>NW_024070195.1:1495237-1500456 GCF_014754425.2 Oryx dammah
AGGCGGCGGGCGGCGCGTCCCCGCGGAGCCGGGGCGAGGCCGAGGCGCCGGAGGAGGAGGAGGCGGCGGGCGACGCGGACGGCGAGGACGACGCGGGCCGCTGGGACGCGGACGCGGGCGCCGCCGCATTCGGGGCCCCCGGGGGCCGCCCGCGCGCGCCGGCGGCCGAGGAGGTGCGGCAGCTGCTGGAGGGAAAGCCGCTGGCCGACACCATGCGCCCCGACGCGCTGCAGGACTTCGTGGGACAGGGCCGTGCCGTGGGGCCCGAGACGCTGCTGCGCTCGCTGCTCGAGGCCAGCGAGGTGCCCTCGCTCATCCTGTGGGGGCCACCGGGCTGCGGCAAGGTCAGCGCGCCGTCTCGGCCCTCTGCGGGGGGAGATGGGGGATCCGATCAGGGCCGGCGAGACGTCCCGCCCCGCCCTCAGCCCCTGGCTGTTAGTAGCCCGATTCTCGGGGAAAGGACAGGTGGCCTGGAGCAGTTTCCCAGTCGGGAGTGGGTCCATTCAGTTTTGGGGAAAAAAAAATGCAAAAAATTTTAAGTTTCTGTTGTGCTTCCTTCTGTTTAGCTATTGGGTTTCTTGTTCATTCGTTTTGTTGTTGCAGACAGTTCTTTATCAAACCTTGAAACTGTACTTACTTAACAGGGCTGACCTGAGAACTCCTTCCCTTTGCAAGTCGCTTTCATCCATTGTTTTCCATAACTTCTTATGATGCCTTGCCCTTTAGAGAAGAGAGAAGAAACTGGGTGCATCGTGGTGTCCAGTGCTTTCTTGGGAATTAGCACAAGCCCAGAGGTGGGCACTTAGGATACTGGAATCTAGAGAACAGAGCATTGGAGGAACACTTGAGCAGCAATCTGAAGGAGCCTTAAGGAGGCAGGTGTTAAGACTGAAAAAAGAGAGAGCCAAGTGGTGCTTAAATATATATATTTTATCTGCTGGAAAAGGGAGAAAGCACCACAGAGCGGAAAGCCAAACCCAGGATTAGGTGCAGAGGCGCTCAGAGCTGTGAGGTTCAGACACCTTGATGGTGTTTTCCTTGGTTTTTCTTTCTAGTTTCATTCTCTGTTTACGTGTCTTGCGCTTTCCTTTGGTCAGATTTAACCCACGTAGCTCGGTACTCTGCAGTAGCATCCTTACTGATTCCCGAG
Source organism: Oryx dammah (assembly GCF_014754425.2). Taxonomy (NCBI): domain Eukaryota; kingdom Metazoa; phylum Chordata; class Mammalia; order Artiodactyla; family Bovidae; genus Oryx; species Oryx dammah. The sequence continues at coordinate 1,496,388 of NW_024070195.1, forward strand.
AACGCTTTAATTAAGATGGGCAGAACGGTTAATCAGATGGAAGAGGGAGAAGAGGCAGAGAACAAGAACACCCCTGGGGCGGTGAGCAGGACGCACTCACAGAGGACGCGTGGCCGGAAAGGCAGTGGGCTGGGCTGGTCAGTGCAGAGGTGGGTGACCAGTTACAAGCCAGGCAGGTGTGGCCGCTGGGCTGGGACTTGCTGAGGAGCAGCCGCAGTGTCTGATGGGGCCATGTGACCTTCAGAAGATACGCCTCCTTACCGCTCGTCCCGGAGCGCCTTTGCCCCCTTCACCCCCATCCTGGCTGCTGCACTGCGATGCCAACAGTAATAAACTTAATGGGAGCATGTGCGTGTGTATGCAGCCCCCAGTAAGTGCAGGTGCCGAGCAGCGCTTTTCCTTGGATTTCTTCGCTTCCTGGGAAGCACTGACGGAGGCGCTGCTGCTTCACTCCGTCCACAGCGGACGGTCACACGTGGTGGTTCAGGGTCACCGTTGATCTCCCAGTTCAAGTGCTGGTTCTCTTCTGTGCTGCTTGCGAGCTTCGGGCTCTGATCCCCCTGGCCCGGGGGTCTGCGCCTCGCCGGTTGGTGTTGCTGCTCTCTTGGCTGGGCGAGATCGCACCTACCACCAGGCTCTGCTGCGTCCACTCAGCAGGTCTTTCCAGAGATTCCTGAGATCTTAGTATCCCCCGGGAGGCATCAGCGGAGTTAGACCTGAAGGAGAGGAGGTCAGGACTCGCTGAACTTTTAGCTGCTTTTCTTGCTTTACGTGTAGCGCTGCCTTCAGTGTGCAAACGCGCACCGCGCTGTTGGAGCTGGCTCTCTCCTGCCGAGCCCCGCAGTGCCCAGGCCGCTGTGCTGGTGCCCATCCCCTGTCTCAGCTCCCGCCCTCTCTCGCAGACCACGCTGGCCCACATCATAGCCAACAACAGCAAGAAGCACAGCATCAGGTTCGTGACGCTGTCGGCAACCAGCGCCAAGACAGCCGATGTGCGGGACGTCATCAAACAAGCTCAGAACGAGAAGAGATTTTTCAAGAGGAAAACCATCCTTTTTATTGATGAGATTCATCGGTTCAATAAGTCTCAGCAGGTACGTGCTCTTCCTTCTGGTCCTTGCGAATGTGGACTTGAGTGTGAAGCCTGTGCGTTCACTATACAAGGGCTCAGGGTGGGGGTGATTGTAATTCTCCAGGAGCCCAGGCCCTCCGCCCTTCTCCTTCACGCCTGTTACGCTCACTTTTTCTTAGCATGTTTTTGGTGCCCAGAAAATGCCTCCTCTGTCTGGTAAATGAAATTGTAGGTGTATCCTGGGGCTGTTGATATGAGAAAAACTACTTTGGGTCAAGTTTCCAATTTTCAGGCATTTGTAATTGAAACATCAGGACTCAGTGGACAGCTTAAGTTGCTGATAGGATCCTAAACTCAGGATTAGGAAAAGAAGGAACAGCTGGCTCACATCTTCAGTTTTCCTTCCCCATCAGGACACGTTCCTTCCTCACGTGGAGTGTGGGACCATCACCCTGATCGGGGCGACCACGGAGAACCCCTCCTTCCAGGTGAATGCTGCTCTGCTGAGCCGCTGCCGAGTCATCGTGCTGGAGAAGCTCCCCGTGGAGGCTGTGGTGACTATCCTAATGCGGGCTGTCAACTCCCTGGGGATCCAGGTGCTGGACTCCAGCCGCCCTGCCGACCCTCTGAGCCACAGTGGCAACAGCAGCTCCGAGTAAGCAGCTCAGGCTCTGCGGGGAGCCCCTGGCTGGGCTGGAGGGCAGGATGGAGGAGGGTGTCCTTCCAGGATGGACGGGCGCATGTGATGTTGGGCTGCAGAGGGGCTGCCCTGTCTCTGCAGATGGAGAGACCACCCATCCCGGGCTCCCCGGAAGCTCTTCCAGCTCTGACTGTAACCGCCTGGCCCCTGGCTTTAGTTCTCGGGTGTTTGCATCGGTGCTGACATATTCCAGGCTTTTCCTTGCACCTTTTTATTAAGGCTCGGAAAACCTGGAGAGGCTTTTTGATTATTTTCTTCATAGGAGAAACTTACGTCATGAATCTTTTTAAGTTTATACTCAGGTTCCAATTTTTTTTTTCCTGCAGTTTGTTTTTTGTTTTTTTCTGTAAAACATTGAGTAAGAATTAGTGTAAATGGAAACTGTAACTGAAAACGATGCCTTAAAGGCCGTCTGTCTGCTGCGGGTGATGTCTCTGTATCGTGAGAGGTGTGTGAATCGTGGGCCGTCAGTTGCCTTTCGTGGGGCGGGGCTCTTCTCTTATTTGTGTCAGAAGCATGCCTCTGCCGTTTGCTCCTGTCCGAGATGCGGGAGGAATTACCTGAGGCGCAGGAAAGCCTGGACATGGACAGGGACGCCCTTGGGCCGGGTCGCATGGCTTGAGGGTCAAGCTGGGGTGGGAACGCCACCCACGCCGGAACTGAGGGGCCGAGAGGGGCCTGCGGGCATTGATCATTGCAGCTTCAGTCGTGAAAGCATGTCACCGTCTCCGGACTCAGGGTGCACTCTTCTCTGGGTGCTGGTTGCTGAGGTCCCTGCACACTTCTCTGTCTGTTCTGGGCCTGAGCGCCCCTCCTCGCCCTCCCCTGAGGTCTCGAGCGGTTTCAGCGTATTTATTCCTCTTGAGGACCCACATGGTGTCAGCAGGGTTGGGAGGAACTGGCTAGCGGCTGGAACCTCTGTGCAGTGTTGTTCTTGGCAGTCACCTCCCATCTGGAGACTTGCCTCGTGACCGTCCCAAACAGCCTTTTATTACTGTAACACCTGTGTTTAGAAAGACTAAGTTTGGACAGGGGTGATCCTGGAATGTGGCTCGTGTGAGAGAGGGGGTGAGGAGCCGTGGGAGACCGGGGTGGGGGGGGCCTCTCCCCGGTGCGCATGACTCCAGACCTGATAAGGGACGACGGTGGAGCAGAGCAGACCTCCAACGCTCGGGAGGGTTGCATTTTCCAACCTGGAAAACTCCTCTCCGTCTCAAGGCTTTCTCGCAGCCTGCTCGTTGGTCTCTGTCGTAGCAAACGAGGCCTGCTCGTGGCCTGTCCGTGAGGACTGGGCTCTGAGACCGCCTGTGTGCCTGTCCTCTGCCCACTTCCCACCCCGGGTGTGCCCGGCGCAGTCACACACAAGGGCGGTCTGTGCTCCGGGGCGCTGACCCGACGGTTGCGCAGCGGCAGTGACCCACCCCTTTGTCTCTGGTGTTGACATTTTCCATGGTGCCTGTTTGGTAAAAAGATAATACCGAGAGTTCTGAGTACCTGGCTTGCTTTTCACAATAGCGTTTTGTTATGAAGATTGCAGACTCTGTATGATATGACCCAGTTTTGTTTTCAAAGCTTGACTGCATGGTCACAGGATAGATAGGTACAGGGCGTTCCGAAGGTTCTGCCTGCCCCCAGGCCCGCCCCCGGCTCAGTGAGGTGAGAGGCTAGAGGGTGGGTGGCTCGCAGAGGGGGCTCAGCAAGCGCCCTGGCAGCTGCTGTCCTCTCTGGGTGCTGCAGATAAGGATTTGTGGTGGTGTTTTCTTTTGTACTTCCCATCTGTCTCAGTCTTTAAAAATACACGTTCCATCCTGAGGCTGCGGGGAAGCCGAAGTCGGCCCACTCGGTGTGCAGAAGTGGGGCCTGTCGTGCACCAGGCCCTGCAGGTGAAGGACCCCTGTCTTGCAGCCAGGCGCCTCCGAAGGGCGGCCCTGCAACACTGGCTCAGGCCTCTAGCCCCGCGCTCACCTGGCATGTGGTCCCGCGCCCACTCTGCTGCCTGCGGCTCCGAGGAGAAAGGCCGTCAAGGTCCTGGTTCTGGGGCGAGATGTCGAGGCCGTGGAGGTCTGCCCGCCCCCCACACACAGACAGACACAGACATAACACTTGTACAGACACAGTTACACACATCACACAGACACATACAGACATATACACGCATACTACACACATATACACACTTACACAAACACGCACTTAAACACAAATATATACACACTTATGCAGACATGCATCTACATACATCACACACGCACACACAGAGACACACGTACTTATACACACATATGTATACACACAGA
>NW_024070195.1:1500466-1575457 GCF_014754425.2 Oryx dammah
ACAGAGACACGTACTTATACACACATATGTATACACACAGAGACACATGTACTTATGCACACCTATGTATACATACGCAGACACACGTACTTATACACACATGTATACACACACAGAAACATGTACTTATACACACATGTATACAGAGACACGTACTTATACACACATGTATACAGAGACACATGTACTTATACACACATATGTATACACACACAGAGAAACGTACTTATGTATACACACACAGAGAAGCATGTACTTATACAGACACACACATGTACACACTTATATACCCACATAGACACACACACAGAGACACGCACTGACGCACAGGCGCACAGGCGTGTCCCCCTGCGGCTCCCCCGAGCCACCGCACCTCCTCTGCCGCTGGCCCCAGTGTGGGCTGTGTAGTGTGGGTTGTCTTTCATGCGGGTCTGGTGTTTCTCCAGATCATCAAGAATGCGCTTTGGAAGTGGCTGTCAGCTCTACAAAGAGCCAGTGCTCTGGTCTCCGTGTGTATTGTGAGTGTCTGGTCAGGAGGGGAGGCTGGGCCGACGGGAGAGCCGTCCGTTGTGAGCTGACTCCTGAGGGTGGAGAGGCAGCTGGGAGGCTTGGCTTTGGAGACACGGCATCCGGGAGACGCCAGAGGTGGGCCTTCAGGGGCGAGTGCAGTCTGGGGTCCTTGACGCTGTCCCCCCAGGGAGGCAGGGCGCCCTCTGAGCACTCCTTGCCCAGCCCAGTGGGGCCTTTGGGGTTGTTCTCCAGGTAGCTGCTTCAGATGATCTGCGTCGATTTATTAATTGCTGTGACATTTCCAGCTGAAGGTTGGCAGGGACACGGCTGAGCTGTAACTTGGAACAGTTATATTTTACTTTGTACATATGCAGCTAGCCAGAAAGAATAACATTCCTCTACGTAGCTAAAAGTGTTGGACACCTTGTCTAACTAGACAGAATAGGAAAAGTTGCTCAATTAGACTCTGAAGGTCCACAAGTGGTCAGTACCCCTGTGGCAGGGTGCCCCAGACCAGAGCCCAGTGCCCAGCTCCTGGGTGCTGCTGTGCCCAGCGGGACTGGGGACAGGTTGGTTGTCAAATGAAGGATGTGCTTATAGAGTTGTCCCTCAGGATCTGCAAGGCATTGGATCCAGAGCCCCCACCCCCAGGACACCAGAAGGCGAGACTGGTGGATGCGCAGGCCTCTGTAACAGAGCACATCCTCCCACATACACAACATTGTTTCTAGGCGACTGATCACACCTAAAACAATGTAAATAAACCAGGTGTAGGTTGTTGCAAATATGCTCTGAATGCTTTGTCCGCGGTTGTCAGTGTGCAGCGGACTCAAGCTGTGCTTTTTAGAACTACCTGGAATTTTTCCCCATAGTACTTTATGTCCGAGGCCGGTTGAATTCATGCATGTGGAACCTGGAGACCGCAAAGGGCTGAATGTTGGGTGGAAAAGGACCAAACATCCGGTGACATCAGCTCGGGACTCGAAGACGGGGCTCTGCTCAGCCGCACTGTCTCTGGCTGCTAACAGCACAGGCCCGCCCCAGCACCAGGGCTCGGGGTCCTGGGCGGAAGCTGAGCCTCGGGGCTCGGGAGTGGGCTTGAGGGATGAGAGGCACAGCGTACTGCAGGAGGGGGTGTCCAGAGTGTGACACGGCGCTGGTGTTGCAGGTCCTCGGTGCTCATTGAGGACAAGGCTCTGGACACGCTGGCCCATCTGAGCGACGGGGATGCGCGGGCCGGGCTGAACGGGCTGCAGCTGGCCGTGCTGGCTCGGCTGAGCGCCCGGAAGACCTTTGGGAAGAAGGGTGGGCAGAGCTACCCCCCGAGCCGCGTGCTGGTCACAGAGAGCGACGTGAAGGAGGGCCTGCAACGCTCACACATCCTGTACGACCGGGCAGGTGAGTGAGCACCCGGCCCCCACGCAGCTCCGCCCAGAGCCTCCCGGCACAGCTCTGCTTCCTGACTAGGGGGGCTGACAGCTGGTGTGGAATTGTGGGAACTCAGGTGTGTGTTTAGTTTAAGTAACTTGGTTCAATTGGAGTTCTTTAATGAGAGTTAAAATCCTTAATTCCCTTGTGGCTCAGCTGGCAAAGAATCTGCCAGCAATGGGGGAGACCTGGTTTGATCCCTGGTTTGGGAAGATCCCCTGGAGAAGGGAAAGGCTCCCCACTCCAGTACTCTGGCCTGGAGAATCCCATGGACTGTATAGTCCAAGGGGTCGCGGAGAGTTGGACACGACTGAGCGACTTTCACTTTAATTCCTAAAGGCACAATTAAAAATTAAGTTTACGTAGAAATTGGTGCTTTTATTCTGTGCTAGTTTTCTTTAAATGAATTTTTCCATGTGCGTTTATCTGTTTTCATAAAACCATACTTAGAGATACCAAACCTGACGCCAGCTCCTGTTAAATCCCTGAGCTGGAATATCAACATCATAAGCACAGCACTCTGTGTCTTTACAAAAGACATGGGCGATGAAGAGTCGCCTGTAGACGAGGGTGTGTGTGACTCTGGGCCGTCGTGCTGGAGTCGGATTTCCACCCCTTTAGAAGGAAGTGGGGTCTCCAGCGTGCTGCCTTCATCGTGGACCCGGTGAAGCGTGAGACCGAGGCCCTTTGCAGCGGGCGGGGCTCAGCCCCGCGTCCCACGGGCAGCGGCGGCACAAGCCCCTCCGCGGGGCCGGGTGAGGGAGGTGTCAGAGCTCGCAGTGCTCAGGCCCTCCCGGGTCCCTCGCTGGCTCGGGCTGCTGGCTCGGGCTTCCCTGAGGCCAGCCGGGGAGAGGCCTGCGGCGCGGCGGGCGCGGGGCTGAGTGGGGCTCTGCGCGCAGGGGAGGAACACTACAACTGCATCTCGGCGCTGCACAAGTCCATGCGGGGCTCCGACTCCAGCGCCGCGCTCTACTGGCTGGGCCGCATGCTGGAGGGCGGTGAGGACCCGCTCTACGTGGCCCGGCGGCTCGTGAGGTTCGCCAGCGAGGACGTGGGTGAGTGACGGGCGGGGGCGGGCCTGGGGCGGGGTGGGGGGGTGCTGGGCGTGTCTCCGGGGCGGGGCCCCGGAAGTGTCCTGGGCGGGGCCTCGGGAGTGTTCTGGGCGGGGGCTGGGTGGAGGGGGCGGGGCGGGGCCTGGGTGGAACCGGGGCGGGGCCTCGGGAGTGTCTGGGGCAGACGAAGGGTGGACTCGGTGGAGGCCGTCGTCTGTTTCTGGGCGTCTGGCTGTCACAGTCATGGGTCACCGCGTCCTTCGGTAGTAACCCCAGAGGGGTGCAGACCACTTGCTCTGCTCACGCAGGCCACCTTCACAGCTCGTGCCTGTGTCGCCGTGGGGTCCGTGGGACCCCCTGTCGAGGCCGTGTCAGCAGCAGTTGCCCACGTGGTGTCCCCGCATCGCACTTGGGCGATTCTTGCGGCATTCACACTTTCATCTCTGTCCTGTTTTTGTTTGGAGGTCTGTGACAAGTCCTCTCTGATGTCACCACTGCAGAGAGACTGGCTCCCTCAAGGCTTGGGTGACGGTTAGCAGGTTGAGCAGTGAAGTGTTTTAGACACGACAGTGTACTGTTAACATAAGCTCTGTGCACGCTGGGGAACCAGAACATCCGTGCAGCTTGCTTTGTCACGGTTTTCACTTTATCTCGGTTTTCGTGTTACTGCAATAGTCCAGAACCAAGCCCACAGTCTCACCCAGGTGCCTGTGTTGAAATAAAAGCAGCATTTTAATTTTGCCTTGGAGTCAGGTGTTCTGGTTTCCATCAGAGCTCCCGAGCTGTTAATGGAAAGGGAGGGCTCCAGGCCCCTTTAAGGAGGTCCCAGAGCCTTAGCTGTCTGTGGCGTCAGCAGTGCCCTGCTCTCAGCGTGTCCGTCCCCTGCCTGTCTCCGTGGCCTCTGCTCTTTACGGGTGCTGTACGTGGTCTCCTGGTTTTCCTACTGGATACAGAGCTTTTATCTCCAAGGAAACAACAGTTCTTAAGCCTGCACAGTAACCACGCTGTGCACACCTCTGGAGTCAGCTAAGATCAGCTTTTGCTGAATGATTCCTCCGTTAGGGTATGCAGGCGGTGGTGGGTCGGCACAGGGGTGTGCAGTGGGACTTAACTCGCCCTGTTCGTGTGTGTGGCAGGCCTGGCTGACCCGTCTGCGTTGACACAGGCTGTCGCCACCTACCAAGGCTGTCACTCCATAGGCATGCCCGAGTGCGAGGTAAGGCCCCTGCCCTGTGCCGTCGCCTTGGGTAGCACCTCTCTGGGCCTGGACCTCTGGGAGCCTGGACCACGGAGGAGGCTGCCTGGCTCTCTGACCCCCATCTAGAAGCTTAGACGCTGGGGGGAAGGGACCTCGGTGTCAGCAGGGTCTGGTGTGGGCTCCTCGGAGGTGCTCAGGGTTTCCTAGAGGCAAGAACCTCAGAGGAGCTGAACAGGATGTCTCTGCAAGTTCACCCACAGACAGAGCAGCTCCTGCTTAGCTTTACATGGTGGGGTTTCAAAAAGAATTTCATGTGATAAAAACTCCTTTCAGTTTTAAAAGAAAACCACCGGTCTGGTTTAGCCTTGCCTCGGGGAGGGACGCCTCCTCCCCGTCGTGGTTTGTCCAGACTGTGGGCCCCATGGGACGTCAGCGCGGCAGGGGGGGCTCCCAGAGTTAACCCTGGGCGGCGCCCCACAACCCCGCACAGGTGCTCCTGGCCCAGTGTGTGGTCTACCTGGCGCGAGCCCCGAAGTCGATCGAGGTGTACAGCGCCTACAACAACGTCAAGGCCTGCCTGCGGGGCCACCAGGGCCCGCTGCCCCCCGTGCCCCTGCACCTGCGCAACGCGCCCACCAGGCTGATGAAGGACCTGGGCTACGGCCAGGGCTACAAGTACAACCCCGCCTACAGCGAGCCGGTGGAGCAGGAGTACTTGCCGCAGGAGCTGCGGGGCGTGGACTTCTTCAAGCAGCGGCGGTGCTGACGGAGGCGGCCTACCGGCCGGGGGCTGGCAGAGGCTGCCCCGGGCCCGCCCTCTGTGCCGGCGACGGAGCGTTCGGAGACGGGGGCGCAGCCACTGCGGCTGCGCGTGTGACGTGGCGTTGTGTTCGTTTGCACCCTGTGCGACGTGATGCTCGTGAAACGTTCTGGCAGCTTCGTGCAATGGATTCACGTTATAAGGAGGTATCTATTTTGTCATAGTATTTAAGTCATAATGTCATTTCAAAATTGAGTTCTGTAGGTTTCTTTTCCTTTAAAAAATGTTTATTCTGGGTAGTTTCAATTGATTAAAAAAATGTAATTGTGGTTTAATACTGCATAGTGTTTTGGGTATTTTTTTTTTATGCAAAGGTCTTATGAGCCAATAAAACTATTTCGAAGTACTCTTCAATTCTTGCCTGTTTTCCACCTGGGATCCGAGGTTCCAACAACATGTCAGTTACATTTTGATGGGTAAACACGGGAAGAAAAATGACCCTAGGTAGCAGAGTTCGGAAGTCTGTGTATCGGTGAAAATCAGCTTTAAAGATTCTGAAGGATTTTGAAACATCGTCGTGATTAAGTACGGTTAATCTTCAGTTCCAGAGTTGGCTGGTTCCCGTTTCTTTGAGGCCAGTTCTCGGAATTGTGGCACCTTAGGTCATGGCTACAATCTGATCGTCACGCAGCTGACGCCACCTGGCAGAGGTTTCGGCTCAGGATATGGTCCCAATTATCTGTGGCCCTGGAGAAGAAACTCAAGGTCCCTGACTCTGCTTTCGACTAACCTGCCACTGTGTGCTCTCCCTCGACTGTTTGCCTTTGCTTCTGCTTTTTCTCACCTCTCTGACGAGACTTGCCCTTCAGCTGAAGCTTTTCTGCAGACAGAGCAGGTGGCGGCACCTGGGAAAGGACCACAGGGTCCTGCTCTGCCTCACTGACTTCTCAAGCTCCCTCCCGCTGTTGGGCACCCCTCTCCTCCGGGAGGACCCCACCGGCTTGTCTGTTGGTGGTCTGCCCTGTGGGGGGACCCTTCCCATCCTGGACGCCGTTGCTTCATCCGTGCATCATGTCTGACCTCGGGATCCTGTGCTCGACCTGGTCACGTGAGGCACATCCTGCGGTCACTTCAAGGAGCACAGAGTCCTGGGCAGCAAAACCACCCGAGAGTCTGGGGATGTGCTTACTCCGCCTGCAGACCCGCCTGATGGTTCGGGAATAAACTTTATGTTGGAGGACTTCCATGGTGTCCAGTGGCTAAGACTCCTGGCTGCCGAGGCAGGGGCCCCTGGTTCGACCCCAGGTCAGGGAACTACGTCCCACATGCTGCAATGAAGACCCAGCGCAGCCCGATAAGTACTGAAATGTGTGCATGCGACCCCATGGACCATGGCTCACGGCTCCCCTGTCCATGGGGCTTCCCAGGCAAGAATACTGGGGTGGGTTGCCACTTCCTTTTCTGGGGGCTCTTGGGACCCAGGGGTCAGCCCGGCCTCACCTTCACATCTCTTGTATTGGCAAGCAGGCTCTTCACCACTAGTGTCATCCGGGAAACCCCGAAACAATTTTTCTCAAATAAATTGACAAAGAAGCTCCAGGTTGGCCGTCCTGGCCAGCCGCCTTCCTGCCCCTCCCTCTGGAGGCTGAGCGGGCCTCCCTAGGGCCGCAGAGTTGGCCGTGATCTATTTCACTGAGTGTGTCGGGGACCCATTCAGTCTGGACACTTGAGTCTGAGTTCTGGGACGGTTTTTTTCATTCAGTAAATAATGAGTGCTTGCCTCACACTGAGCTCTTGTTGGGAACGTTAAGAAACAGAAGACAACATCCTGTGCTATTGAAAGCGGAGTTAAGTCCATCCTTGGCCGGGGTGGACGTGGACAGGATGGAAGTGTGGTTGAGATGTTGGTGGCCAAGCGGACCTCATCCAGAACTGGGGTGGGTGCGGGGCAGGAGCCTGCTGCTGCGATACCCGGGGGTGGTAGTGGGCAGGGAAGGCAGTGGGGGTGGCCCTGGGCAGGGAAGTGCCAGGCAGAACAGTGTCTGGTCAGGAGGCTGGTCTGACACCTCCCCAGTGGAGGAGGAGAGGCAGAAGACACAGAGCCGCCTTGGTTTTGGAAGGCTGGGCTTTTAGTAAGTGTTTCTAGCAAAGGACCGATGTCCGGGTCACCTGCGCTGCAGCGCTGAGCCGGGACGGGAGGGAGGCAGGGTGCGAGAGGGCCAGGCGGCACCCGTAGTGCCCAGGAGGTGTTGGTGGGCGAGCTGGGGGGCAGAGACGGTGAGGATTGATCTGGGGATGCGGCTGCCTGACAGGGAGAGGCAGTCACACTTGGCGATGGTTGTGTGGAAAGTTGTGACCAATGTAGACAGCATATTGAAAAGCAGAGACATTACTTTGTCAACAAAGGTCTGTCTAGTCAAGGCTGTGGTTTTTCCAGTGGTCATGTATGGATGTGAGAGCTGGACTATAGAGAAAGCTGAGCGCTGAAGAATTAATGCTTTTGAACTGTGGTGCTGGAGAAGATTCTTGAGAGTCCCTTGGACTGCAAGGAGATCCAACCAGTCCATCCTAAAGGGGATCAATCCTGGGTGTTCATTGGAAGGACTGATGCTGAAGCTGAAACTCCAATACTTTGGCCACCTGATGCGGAGAGTTGATTCACTGGAAAAGACCCTGAGGCTGGGAGGGATTGGGGGCAGGAGAAGGGGACGACAGAGGATGAGAGGGCTGGATGGCATCACCAATTCGATGGACGTGAATTTGGGTGGACTCCGGGAGTTGGTAATGGACAGGGAGGCCTGGCATGCTGCGATTCATGGGGTCGCAAAGAGTTTGGCACGACTGAGCGGCTGAACTGAATTGAGCGTGGCACGTGTGTGCAGGAGGAGCTGGCGGCTGGCGTGCGCTGAGGATGTCGTGCGTGCCAGCGTGCACAGCTCACCTGAGCCCTCGTAACCCAGTAAACCAAGGACCATGGTGGACATTTTCGGGACAGAAAGCTTGGTGGCTTACTCCAGACCGCCCAGCTCCTTGGGGGGCCTCGGTCGGCGTCAGGCATCCCTGCAGAGGGCTGCTCTCGCTGGGGGTCCTCCCCTCCACCTCCTCCGGTCCTTCCTCCTGAACAGCCTAGGTCGGCCCCCCAGACCGGTTCCGTACGTGTGTTTCTTTCCTCCTTGTTTTCCATCCTTTGTCTTCTTGCTCTGCTCCCTGGAAGGGCTCCTCGGGCTTGTTTTCGTCTTTGCCATCGTCACCTTGGACATCTCCGAGAGCTCGCTTTTCTGTTACTGTCCGTCCTTTTGGTTGTAACCTGTATGTGTGGTGATTGCTTATCTTACTTCTCTGGATATTAAACTTGTTTTTCATTTTCTTCCCGTACGCGCTCTTTCCTTCCACGCTTGTTTTTTCTGTCCATTTGGCGTCTGTCTTTCCTCGCACTTGCTCCTCAGATGTCCAGTCACCCCAGTAAGAGGCTCCTGTTCAGCTCGACAGCAGATTGGAAGCTCAGAACGTGAGTGGGGGCCGGGCGGGGTGTGATTGCATCCTCCAGGAGCCGTTTGTGGGAACCTGGTGTCCAGAGTTTTCAGGGGTTATCCTCTCAGGCCAGTTAGGGTCTCGGAGAACTTCTGTCCTCCCCCTGGTGGGGAAATGTCCGCCCCCCGCGTTCTGGGTGCCATGCGGTCAGGCGCCCCCAGCAGCATGCGTTTGTGTCCCGGGTCTCCGTGTGAGAAGGGGACCAGGCCGCCAGCTCTGCTGGGTCTGGTTCAGAGAGCCTCCTGGGGCATCAGAGGGCGAGCACTGCCGTCGGAGCCCTGGGGGTGCCCGCCGTGTAGACAGGGTGAGTTCTTGGCTGCTCTCCTGGGACCCACCCAGTAGTGGCCACGGGCCCAGCCTCCCGCGTTGTGCTGGCCCTCATTCTCCAGCTTAAGATGCCTTTCCTGAAGGAGGGGCAGGGCCTTGGGAGGAAATGAAACAAGATGGGCTCAACCCATTCTCTTGACTAGTGTTCTAGATAAGGAAAGCGCGCCACTCCCAGCCGTGGGGTCCCACGGCCTAGTGGGGAATGGAGGGAGTTGGAGGGGCCCAGGGCTGCACAAGCCAGCCAGCACCTCTGACCAGGCCAGAGGCGGAGTTGGGGGCGTGGGGGGAGGACCCAACTCCCGAGTTGGGGGAGTGGGGAGGTGGGGGGAGGAGAGGGCGCCTGGCCGCTCCTTCTGCCCCACAACCCGCCGGCGCCCCCATTGCAGCACCTGCCAGGCACTCCCGGCTAAAGACGTGGGAGCTCGGGTCTGGAGGGGTGGGAGTGGGGTGGGACAGACGCATCTCTGAGACCAGACGTACAGTGAGTGCGTCTCAGAAGCAGAGTCCCAGCTGACGGTGTCCCCTGAGATGTCCAGCGAGACGGCCCGATACAAACAGCGCATGCAAATCAGCTTCTGGACTGTGGCTGTAATCAGGAAATGTTCCCAGAAAACCACCCCGCTCCTCCGTGACAGCTCATTCCCGGGAGCAGGACCAACAACTCCGACACAAGCAGACATAGGCCGCGCTGCGGAACGTGGCTTCGTTATAAACAGCGTTAGTTTAAACAGTATTTAAGTGGGGTTTTATATTCCCATCATGCAGCGTGTGTTTGTTGAGTGACAAACTGAGTGACTATATGAGCTGTCACTGAGCTGTTTAAGCCGCTGTCAGCCCAGGCCGGTCCTCCCCGTGTGTCCACCAGGAGGCAGCCTCCACCAGTCTCAGCCCAGCGGCCACCTGGTGCCCATGACCACGCTCAGCCAGGGCCTTTGCAGTGTTTGTGGTTAACCTCACAGGCCAGTTACTGTTTATTTGTCTGATTACAAAAGTAACTGTGACCTTTGCCAAAAAGGTACCGGAGGGGATACAGCCAAAACCAAAACAAACCACATGGCAAAAAGATAACATGAGCCCAGTTTAGCATTAGTCCTCAGCGGTGAGCTCCACCAGCTTCTTAGTCTCTGCCTCCTGGGTGTTTCTCCCAGTGTGTGTGAGAAAATCGGAGGCAGCCTCAGCTGTTCCTGAGCCTGCCTTCTCTCGCCTCGAGGCTGGTCAGGTCCTGGAACTGTCTGTGCGGCTTTCGGTGGCTGCGCACACGGTCCCGGGACCGTGCGCTGCGTGTGACGCCAGGCTGTGACACGCGGCTCCTGAGAACCAGAGACGCGGTCTGCACCCCAGGCCCCTTCCTGCAGCCTCTTCACCAGCCCAGGCTGCGCCGCCCTGGGCCCTCCCCTGCCCAGGGAGGGGTCTGATCACCCCACCCACACGTCCTCCCCCTGCTCTCGGGGTAAAAACTGAGTCCGCCCTTTAGTCCTCGGGGCGGCCTCCCACCCCCTCATCCGGCGTCACTCCCACTTCTCCCGCAGCCCCCGTGCCCAGTGGTGAAGAGCCAGGGCCCAGATCTGCCTACCCCGCTCCTCCCCTGCGTGACCTCGCCCGAGGTCATCGTCTTTGTTTTCACTCTCTTCCTCTGTAGGATGGGGGTCAAAGAAGCACCTGATGGCAGCGGGGAAGACCTGCTGAGAACCACGCGCGGCATCCCTTCCTCGGGGAGGCCAGTCGGGACAGGGGTGGTCACAGTCTTCCAGGGACACTGGGACACGCCTCAGGGTTTTGGCTCCTGTCAATCATTGTGAAGGTCAGCCTAGTCAGAGCCATGGTTTTCCCGGGGGTTTTGTACAGATGTGAGAGCTGGACCATAACGACGGCTGAGCACCATAGACTTGATGCTTCTGAACTGTGGTGCTGGAGAAGGCTGTTGCCCATCCCTTGGACTAGGAGATCCAACCAGCCCATCCTAAAGGAGATCAGTCCGGAATACTCATTGGAAGGACTGATGCTGAAGCTGAAGCTCCAGTACTTTGGCCGCCTGATGGGAAGAACCGACTCAGTGGGAAAGACCCTGATGCTGGGAAAGTTTGAAGGCAGGAAAGGGAAAGTGAACATGAAGTCGCTCAGGCGTGTCTGACTCTTTTCGACCCGTGGACTGCAGCCCACCAGGCTCCTCCGTCCATGGGGTTTTCCAGGCAAGAACACTGGAGTGGGCTGCCATTTCCTTCTCCATTGAAGGCGGGAGGAGAAGAGGAAAACAGAGGATGAGGTGGTTGGATGGCATCACTGACTCAATGGACATGAGTTTGAACAAACTCTGGGAAATGGTGGAGGACAGGGCAGCTTGGTACGCTGCCGTCCGTGGGGTCGAAAATAGTCGGACACAACTGAGCAACTGGAAAACAGCAATCATTGTACACAGGCGTGCTGCCCTCTGTGTGTCTGGCGTTGTTGAAAGTGTTTTATCATCTGCTTCTCAGATGACCATCTGAGCCGCGTCTATTTTGTATCCAGAGCAGAACTTGGGACTCAGGGAGGCTGAGTGACTGTCCCGGGGCCACAGAGAGGGCTTGGAACCCAGATATCCTGAGTGCTCAGCCGCCAGGCCAATGGTTCTCAGACTGGTGAGCCCGTTGGAGCCCAGAATTCCAGTCTAGCCCAGCTGTGGTGGGGTCCACTTCTAGTAGGTTCCCAGGTGATGCTTCCTCTGCTGGCCCCTGCAAATCACACTTGGAGAATCCAGAAAGCAGTTTCCGGTGGCCAACAGGCTCTTCCGGACACACGGTGTCTTCCCCCAACCCTGCTGCCTCCCTCCTGCGCACTCCTGTATCTTTTCCTACTGGCTCTGACCACGTTCGGTGACTACGGAGGCCGACCAGCCTGCCCCCAGTCCCCATGGCACCTGGGCTGGCCTGCCTGCCTCTGTCGCCCCTTCCCACCGCAGCAGCTGGTTTCCCCCATGGGGCTCATTGAAATAATCCACCTGGACATGGACTCGTGTACGTTGTGCTGGCTAGACCTGCACCAGGGAGGGTTGGCTGCCAGCCGGAGTTGGAAAGGGTGTCTTAGTGGTTCTCATGACGTTCCATGGGGCCAGCTAGGCCCGAGGAAGACGGAGATTTTTCGAGAAACTAAATTTCTGTGCTCCTGGCCAATTTTGATGAACTTTTGACTTCCATGAGAACCAGGAGTTTTATTGACTTAGCTCCTGACCAGGGAGCAAGCTGCATGGCCTCCAGCCTGCAGCCTATAAGTTCCCGCCCCGCACGCCTGCCCTTTCCCTGCTCTTCCACTCCAGGGAAACGAGTATTGTGAAAATAGGAAGCCTCCTCTGAGGCCAAGGGCATGGAAAGCCTCACACTTGGCCGTGGGCATCGGAAGCCCACGGCCAAGTGCCCTGGAGGAAGGTGCCGGGTTTCTCTGCAGGAGTTGCGCTGGGGTCTGGGCAGCCTCTGCTTGAGCAATGGCAGGGCCCCAGCTGATGTTTCATTACTGGTTGGGAGTTACGTACATGAGGCCTTCTAACGCTCAGCTGTTCCCTGAAGCAGAAAGCAGTTGGGTCGGAATCCTGTGTTTTTTCCACAATCTATTGTTTGAAACTTTGCCCCAAGATCCAGCAAAAATGTGAAGGCATCCCTGAGCCGTCTCCAGTTAGAACAAACCGCACCTCCCTCCGCTGACATCACACCCAGCAGCTGGTCCTGCCCAGGTTCTGGCCTCTTGGTTTCAGATGAACAGCCTTCTGAGGGCAGCCGTGGTGATGGCGTGGTAACCCCACAATGCCTGGCTCCTGGGACGTCTTCAGCGAGCACTTGTTTAGTTGGTTTTCTTGCTGGAGAAGATGAGGAGGAGACTGGCCCTCGACGGGCAGGTGTGCACATTCCCTGGCTCGGGGCGTGGTTCCCTGGCTGAGCTGGGGACAGCTGGGGATGTAGGTAGGATGTGGTGCTTCTGCTCTAAAAGCAGGACTCGAGTCCCTTTGTAGCCTCTTTATTTAAGCAATAAACTGATGGCAAGTCACCTGTCCACGAAGCGAAATCAAAACTGTGCAGTGAGCATGCTCAAGGTCATAATGGTGAGACTCAGTCGGGCAGCTTCTGGGATCCCAGAGTATTAATTAGTGTCTTCCAGCCTCAGTGTCCTCATCCCCTGATGGAGAGTGGATTATAATAACCTCTGAAAGCACGTACAGTTTGAGGTGCAGGGTTTGAATTCACACCATGAAACCATGTAAAGGAGGCTCAAGGTTTCGCTGCTGAGCCTTTCAGCTCCAGCCCCTCCCAGGAGAGACGACTGGGTTTTGAGGCAAAGCCATGGTCCAGTCTCTGGCAAGTCACTGCACTCCCTTGAGCTGAGATTTTCTCAGCTTTGAAGTGAGGCTAAGAGAGGCTACTGGGCCCACTTTTACTTTGGAAATTTCTTATGAAAGTTGGGTGAGATAACTTAGGGGGAAGTACTTTATCAACCTCCTAAAAGTGAGGGACTCTTCTTGGGTTAATGTGAGGGATAATGGGCAGGTTTCAGAGGCGGGACAAGGCGGAAGAAATACGTTTTCATTAGCTTGCTGGTCGTTCACACAGGCGTGGATGGAACCCAGTTGGCAAACTTGTCTTCTACTTATTTTTTTTTAATTAGCAGTTTTACTTTATTTATTTATTTGGCTTCATCTGGCTTAATTGCAGCACCAAGGGCCTTCATTGTGGGATTCAGGCTTTTCTCTACTTGGAGTGCTTGGCCTTAGTTGCCCCCACGACATGTGGGAATCTTAGTTCCCTGACCAGGAGTCAAACCCACGTCCCATGCATTGCGAGGTGGATTCTTAACCCCTGGACCGCCGGGGAAGCCCTGTGTTCTTACCCTCTCTTCTCCACGTGGGAGAACTGCCCTGAGAACACAGAACGGATGGGTTTCTGCTGATTGTTGTCATCTGCCCGCCTGGTGGGCGTCACAGGTGGCTCAGTGGTAAAGAATCTGCCTGCAGTGCAGGAGACGTGGGTTTGATCCCTGGGTCGGGAAGATCCCTGGAGAAGGAAATGGCAGCCCAAGTCTTCTTGCCCGGAGAATCCCATGGACAGAGGAGCCTGGGGGGCTGCAGTCCATGCGGTCAAACAGGAGTCAGACACGACTGAGTGACTGGACAGCAGCGGTGAGCCCTCTTGGCGCTGAAGCAGGGCCTCTCTGGGCCTATCTGCCCCTGCCTCCCTGCTCCTGGGGTAGGAAACTGTGAGTGCTGAAATCGTGGAAGATCAGAGGCCAGTTCCTCTCCAGGATGGACATCAGATCTCAGGGGAAGCTGCAGACCCAGCTCTGTCTCTAAGGCAGGGCATCCTCGGAGCCCGTGAGAAGCCAGGCAGGAGAGCCCAGCCTGGCAACCAGCACGTCCCAGGGCCGCTCCCGGGATGTCTGTGCCTGACCTGTGCTAAGAAACGGTGTCCTGAGTGGCTCTGGGACACTTTGGTGTCATGATGCTAGCTGGATGCCTAGAATTTGGTTGCTCAACCCGACCACCCCCTTCCGTGGGAACATCCTGCCCCCCGTGCTCAATGTGTGACCGAGGAGTTTCTGGGGGCTTCTTCCAGGCCACACCCGGCCCCGCCTAGGCG
The DNA here is from genome assembly GCF_014754425.2 of Oryx dammah. Classification (NCBI taxonomy): domain Eukaryota; kingdom Metazoa; phylum Chordata; class Mammalia; order Artiodactyla; family Bovidae; genus Oryx; species Oryx dammah. Next base: position 1,514,870 of record NW_024070195.1, read on the forward strand.
CGGACTCCATGCAGTGGCCTTCTGGGCGCCCCCCCCAGGCCCGGCTCCTCCAGGCGGGATGCCCCGTGTGACTGTGGAGGGCCGGGAGAGGAAGCGGCTGGCCCCAGGGACAGCGGCTGGGTGTGTTCAGGAGGCAGTGGAGGGGTTTCCGGAGCCAGCCTCACCCCTGCCATCTCTGCCAGCTGCCAGTAAACTGCCACCCTCCTTCCGTTTTAGCCAGATGACACTGGGTTTCAGCAACCTTGCGCAAGAGTCCCGATGCCGGTGGGGGCTGTGGGGCCAGGTGGGTGGGGCAAGGCCAGGATGGAGGCTGGAGCCTAAGTCAGGCCGTCAGGGTTCAGGGGGCAGAGGGCAGAAGGCACGGAGGCTCTCGAGACCTCCCACCCCTCCATCACTGGTGCCTGGGGATTTCCAGTTTCCTATAGTTTTGAAATGGGAGCTAAGAAGAGCATCTGTGTGTCCAGGAACACTGACGTCTGCTGGGAGCGTCTCTCTGTCTGTCTTTGAGATCTCGGGGCTGGCTGCTGCTCCCCTCTTGCCGTGGGCCCTCTGCCACCCGGGGCCTGTCCACCCACCCCTGCCCCGATCTCTGACACCCAGAGGAGCAGAAGGACATGAGGGGGGCCCAGGGTGTGGAGTCAGGCGCCCTAAATCCACACTCTGCCCCGCAGTCTCTTCACCAGTAAACCTGAGCTAAATTAGGGCTGGAGAGACGTCCCATGAAGACTCCAGGGCCTGGCTCACAGACGGGGTTTGTTACAGACCTTGAAAGGCCCCTCTGCAAGGGTGTTCAGTCCCTCAGTCATGGCCGACTCTTTGCGACCCCATGTCCTGCAGGCCGCCAGGCTCCTCTGTCCACGGGATTCCCTGGGCACAAATGCTGGAGTGGGTTGCCATGCCCTCCTCCAGGGGATCTTTCTGACCCAAGGATCAACCCCTCGTCTCCTGCGTTGGCAGGTGGATTCCTTACCACTGAGCCAGCAGGGAAGCTCCTTACATAGCCCCTTTCTACTGAAAGACAAGGGTTTTCCTTCTGATCCTGGTATTTTCAGAAGCGGCAGCGCCGTTTGTGCCGGGACCAGTCCAGGTGTATTTTTTTCTGGAACCCAGGTGTACCAGACACTCCTTCTGTGACTCAGCTCACTGCCGGGAATCCTTTTCCTTGTGTTATTAAAACATAATAAATACACGGAGCCGGTGACACTCTGTTTCGGCCCTAAGATCAGGTCGCGTGCAGAGAGTCTGGGCTGTCTCACAGGCATCGCTGGATGAGGAAGGGACTGCTGAGTCATTCGGTCCGGTTCCAGCAGCAATCCTGGGCCACTCGCCACCCACGGGCAGACACTGGCCCGTGCTGGGGGAAGAAAAGACCAAGTCAGTCGTTTCTGATGGTTTTTGTCCCGCCGGAGCTTTCTGCCTTAACCCACCTACCAGAGGCCATTTCCTGACGCGCCTGTCCTGACAGCGCTTCTGCCTGAAACAAACAGAAAACTAGCAATTACAAAACTTAACACCGGGGGACTTCCCTGGTGGCCCAGGGGTTAAGAATCCACCTGCCGACGCAGGGGATGCAGGTTTGATTCCTGGTCTGGGAAGACCCCACGTGCTGTGGGGAGATCGGCGCAGGCCCCTCAAGCCCTGAGCCTGCCCCTGAGCCCGCAGTCAGCAGCAAGGGAAGCGGCCACGATGGGAATCCCGAGCACTGCAGCTAGAGAGGAGCCCACACAGCTACGAAGGCCCAACGCGGCCATAAATAGATACGCAAAAATGTTGCTGCTGCTGCTGCTGCTAAGTCACTTCAGTCATGTCCGACTCTGTGCGACCCCATAGACGGCAGCCCACCAGGCTCCCCCGTCCCTGGGATTCTCCAGGCAAGAACACTGGAGTGTGTTGCCATTTCCTTCTCCAATGCATGAAAGTGAAAAGTGAAAGTGAAGTCACTCAGTCGTGTCCGACTCTTATCGACCCCATGGACTGCAGCCCACCAGGCTCCTCCATCCAAGGGGTTTTCCAGGCAAGAGTACTGGAGTGGGGTGCCATTGCCTTCTCCAATGCATGAAAGTGAAAAGTGAAAGTGAAGTTGCAGTTTACTGAGAAGTGTCCAACTCAGCGACCCCATAGACTACAGCCTACCAGGCTCCTCCACCCATGGGATTTTCCAGGCAAGAGTACCGGAGTAAAAATGTTGTTAGGGGGCATGTATTTGAAACAATAGCAGTAGGTTGTGGCTATGGAGAGTCCGGCCTGAGAGCTGCCTCCTTCCAGTACGTGTGTGATTAACAAGTCCCCTCCTCTCCTGACTGCGCACTCATTCAGTTCCCCCGGCGTCTCTACGGGTGACCCGGGTTCGCGGAGAAAGGCCCAGAGAGGCTGCCTTCAGGCCGAGTGGAGAAGGAAGAAGCGGAGGCCACCTCCCTCCAGTCTCCACCTCACAGCCTCGCGTCTCCATCTAAACTCCTCGGGGTCACCGGACCCCGGTGACCTGATTTGTACGCATTCATTTACTCTCTAACAGATTTGACATGTGAGTGCTGGGACTATAGAAAGCAGTGGGAGAGCTTCCAAGCTGAGCTTATGGCAGGACAAATACACTCTAAAAATGTAACTGAAATGCTTGTACACGTAATTGTGAAAGAGCTGGTACTTTATGTCAAATGGTAAATGTGCTAGTAACGGGCAGGCTCGGCCCGATGCCACCTCCTAGGGGCTGTCTCTCACTCAGGATTGATCTTCCCCCGTACTCTCGGCCAGGCTGGCTCAGCACCTGCCGTACCATAGCCCTTCTCGTGGTCTGTTCTACAGTTTAGCTGGATTACGAGGACTGAAGAAGGGACCAAAACTAGAAGCAAGTGGGTCCTTGCCTCCCAGGAGCTGACCCTCCCAGCCAGTCAGTTCAGTTCATTCGCTCAGTCGTGTCCGACTCTTTGCGACCCCATGAATCGCAGCACACCAGGCCTCCCTGTCCATCACCAACTCCCGGAGTTCACTCAGACTCACGTCCATCGAGTCGGTGATGCCATCCAGCCCTCTACTAGCAGCTTAAAGACAGGGTCCCTGGTGATGGTTCAGAGAAGGATCTGCTCAGTGTTTGCGGAAGCACAGAGGTCAAGGGCAGAGGCGAGAACATCCTGTGTGCAGAGAAGACTCCGGGGGGCTGGGGGGGGTTGGGGGGTAGGCGTGTGGATTGGGCGTGTGGGTAAGTGAGGTCAGGGCACAAACGGCCCTGCCTCCGCGGAGGAGGGTTTCTCACCCGGGCACCTCTGACACCCGAGGGCAGGCATGCTGGGCGTGGGGCCGCCCTGTGCGCTGCAGGACGTTCCCGCCTCCAGGCCTCCACCAGCTTGAGGCCCTGGTGCCTCTCTGCCGCCCAAGTCGTGGCAGCGCTGAACCTCAGATGTCGTCACACGTCCCCTGGGGCTGGGGGCACAGGCCTGACGGAGAATACAGGCAAACACACAGACACACATGTATGAGGAGGCACGTGTGCGTGACTGAGGACAGAAAAAGGCGAGGAGTAGCTGCACCCTTGGCTGCTTGTGACCGAGGCCTCGAAGCACAACAGAGGAGGGCAATGTCCCCCCGAGTGTCCTCGTCCCTGGAGGCGCAGACCCGCGAGGGCCCACCGTCTGGTCATCCCTCCAGAGCGCAGGGTTCTCATGGCCTGTCTCCCACCAGGCTTGCCCGCAGAGCCCCAGTCCCACCAAGGTGTGATGGCTGACCTCTGCTAACAGTCAGCGGTACCTGCGGGATTGTTCCTCCTGGAGCAAGCATTTTATTTTAAAGCGCACCTGGTTTTTTAAGGTAGCGGATGTAGCTTAGCCGGAGACCCTCAGCGTGAGTCAGAGGGTCTGCCAGCAGAGGAGCCGGGACCCCCAGGACAAGCTGCAGGCAAGCAGATTCCTCCTTGGCTCAGCCCAGCCTGCTTCGGGTACGCTCCAGGTCTGAAGGACAGCTGCTTAAGAACCGGCCAAGGTTTTTCCCTTTGCCACTAGAGAAGGGAAACGCGCCTTGTCGCTCTGTGTCAGAAACTCCAAGCACCACGCTCTTCCTGGGCCCCCTGCCCACGCCGGAAAATCCAGGCCTGGACCAGCTCCGCACAGCTCGTGACCCTGAACCCAAACTCGAACCTCCCTCTCCTCCCCCGCCCCGGGCCAACCGTGCACTCCACCGCTGGCCTCACCAGTGGCACTTTAAAGATTCCCCACAAAGCTCCCAAGCCAAGACGCACTTGCAGCAGCAAAGCACCCAGCCTCTCGGAAGTAAGCCCCGTGCGTCTGCCACTCTTCTGCTCGGTAACTCAGGAGGATGGAGGCACTTTATTCTGTGTGGGAGGGAGCAGAAGAGGAACAGATTTGTCGAACATGTAGAAGCAGAGATAAAGGGAGATATGAAAGCAACAAGGAAATTGTTGCCAGGCAACATGCCTGGTTGTCAAAGAGACAGAGCCGTGTCAGTAATAACCCACGAGTCATCTTCAGTAACAGCCCGTAAATCCCTGAGCTGGAAAATGCCTGTGTCAGGAGGGGTAACGGCAAACAGTTCTCCAAAGAACCAAAGCATTGAGCTCCCTGCTCTGATCCGTAAATATGGATCTTGCTGTAAGCAAAGAAGGCTTACCAAGAGCTTTATTCATTGTAACAAAACTGGTTGATCTGCTCAGAAAGAGAAGTTTCCTGTGTAACTGGTCACAGAGCTGCTCACACCCAGAGTCTTTCTTAACACCCAGGAGAGAAGAGCCAGCCAAAGAGACAGAAACCAAATGCTCTCTTTGAGGATATGTTTATTCTTTATTTGACTGACGTGTAGCTGGTTTACGATGTGCTAATTTCTGCTGTGCAGCAGTGAGACCCAGGTACACACACATATGTATATAGTTGTTCATTGTCTTTCCATTATGGTTTATCACAGGGTGTTGAACATAGATCCCTCTGCTCTCCAGTAGGACCCTGTCGTTTATCTGGGGAGTATTTTATCATCGCAGGAGCACACAGCCAGTACAGACCTTCCATCCTCAAGGCTGGTGCTTCCTCCATGAGGCAAGATGTCCTTCAAACAGGCTTATCACGGGCTCCACACACGATGTGCTGAGCGTATGTTAGTCACTCACTGCGTTTCCTTGGTGGCTCAACGGTAAAGAGGGAATTTCCTGCAATGCAGGAAAGCCGGGTTTGATCCCTGGATCAGGCAGATCCCTGGAGAAGGAAATGACAACACACTCCGGTATTCTTGCCTGGAGAATCCCATGGACAGAGGAGCCCGGCGGGCTGCAGTCCATGGGGTCACAAAGAGTTGGACACGACTGAGCGACTAACACTATTCTCAGTACCTATATATACCCACAAAATGTAAGATAAGTAAACCCAGAGTACACAGAGAGGACTCCTCTGGGTCTGTAGGAAGTAGAGGAGAGGCACCCTGGCAGGGCTGTGGTATTCAGGAGGCTGAGAGATCACTCTTTCTTGCTTCGAGTGTTGAGTACATGAGTGAGTTCCCTTTGTGGAACATGTTTGAGCTATCCTCTTTACAGGTGTAGAAGGTACCGTATAAACACTGGTTAATGCCTCAAAAAGGGCATTTATCAAAATACAGACATTTTCTTACATGTTTACGAGCTTTGTGAAGTTAAATAAAGATGATCCCTAGTTAGGAAAATTGATGGCTGCAATGATGAAATGAGGCAAGCGTCATCCAAAAGCAGCAGAGAGAACAGAGCGTACTGTGTAGACAGTCAGCCGTCCCGGAATTCCCGGACCCCGCCCCGGGGACGCCACCGTCGCCACGCCCTCCCCTCAGCTCTCACGCTCTGCTCTGCTGACTCCTTGGCGGTGACTGTCTCCTCAGCGGAGATTACTGTCCACTTGAGTTAAGTCACTTGTGGAGTAAATATATTTTAATTAAAAATGCCCACAATAAAAAAGCATCCATTTTTGAAAATTAGTTCAGCAAGCAACTGCAGCAAATAGTGTAGGACATAAAATGCAGTAAGAAATTAATGAGTTTAAAAGCCACGAATGGGCATTCCGTGGCAATCCAGTGGTTAGGGCTCCACGCCCCCACCGCAGGGGCACAGCTTCATCCCTGGTAGGTCCCACAAGCCTGGAGGGGCTGCCAAAAGATTCCACCAAAGTCCTTACCTTTTGATATAGTGAGGTCATAGGAGAGAAATTGAAAATTTTAAGCATCTGCTGTTTTGCCTTGATAAACAGCTGGGTTTACTTTAAAATGGGAAAGTTTTTATGCAAATTCCTGAATATTTTTTACCAATTTTTACCCAATTTCCTAATGTATCAAACTTTGCACAGAACACTGAATTTGCAATGCGTTTATTCTTTGAAAACTGACTTTTTAAAATATTGTGCAATAATAAAACATTGACACTCCTAATTTACAAGAGAATTTTATGTATCTGCTGAAGCAAAGATCTTACTACCAGGATTTGTTGTAACAGACATTTGCAAAACACAGGAAGGGCTGGTGTAAGAACTTCAGGAAAACCTCTTTGAGGAACTTTCTCTTGCTGTGCAGGCTGGGCTGTTCATGGTCTCTCCCGTGAGCTGGAAAATCACCTTTGCTCCTCGACTCCTGTGAGACCGCACACTACACCTCACCTGTTGGCAGAGGCTGGTTTCTTCATTTCGCAGGGTTCTGCCATATCCTGTAGGCGGGGCTGCGGTCACACAAGCCACCAACTGTTTTTTCAAGTCGGAAAGTATCTGGTGTCACAATTCTGTGCAGGTAATTCGAACCCCAAGAGGTTAGATGAAGAAATGAGTTTCCACTTTATAACCTGTATGTGTCTCGGAGCCATCCAGCTTCCGAGGTCAAAGTAGAAGAGATCCTTCGGAAGTCCTGGGAGGTTCTTAGACTGACAGACACATCCTCTGGCATCCTTGTGTGCAGAGGTCTCGGCTCTTGGCAGTGACCTTGGAGGGGCTGGGCACTGGCGATGTGCCTTGGAAACATGATAACTCGGCAGGTCCTGCCGCAGGGCCGTCCACCCACTCTTCCCAGGCAATCCCAGGTTATATGATGCCTTCTCAAACATGAGCGTATTTGAGATTGTAAGTTATTGAAGATTTCCTTTAAACTGGCCGAGGTTCACAGCTGAGCGAGAAAACAGTATTAATAGTGAAGGGCAAGCATCTCTTCCGAAAGCTTTGGGTGCGCTCAAATCCCCCTGGGCGGTTCTTGGGGATGCATCAGGAGGAGGTCTACTCCAAGGCCCCAGGCAGCTTCCTTCCTCCCATCTGCAGCCTGAAGACCACGCCAGGCACCTTCAAGCACAAACCCCGCGTGTGGAGTGCCATGCCCGGCCCCATGTGGGACTTGGAGAGTCTGGGAACCGACGTGTCTGTTTGAAATCCTGTTGAATGTCAGCTCTTTAAACATGACAGGGCTAGACAGGGCTTCCCAGGTGGCTCAGCAGGAAAGAGTCTGCCTGCAGTGCGGGCTCGGTCCCTGGGTTGGGAAGATCCCTTGGAGGAGGAAATAGCAACCCACTCCAGTATTCTTGCCTGAGAAATCCCATGGACAGAAGAACCTGGCGGGCCTACGGTCCATGGGGTTGCAAGAGTCGGTCACCACTTGGCAACTAAACCACCAACCACCACGGCCCAGACTCTTTTTTTCCCTCTTCTTTTCCTCCGAAGTGTCTTCTTACTGACTTTTCTGGTTTTTTTCTCTTCCCTTTTGCATTTTCCCATCCTTTTGTCTTTCTGGATTACATTTTTCTTTCTGAAAGAAGTTGTGGATAATTTTTCCTGATCTGACAAGTCATAGTTTCTCTCTCTTGCCATCTGTGATTTGCTAATAAATCTCACCTATTTAGTACTTCATTCTTAACTGTGTTTTTGAGCTCTAGAATGTCTATCTCATTTTTGAGACTGATTTGAGCTGCCAGTTATCTGCCGAGACATTTAACCTTGTCTTTTCTCATGTTGATCAGAGATGACAGTGTTGTTTTGTGAACTGTGTGTGATGGTTCTAACAGCAGGAGCCTCGGGACCTGCGCTTCAATCATCTGTGTCTCTGTGTGCTGGCTTTAGCTGATGTTGTCATGGCTCAGGAGGGTGTCTTCAGGACAGACTAGGTGTCACCCATCCAGTTACCTTCGATCGCATGCTGGATGTTGTCTAAGAAAAGCTGCTTATAAAAAATCATTGGAAGTTTATGGGTAATCTTTCTGCCTCTGGGTTGTAGCAAACCAGGATGAATGTAACCCAATTCTAGGGCCTGGAATTTTCCAGGCTGTCTGATGACTTCAGCAGGGCTGCATTCCGCAATGGTTCACTCATGCCTTAGGGTGTCAGAAGGTTGAATGGAGCCCTCACTCTTGATGAGTCCAAACTCAGGCTCCCTAGCCTAGCACAGTGCCAACCCCCGCCCCCGTCACGCCTCATAGATCTCTTCTGGATTGGGAGATGCCCCAGTCCCTGCTGAGCCTTGGGCCCAGTGTTTCTCCGTGATCAAGCCAACCTTCCCCCGAGGGGCTGCCATGTATTTTTTTGGTTTTCCAGTTGGTCTCCAGAGGTTTCCGGGTTATCTCACTCCTCATTAGGAGAGGTGGCCGTCCTGCACATGCTATGAGCTGGGGGACTTCCCCGGAGGCCCGGTGGTGGGGGCTCCACACTCCCACTGCCAGTGCCCCAAGGGCACCAGCTCCAGCCCTGCTCGCTCCAGGCAGCAAGACAGAGAGCAGAGCCAAATCTAGTCCCTGTTCTTGGATTTCCTAGTTGTTCTGACTTCAACAGCTGGTGGTAGTCCGGGGGCCTGTTCCCTCAAACACAAAAAGGGAGGATTTGAGCAGAGCTGCTTGGGCCCATGTAACTCGATCCACACGACCTACTCTAAGTCGCTGAGTAGATGTGGGACTGAGGGACAAACAGGGACAGATAACTGTGGCTTTCCTCCTGGTCCCTGTAGCCAAGAGGACTTGTATGGCAGGTGCTAGGAAGGATCTCAAGAAAGGAGGAGAAACGCCTGCCAACATGAGGTTTGCTGGAATTCTGTGGGTGTGCTGTGCAGTCACTCCGTATCAGCCAGAGTCAGGTCAAGAACCCCCTTCTGCACTCTTGGCTTGCCCGAGATCAGGGAGAAAGAAGAAGAGGACTGAGGTCAGTCTGGTTTGCACGATCTTAGGAAACTTTATTAATCAACCGACCAGCTTCACGAGAGCGAGAAGATGCAGCCTTTCAAGGCACATTCCAAGAATACTGACAAAGGTTGACATTCATCAAATAGCACCCTGCCACCCGTCGTCCCCCACAGCCTTGCACGAAGCTGTCCTGTTGCCATAGAAACATGCGCCAGATGATGGACATCAGGAGCCTTTATCGGAAAGCACGGGAGAAGGCAGTTAGCGGCGAGAGCCTGCCGTCACTTCTTGGCTTCTTTCCTGATAAGACGCCTACTGCTTGGTTCCCCGTGCCCCTCATAACGCGCATCCGGACGGGCAAGGGAGAACAGTTAAGGGAGGGCGTGGGTTACCACCAGGTCAGAGGGCCGGACACAGGGTCAGAGACCTCGCCAAGGCAAGTCTGTCTCATAACCCTGACCCTCAACGGGGGCGCTCGCCTGTATTTCAACTGAGTATCTGTTGAAGCCTCCCCTCAGCTACCAGGACATCTCTCTATTGCGGCTTCCAAAAGTCTATCTCTAAAAACAGATGGCGGCATGACCCACTGTCCCCCACGGCTCTCAGGAAAGTATAGCAACTTGGATCTACGCATCTGATTCTTCTTTCTTTTTTTAACTCAATGCATTCAAGAGAAATCACGGGATTTTTTTCAGTATAAAAAAGGAAGAGATACCCATGCCAGGTTAATGGGTGTGAACAGCCAACAGAGCTGAGCTTACAAAGGAGATTAAAGATTCATTATCAAATAGTACTTTACGGGTAAAGATATTTGAGAATGTTTACCATCTAAAGGGCAGGCAAAGAGCTGTAGGCTTGACCTTGCGTTAACGTCTCTAGCTTCTATGGGGAGGAGAGCCTGCCTAGAAACAGGATGTGTGAGGAGGGTTTGTGCCGGATGAAGAAGATGAAAGGGTGGTCGGCAACGAACTCCTCCGCTGGCATCAGCATAGCGAACTGCGCAATGGCCCCCGTGGCGGCCGCCGCCTCTGTGCCCTCCTCGTTCACGTCCACGACGGACTTGTGGACCACCTTGGATAAGAAGAGGTCCCTGGCCCCTGACATGCCGGACAGGTCCGCCTTGCTGCCAAAGAGATCCCGTGCACCCAGGCGGGCCAGGGGCTCGCTGAGGTCGTAACTCTCCTCCAGCTTGAACCTGGGCAGCTGGACCCTGACCTCAAGGAGGTCCAGGCTCTCGGGTCGGGTCCACTCCCGCAGCTTCTCCAGAGTCAGCTGTTGCTCAATCTGGAATAGAAGGGGCGAAAAGAAGAGCTGAGCCATTCTATGGACGTCAGCCAATAAGGCGAGATGAACGGACCATCCTGTCCACTGCTTGCTGGTTTCCTTCAGGTTTGCACCAAAACAGGTTCCACTTGGGGATTTCACGCCTTTCCGGCTGCTGGTGATAATAAACAGAACTGTGTTCCCAGGCACCAAGGCCCCCGTATGGAGACGGGGCCCAGGAACCACCCGCCCCCACCCAGGACTGACTGAGCCTCTGCCAGCTGGACCACCCGCCATCACGGCTGTTACTTCCCCAACTGGCTGAGTGACATGGGGTAATTCTTAAAGTTTTCTTCTATGTCTTCTGTTTATCTGAGTCCCAGTGGTCACTGTGGTTATCTGTAAACCTCACACAGCTGAAGCTGTCCTGATAGACATAGCTCATGAAGCTGAAGCTCCAATACTTAGGCCACCTGGTGCAAAGAGCCAACTTATTGGAAGAGGCCCTGATGCTGGGAAGATCGAGGGAGGAAGGAGAAGGGGACGGCAGAGGACAAGATGGTCGGGTGGCATCACCGACTCGACAGACATGAGTTTGAGCAAACTCCGGGAGATAGTGAAGGCCAGGGAAGCGTGGTGTGCTGCAGTCCACGGGGTCGCAAAGAGTCGGACAGGACTTACTAACTGAACAAGAAGAAGAACGCTGGTAAAACCAGAAACAGACCTGGTTCCTCGTCTGAAGTGGGGAACCGCAGCACGTGCTGGGAGCCCTGCTGGAAGCACCGGGGCGCCCTGCCGAGACGCCGGCGCACAGCGCGAGCTGCGTGAGCCCAGCTCCTGCGGCCGCCCTGCTACTGCTGATCCCCCGGGACAGAGCCACGCCGTGCCGCCCTGCTGATGCTGCTAACCCCGGACTTTCTGTTACAGTCAGGAAGGGACAGCCATGGAAACACAGCTGAAAGCAGGAACACCCAGGTCCTAACGCATGCTGGTAGCTGCAGATGGCTAGTATCAGACCCCGCTCAATAGGAAGTTTAGTTAGGAGGGAAGGGCAAGGCCCACAGCAGGACAGACACACGGAAGAAAAACCAGCCTCTTCACACTCCTGCCTCTTCCACACACACACACACACACACAGATGCTCGCACACGTGCACGCGCACACACACACACACCGTCCGTGCACCACGCGGGGGGCCGCACCTTCTTCAGCCCTGTGGCCTCGTCCTGGATGTCGTCCGGCAGCAGGATGACCATGCTGAGGTCCTTGCCCTCGTAGGGCAGCTCCAGCACCCGGCACTTAAGATCCTTGATGTAGCCGAAGGGAAACTTCTTCTCCTGATACATCATCTTCACCGTTTTTGTTTCTTTCTGAACAATCAGACCACAGAGCACCCATCATTATCCGCGTGGCTTCGGAGCACAGAGTCATCTAGACAGTCATCCGCCCTCACCTTATTCAGTCTGAAAGGCGCGTCCTTGGTGGCCTCCACCATGAATTTCTCCTGCCAGTTCCCTTTGAAATAGATGGCGTTCACCAGCACCAGCCTCGTCAAGCTGTCAACCATACCCGAGGCCAACAGCTCCGGGATTTTCCCTAGAAAGACAAACTTCGCTTTTGAAAAACCCACCTATCAGAATTCCAAATTTGAACGGACCTTTGATTAGCACTGGGCTTCCCTCATAGTTCAGCTGGTAAAGAATCTGCCTGCAGTGCAGGAGACTGGGGTTCTCGTTCCCGACCCATGGAGAAGGAAATGGCAACCCACTCTAATATGCTTGCCTGGAAAATCCCATGGACAGAGGCGCCTGGTGGGCAGCAGTCCATGGGTCGCGAAGAGTTGGGCACGAGGGAATGACTAACACACTTGATTAGCACTGAAATGCAATTCAAATGCTTCCTTCTACCCAAAGTCCTGTCACATGGCACTAAGTTAGCTAAGGCCCCCGGGGTGCTCCCACTGTAAGTAAATCAGCCTGGAGGGGCTTCCCTGGCGGTTGGGTCGTTAAGAATCTGCTTTCCAATGCAGGTGGTGCAGATTCCATCCCTGGTTGGGGAACTAAGATCCCACAAGCCTCGGGCCAGCTAAGCCCACACACCACACACAGGGTGTGCACGCCACAATTAAGACACCCTCACGCCCTCACGCCCTCAACCCAAGGGCGGATCAGGGGAAACACAAACTACCCCGGAAGGGCGATGTTCAAAACAAGTTGTTGGGTTAAAGGGCTAAAAACAGGAAAAATCTCCTTTTCTGGGATGTATGATAATCAGTGGGCCCATGTAGAGACAGGCCATTCTTTATCAGGAAAGGAAAAATTCCCTAACCAGTGTTTCTAGTCACTAAGAAAGAAATCGCTTCTTCAAATCATCCAAGTGGTCGCCTAACTCCCACAGGGAAGCCTTTAACAGACGTCTAAGAGGTAGGACAGCTCTTCTGCGGACACACGGCCACGGTGGGTGTGGAAGGCACAGGTGTCCTGTGGGTGCCTTGACCATTCCGTGACCACGACAGAGACAGGAACCAGAGACAGCCTGACCCTTAGACGAGGTGCTGGCAGAAAACCCTGCTGGCCGCAGCGGCCTGTAGACACTGGATCTCGAGGTGTCGTCCGTTTATTCTCCAGTCAGTGTTAGTTCCAACTTTTAAGCGCAGTTTGGGGAACTTACAGGGAAGTTAAAACATGTTTACATTTCCACTTGGAGAGATTCCTGTGTCTGAAAGCTGTCCGGCCCTGGGCAGTGAAGGTGGACCCCAGGGTCAGGCCAAGAGGCGAGGGAAGGGGAGGGTCCCCTGCAGGGGGAGAGGCGGGCGGAGGGAAGGAAGGACCCGGCGGACGGCCAGCCCTCGCTCACCTCCTGTCTGCCCTTTGACCCACTCGTTTATGCTCTTCCTCGCCTCCTCGGAGGCCCGCAGAAAATCCACAGTGGCCAGCTCAGCATTGTACATTTTCTGCATTGAAGCTAAGAACTCCTATTTAAGAAAAGAAAAAGGAGGTGTCGTGAGTAACTCCTTCTCTAAAATCCTTAAAAGCAACAGAAATAGTCCCCAAAGGCATATTTCATGGTAACAACAAAAATTCTAGCTCTTTGACTTTTTTTTACTCTGGTGAAAAACACAGAACATTGAATTGGCGGTCTTAACCACTCTTAAGCGTGTAGGTCAGAGGTTTTGGTGTTGCACAAAATTTACCAATTCTTTTCTATTCTCTAACATTTTCATAAACAAGCAAATACTGATTGTACTTGGAAGTGAATGACAGGATTCACTCTTGATATCTTTAGTAGAGCAGCCAGGGTTGATCTTTTCACTGTGGAGATGAGAAAACGAAATCACATCCGCCGAGGCGAATACTGTTGGTTATGTTTTCATTCTGGATTATTTTTCTGAATGTTTATAAAAATTAAAACCAGTTTGTGTGACTTGATTGTGCTGGGCAAAAAGTCTGCATTGTCTTTCGAGTTTGAGAACACGAAGAACAAAGCACTCACAGGGAGGAAATCATAGCTTTTCTCTCCGAATAACCTGTTGGCGAGTTTCAGAGTGTAGGGAGCACCATGCTTGTTGATATCAGCATTCAGACTCTGAAATCCTGAATGAATCTCAACTCCTTCGAAATGGAGAACCTAAAATAAAGGAAATATTATTTCTATAACCATGGATTTTGAAATTATAACCCAGTTCCTTGGAATTTGCTTCCATCAAATTAATATGTTTTAGTACTAATTATTGATCAGCAAAATCCAAAATGTATTAGCTTCGTGAAACATAGTAAGTATATTGAAAGCTGCCCTTTTGCATCATTTTTTGATATAATTACAGTTGCACAAATATGAGTGGTTAATAAACTAAACCTGTATACAAGTCTCCTTCCCCCAATCATAAACAGTATGTTCATAAGTATATTTGTACAAATAGAATTTTCCTGAAAGTTCTCAGAAATAAACAGTAGGTAAAAGAATCATCAGCTATGTGAGAACACAAAGGTAGTCAAGACTGAGAAGTTTTTTAATTGCCTTGCCAGCGTCAGTAACCCACTTGCTTAAAAACAATTTCATTAAGCTTAACACTGGGCAAAAGTTTAATTCTCCACATCTCAGTTACATCAAGAGTCACTTTATGGTTTTATGAGGCCTGGGCTGGTTCCTTCTTTTAGGGTACAAAGAGCAAAGCTCTACCGTGTGCAAAGGCCAGTCCGCCTGACATGTGGAGTGTGTATGTGGACGCTGGGATCCATCTCTTCAGTGGAAATGGGGGGAAGAACTTAAGGCTGCTCTTCACTGAGGTTCTAAAGTTCCTGGAATACCTCAAAACAGAAGCTCAGATTGCCTGGCAGGGGCAACTAACAGTTACTACTACCAGGGGATTTTTCTTTCTTTTTTTTTTTTAAAGCAGATTTTTGAAAACTTTCAGACGCTTCTGTATCTACAGTGATGAGAACATTGGTTTTCCATCAAGTACAAACAGAAGCTGTGCAGCTGCAACAGGCCGGGAACCGGAATCCAGGCTGGACCTTCCCTGGCTCTAGGTGCAGCGTGACTGGGACCCGGACCCTAGAAAGACCTTTGCGGACGCCCCTCTTTTCGAGGAAAGCCAGAGTTCCCCACTGAGAATAAAGTGGGCCCAGCACACGGGTGCCCTCCACACCCCCCAAGGACAGGCGGAGTCTCTGCATCGCCTCCCCGTCTCCCTGAAGGGCCCCCATGCTCACACAGGACACGCCTGGGCCAGGCCCAGGAGCACAGGGCGCTCTCGTGGCCCCTGGACCTCTCCACTAGGCGCCATTATGCTCACAAGGAAAGAGACCCCGCAGGCGCTGGAGGAGGGAGGAGCCGGCATCACAGGCAAAGCAGAAAGCAGCCAGTCCCGGGGGAGGAGGTGCCTGTGAGAGCCAGCGGGCGATGCTGGGCAGAAGCAGCAGGCGCAGGGGCGGCCAGTCTTCTCACCGCTCTGTCCTCAGCCCGGGAGAGACACTGTGGTCACAAAGGCGGGTTTCCCAGGGCGAGGCTGTCCCTTGCACTCCGGACGTGCTGACTCCTGTGATTTCCCCAAATGTGAGAGACTCCACTGGGCTTCCCCAGTAGCTCAGCTGGTAAAGAACCTGCCTGCAATGCAGGAGACCTGGATTCGATCCCTGGGTCGGGAAGATCTCCTGGAGGAGGAAATGGCAACCCACTCCAGTATTCTTGCCTGGAGAATCCCCATGGACAGAGGAGCCTGGTGGGCGACAGCCCATGGGGTCACAAAGAGTCAGACACGACTGAGTGACTGACACTCCACACTTCACACTTGCTCAGCCCAACAAAAAGCACTGTCTGTCTCATGCATGCATGCATGCGAGGTTGCTTCAGTCCTGTCTGACTCTTTTGCGACTCTATGGGCTGCAGGCAAGAATACTGGAGTGAGCTGCCGTTTCCTCCTCCAGGGGATCTTCCCGACGCCAGGACTGAATCTGAGGCTCTCACGCCTCCTGCATCGGCAGACGGGTTCCTTACCAGGAGAGCCGCCCCATCGCAGCTGCTACGTAGAGAC
Source organism: Oryx dammah (assembly GCF_014754425.2). Lineage (NCBI taxonomy): Eukaryota > Metazoa > Chordata > Mammalia > Artiodactyla > Bovidae > Oryx > Oryx dammah. Next base: position 1,530,760 of record NW_024070195.1, read on the forward strand.
TGGATCATGAATTGACAGTCTGCATCCAAGTGGATTTTCCCTGGGACTTTTTCTGGAAGTCTGACCTCATGAAGTATAACGTATAACGCTGAACACTGAGACACAATTCTACAAATGCACTGTGCGCGCGTGCCTGCTAAGTCTCTTCAGTCGTGTCCGACTCTTTGCGACCCCATGGCCTGCAGACCCCCCCAGGCTCCTCTGTCCATGGGATTCTCCAGGCAAGGATACTGGAGTGGGTTACCATGCCCTCCTCCAGCGGGATTGTCCAGGCCCAGGGATTGAAACCAAGTCTGCCCGAGTCTCCTGCGTTCCAGGCGGATTCTTGACCTCTGAGACATCTGGGAGACCCACAGATGCACCGCAAGAGCTGAAAGGCACAGCCTTTGGTCCAGGCTGGGCAGGGCTCAGCTGGGAAAGCAGACAGTTCTGCCTAGTTTCTGCTGACCTTGGAAAGCTGTGCCGCTGTGTCGCCTCTGGCCCCCAGAAAGACCATGGCCAGCGCTGACGAGATGCTGAACGGGGAGATGAAGATGTTTCCGGCAGGATTGTGCTCGGTCAGGGTGCGGAACAGGTCCACGGCGAAGCGGGTGTTCGCTGCGCTCAGCTGCTCCATGGTGAGGCTGCAACGCAGAGCAGAGCCTGAGCCGCCCACGGCCACACAAGCAAATCAGCAAGGCCACCCCCGTCTCCTCTCAGCTTGGGCCACCCCCCCTGAAGTTTGCTGGAACTTGTACTTTCTCCCTCTCTTTCTAGGAGGGCAAGAACCCGCGTGCATAGATGTGAGAGCCTGGGGAGATTGGCCAGGGAGTCAGCACTGACATGGGATCCAAGTTTCCCATAGAAAATCAGAGCGACCTGCCAACCAATGCAGCAAATTCCAGCAAGGAGACAGGATGACCCTCGGGGGGGTCACTGTCCGATGTCTGGAGGGGTCTTGGCCCCATTCTCGCAGGATATGAGAGCTCGGAAACCCAACACAGGCCCCGAGGCAGGTCGAGCGGTTGGACAGGGAGAAGGTGACCAGAACCCCTGTCCCTCCCGCGGGCAGCGGGGTCTGCAGGGGGAGCAGCTGGCCCTGGCCCATCAGCCGGCCCCGGGGTGCACCGCCCGGCCTCCCGCTCAGCCCCACACTCGGGGGAAGGAAGGGAATCAATCGGCCGGCGGCTGCCCCGCATGCGAGTCACAGCTGAATTATTACTGGCGCTGAGAAATCGCGCCCCGCGCCTCCAGCCGCAGGACAGAGGAACGAGGAGGGGCTGGGCCTGGGCCGGACCGCGCAGGCAGCTCCGGAGGAGGGGGAGAAGGGCTGGGTTCCGCCTTCGGGCCGCCGGCGCCGGCCTAGCGGCGGAGGGAGGTGACCGCCGCACAGGGGGCCCCGCGGGGTGCGGGGCAGGGGGCGGGGTGACCGCCGGACACGGGGGTTCCGAGGGGCGCACGGCGGGCCGGGGTGACCGCCAGATGCCCGACCCCGCGGGGCGCGGGCGACCCGAGCCTGTCCCGCCCGCCCAGCTCCCTGCCAGGCCTTACCCGATGCTCGGCTGCCTGGGCGGGGCGGGGTTTGGGACAGGCCGCGCGCGGCTCTTATAGCGGCAGAAGGGGACGGCGCAGGTGGCGCGGCCGGGACGCCCTGCCCCCTGACTCACCTCCCAGGAGCCCGAGCAGGGCGGTGCATCCGGCGGCGAGCCGCGTGCGCGCAGCGCCCTCCTGGGGATCAGCACCCCTGAGTTCCCAGCAAACTCAGGTCTCTGTCAAGAGCCTGTCATCTCTGTCAAGATGAGCTGTTTCTTACTAAGGTGTGAATGACTGAGATGCCGATGCATCACCTCTCAGAGGCCAAACCAGCCTCTTTGAGGTCTCATCTGTACACTCCAGCCTCTCAGGTTATGGGGCGTGGGAGTGGCGGTGGCGGTGGTGGTGGTGTGGAGGGGCCCTCGGGGTGAGAGGAAATAGAATCAGTTCCAAGCAACATCGCCCAGGTCCCCGGCTCAGGTGTCCAGTAAATTCAGCCCCAAGACTCCCCTGGCAAGTGACAACCCCACCAGGCTGGGTCAACTCACATAACTGCTCACACACCGTGAGAATGCCCATTTGTGTGAATAAAGTATTTCTTACCCATTACACAATACTGAAGTGTACACTGGCCAGTTTTCCCCTGTATGTGCTGCTGCTGCTGCTGAGTCGCTTCAGTCGTGTCCGACTCTGTGCGACCCCACAGACGGCGGCCCACCAGGCTCCCCCGTCCCTGGGATTCTCCAGGCAAGAACACTGGAGTGGGCTGCCATTTCCTTCTCCAATGCATGAAAGTGAAAAGTGAAAGGGAAGTCGCTCAGTCGTGTCCGACTCTTCGAGACCACATGGACCGCAGCCCACCAGGCTCCTCTGTCCATGGGATTTTCCAGGCAAGAGTCCTGGAGTGGGCTGGCATCGCCTTCTCCGATACGTACTGTTAGAGTGACTATGAGTGAAGAGTAAAAGCAGGAACTCTTTCTGTAAGTTCTTTTCGGTTTTTCCCACTTTGAACACCTGGGTGCGCAATTTCACCAAAACTGATACTTGGGATGGACAGGGAGGCCTGGCGCGCTGCGGCTCACGGGGTCGCAAAGAGTCGGACACGACTGAGCGACTGCACTGAACTGATACTTGAGAGTATGTAATAATTCTGCATCTTGAAACTTCCCTCTTGCTGTTTTACAAATCTCAACATGAAAAGGGAACAAAGGAAAAATCTTATTTTTAAAGTAGTATAAATAATGCAACGTTAATGAGTTTGTTTTGTTTTGTTTTTACTCTGCGAACTTGTTTATAAGAAAAAGAGGCAAAAGAAACCCCAGTATTAAGAGATAAAAAATACTTTTCATTATTTAACCAAAACAATAAGACTTTAATAACTAAGATTGAAGAATGTTTCATAGCCCATTGGAATAAAGAAACCGGCATTTATTGAAAGTCAGTCATAGTTAAAAACCAGTGGTTCATTAAAATCAGTAACCTCTCCACTATCTCTCACAGAACCAAGGACCCCTCATCAGCTTCTAGCAACAGGTCTTTGTGGGGAAGGAGGTCAAGAGTAAGAGGTGGTGCTGAAAAGCTGTTAAATTAAAATCCCAGACACATAAACCAAGGGAAAACAGGTTCTGAGCTTTCTGGGTTTTTCCCTCTGATATTTTGTATTTGTGCTCACCTGAAGTTAGTAGTCTGAGTCAAATATGACATGCAGTGAAGTGAAGTGAAAGTCCCTCAGTCGGGTCCGACTCTTTGAGACCCCATGGAATTCTCCAGGCCAGAATACTGGAGCGGGTAGCCTTTCCCTTCACCAGGGGATCTTCCTGACCCAGGACTTGAACCAAGGTCTTCCGCATTGCAGGCGAATTCTTTACCAACTGAGCTGTCAGGGAGGCCCTAATATGGCATCAGTACATACTCTGTGCCAGGCGCAGACAGAAGGGGCTTTACACCCCGGTCATCCATCCGTGCGTGTGCTGCACATGACCCGAGGCACTTGCGGGGCTGTGTCAATGGCCCGGTTCCAGGTTACCCCAGAGATCCTGGGACATGCGTGATGGCCGGTTTGGTGCAGTGTTCGGCGAGTCTGCGCAGCTCCGAGTTGCGGTACCCTGGCTGGAGCAGTGATCTCGTCCCCAGGACAGACCCAACGAAGTGCGTGTGAGAGTGAGCGCCTTGAGACGTGCACTGGTGTGTTCATTAGCAGCAGGATCTGAGTCAGGCCCAAGCAGAAGGATGGAGAAACCCTACAACAGAACCACGTAAGAGCGGAGAGGAACACACCTGGAAACGCGCAGGGTCATGGCGCGCGGCGGTGCAGGCTGCGGTCTGTGGTGTTGGAGGTCGGGAGGGGCGGAGACCCTCGCGGAGGAAGGTGGATGCTCTGACCACGTCCTCCTACTTTCTGTCTCCTTGACGTCCAGGCGTTTGGGGCCTGGATCCTGAAGAGCCTGCGAGCCCAGGGTGGGCGGGTTCCTGGAGGCAGGGAACGATCCTCCCGTAAGGGCACCTTTGGCACATGGTCCCGGGAGCTCGGTGATCACACTGTCAACTCTCTCCTTTATCAAACCCGCACTGGCCCTAACGCGCCCCAGCTCCAGGCAGCTAGAGAGAGTTGTAAGGACCCCTCTTCAGATCCCTGCAGGGCCCGAGCCCACCGATGGAAACTCTCCAACCCAAGCTCACTTAGTGCGCCCAGCGTGTCCGACCCATCCCTTCCTGAGAGAGCCCGGCTAAGGGCTGGGAGCCGCCACCTGTGCCCGCTCCTCCTCTGCCCCCGCCCGCCTGGGTGCTCCCCAGGTCCCCGGGACGCAGCGTCCCTTGCCCCCTGCGCTGGGGGCCCTGAGCCTACACACCTCCGGCGGGGCGCTTCTGTCCCGTCCGCTTCTCCGGCTGCCGGTGAGAGCAAACCCTGTTCACTCTCAGCACAAGGCGGGTGGGCGGGAGTCGCACGGGTGGGAAAGGGCCTTCTGGGGCCCTGGCAGCCCACCATTGCCTCACTCCGGTGGTTACAAGGTGTGTTGATTTTGTGATAACGTATTGAGTTGTACGCATACATCGTGTACTTCTCTGCGTGTGTGTTGTACTTCAACAGAAATTACTATCAAGTAGCAACAAACCATATTAAATATTGGTAATTATTTCTGCCTTTGCTCCCCTCTACGCTCAGCCAGGATTAATCAGCTTGAAGCTGGTCGGAGCCCCTTTGCCCCCCAGCATATCCACCCCCTTAACTGCACTAGGTGTGCCCAAGGGTCGGGGAGGAGCTGGTGACCCCAGGGCCTTCCTGTTCTCCCACGCCCAGCCACACACAGACCCCAAATCCAAGGCAGAAGTTTCCCATCCACTCTCTGATGTGGGGACACGTCAATCTTACGTTCAAGGTCCAGATGAAAAGGCGCAGGATAGATTTTTCAAAGACTCACAGCCACGTTCATAAGACGCATGGTAAGGGGAACAGCCCAAACTGGCCCCAGTCGGTGGCGTTAGTCTGAGAACTAACTGTCCTTATGTTACTGACCTCCAGGTTGATTGTATTCTGGTTGGGGAACATGATTCTTATATTATTTTGGTATTGAGGAATGTTTTGGGACCTGCTTAACGGACCCAGTATGTGGTCCATTTTTGTAAATACCCGTCTTCAGATCCACCCTAAGTTTGTTAGGGGCAATATTTGCTACAGTATAACCATTAGGACAAGTGAACTAATCATGTCATCCAACTCTGTACTTGGATTTACTAAACATGTTTAGCAAGAGAATGACTAAATATCAGTATTTCTATCAAGTAGCAACAAATAAAATGAAATTAAAAGAAAAATACCATTTTAAAAAGCATCAAAAAGTCAAGTCCCTGGACATATTTCTAATAAAACATATGCAAACCTGCTATACAAAATTATTTTAGTATTATTAAGAAAAGTTTCTAAAAATCTAACTAAATGATCGCCAACATCCGCTGGATCATTGAAAAAGCAAGAGAGTTCCAGAAAAACATCTACTTCTGCTTTATTGACTAAGCCAAAGCCTTTGACTGTGTGGATCACAATAAACTGTGGGAAATTCTGAAAGAGATGGGAATACCAGATCACCTGACCTGCCTCTTGAGAAACCTATATGCAGGTCAGGAAACAACACTTAGAACTGGACACGGAACAACAGACTAGTTCCAAATAGGAAAAGGAGTGTGTCAAGGCAGTATATTGTCACTCTGCTTATTTAACATACATGCAGAGTACATCATGAGAAACGCTGGGCTGGAAGAAACACAAGCTGGAATCAAGATTGCCGGCAGAAATATCAATAACCTCAGATATGCAGATGACACCACCCTTATGGCAGAAGGTGAAGAGGAACTAAAAAGCTTCTTGATGAAAGTGAAAGTGGAGAGTGAAAAAGTTGGCTTAAAGCTCAACATTCAGAAAACGAAGATCATGGCATCTGGTCCCATCACTTCATCGGAAATGGAGAAACAGTGGAAACAGTGTCAGACTTTATTTTTCTGGGCTCCAAAATCACTGCAGATGGTGATTGCAGCCATGAAATTAAAAGACGCTTACTCCTTGGAAGGAAAGTTATGACCAACCTAGATAGCATATTCAAAAGCAGAGACATTACTTTGCCAACAAAGGTCCGTCTAGTCAAGGCTATGGTTTTTCCAGTGGTCATGTATGGATGTGAGAGTTGGACTGTGAAGAAAGCTGAGCGCCGAAGAATTGATGCTTTTGAACTGTGGTGTTGGAGAAGACTCTTGAGAGTCCCTTGGACTGCAAGGAGATCCAACGAGTCCATCCTAAAGGATGGGTGTCCACTGGAAGGAATGATGCTAAAGCTGAAACTCCAGTACTTTGGCCACTTCATGCGAAGAGTTGACTCACTGGAAAAGACCCTGATGCTGGGAGGGATTGGGGGCAGGAGGAGAAGGGGACAGCAGAGGATGAGATGGCTGGATGGCATCACAGACTCGATGGACATGAGTCTGAGTGAACTCTGGGAGATGGTGATGGACAGGGAGGCCTGGCGTGCTGCGATTCATGGGGTCGCAAAGAGTTGGACACGACTGAGCGACTGAACTGAACTGAACTGAAGAAATATTTCACATTCATTGAGTAGAACTCAGTATTGTAAAGATAGTCATTTTTCTCTGACTGATTTTTTAAATCCATCCCAATCCCAGTAACTATTTCAAAGAAATGTATGTGTGCACATGCGTGCGTGTTTAACTTGTACACATCACATAAAAACTACTTTTTTTAAAAATGAGCACACACTTTAAAAGAGGAAATCCAAATGGCTTATAAATGCATAAAAACGTGTTAAATACAAACTTTAAACAAAATGAGATATCTTACATTCACATTGCCAAAAATTAAAATTTCTGACAATTTCAAGTGAGCCACTGGAATTCTCTCACTTCTGTGCAGGGTGGATTATAAACTGGGAAAACTATTTTGGAAAATAATTCAATTATTATTCAAGTTCAATTTTTAGGAGTGTTGAACCAGCAATTCTCCTAAAGAAATGTATTCACATTCACATGGAGACGTTTACAAGAATGTTGGAGGTGGCTTTACTTGTGAACCCCAAAGATCAACAAGAGCAGAATGGGAACCCATTCAGTGGAATACTGCTGCTGCTGCTAAGTCACTTCAGTCATGTCCAACTCTGTGCGACCCCATAGATGGCAGCCTGCCAGGCTCCTCCGTCCATGGGATCTCCAGGCAAGAGCACTGGAGTGGGTTGCCATCGCCTTCTCCGACTACACAGCAACAAAGATGGGCAGATTGTCGCTACATTCACGACATGCATGAAACTCCACAAAGTAAGTTGAGCAAAAGAAGCCAAATTCAAAAGACTACATTCCACATTATTTCATTTACATAAATCTCAGAATCAGCCTAAAGAAAGCTGGAATAAGCTGGAAGGGGTAAGACAACAGAGACCAGCAAAGACGCTCTCCCCAAATCGCAAGAGCTGTTACCTGCGGGGACAGGAGAGGCAGGGCTGGGCCTGGGGGGGTCACGTGCTGTAGAGGCAGCTTCCTGAGCACGGCCAGTTCAACCTGCGTCACTTGGGTGCATGCTGTGTGACTGTACAATTATCCTCATAATCTGTGGGTTATATGTCACGGGAAAAAAAGCAGATGAAGCCATGTCAAGTGATCCAACAGATGAACACAACTCAAAATACTTGACAAGCTGATTTAATTATAATTTCACAGTTGATTTGAAAAAGCCTTGAAGAGCCTTCTCATGCAAGAACAATGGACAGACATACATTCTAAGGACGGAGGAGGGGAGTGAAAATCCTCCCGCCGCGCGAGTCCAGCTCCGTGGCCAGCCGGCAGTCACATCGTTGGACAAAACAGGGTGGGGCGGTGGGGCGGCGACAAGCTTGCCATGCAGTTGCTGCATTCATTGAGGGCACAAACGAACGGATTTCGTGTTCTTTTAAGCGCGTAACTATCTAGACTCGTCTTTGAAAACGTCAGCCTCTAGTCACAGTCATCTGAAGTACCAAGTGGCCGTCGGAAAAGCTGAGCGCATCCAGCTCTGAGCTCCAGAGCGATACAGACTCTCTGGGAAAATAACGGGGAAAAGTGCAAATCAGATGTGCCAAACATGGGAAATGATGCAGAAGGCTAGAAGGACACGGTCGTGGAAGATGAATCAGATTGCGGACCGGACCCACGGGAGAGCGAGCACGCCCAGGCTGTCCGTCATCAGCGCCCAGTCTCGTGCTGAAAGGAGAGCGTCAGCCCGTGAGTGCACGGGGTGCGCCCGTTTCTTCCAACCTGAGGTCCCTGAAGCACCTCCTCGTCGCCTCTCCCCTCAGGGGCACGTGTGGGCGCCATCGAAACTGCTTCGGGCCGAGTGGTCCTGGCTGGCTCATCCTATAAGAATAAGGGGGCTGTCCGTCCTCTAAGGGGTTTCCTTATGACCGAATTATTCCTCCTGCCCACATAGCCTGAGAGGGGAAGTGGGTTCCGCTTAGACTTGTCTCCACCTTCAAATAAGTCGGCCATCCAGAAACCCCCCAAAAATCTTGATTTTTTTCTCCTCTTCAAAAGTAATTTTGCATTCAGCTGTTTCCTGATTCAGTTCAAGAAACTGAGAATCATTATACCCTTGATCAGCCTGAAGCCTGGGGGTGTTAGAGATCTCACAGTGGTGTTTTGTGAATATCTCCATGTTAGAGTGCTCTCTAGACAATAAGCTATTTTATTTTAGATAATCATTCTCTAAATATAAACAACGTTTACAATAGTCCATGAGCATGCAAACGTTTTAAATTTAAACCAAGTACAAAACTGTTTACTACAGTTAAAAGAGAAATGTGAAACTAACTTGATACATATTTAAATAATTGCTTAACATGTGTGTGTAATAATTTATCTTTAACTTGTTAAAACAACAAGAAAATGAGTCAAAATCACTTTATAAATACTAACGTTTTCTTGTAAATAGTCCAAGAATTTTAGGTGAGACACAGTAATTTCACAACGATGAATAATTTTGGAGACTGAGATATGGTTGCAGGTGACTGGACCCTCCCAGGAAATTCTTAATCAGTTACATTCTCATGCTCAAGTTTCTTGAGAAACTTAAGTGACTAAGGCCACAGAAACAGATAAAATAACCTCTGTGAAGTGAAGTCGCTCAGTTGTGTCCGACTCTTTGCGACCCCGTGGACTGTAGCTCTCCAGGCTCCTCCGTCCAGGGGATTCTCCAGGCAAGAATACTGGAGTGGTTGCCATTTTCTTCTCCAGGGGATTTCCCGACCCAGGGATCGAACCCGGCTCTCCCACACTGGAGGCAGACGCTTTACCCTCTGAGCCAGTAGGGAAGAGTAAAGGTTCTCAGTCAGTGGTAAATGAGGCCAAAGGCTTATCAGATGGAAAGGAATGACGTTAGTTTAAATGGAAGTGGAGCCTCTGCAGCGAGATGGACGAGCCTGGAGATGCTCATGCTGAGCAGCCTAAGTCAGGCAAAGACAAGGGTCATACGGTGTCACTTACCTGTGGAATCCAAACCTGTGATACAAATGACCGTGTTTGCTGAATAGGAACAAACTCACAGACACAGAAAAACAAACTTCTGGTTACCAAAGGGGAAGGGAGTGTGTGTGTGTTAGGCCCTCTGCTAAGTTGCTGCTAAGTCACTTCAGTTGTGTCCGACTCTGTGCGACCCCATAGATGGCAGCCCACCAGGCTCCCCCGTCCCTGGGATTCTCCAGGCAAGAACACTGGAGTGGGCTGCCATTTCCTTCTCCAATGCGTGAAAGTGAAAAGTGAAAGTGAAGTCGCTCAGTCGTGTCCGACTCTTTACGACCCCGTGGACCCAGGCTCCTCTACCCATGGATTCTCCAGGCAAGAACACTGGAGTGGGCTGCCATTTCCTTCTCCAGGGGACCTTCCCAACTCAGAGATCGAACCCAGGTCTCCCGCATTGCAGGCAGATGCTTTACCATCTGAGCTACTAGAGAAGCCCCAAAGGGGAAGGAAGGGGATGGATAAATTAGGAATTGGGAATTAATATATACACACTACCCTGTAAAAATGGATAAACAGTAAGGACCTACTGTGTGGCACAGAGAACTACAGTCAATATTTTGTAATAACCTTTAAGGGAAAATGCAGGGCTTCCCTCGCGGCTCAGACGGTAAAGAATCTGTCTGCCAATGCCTGTCAATGCAGGAGACCCAGGTTTAATCCCTGGGTCAGGAAGATTCCCTGGAGAAGGAAATGGCAACCCACTCCAGTATTCTTGCTTGGGAAATCCCATAGATAGAGGTCTGGCGGGCTACAGTCCATGGGGTCGCAGAGTCAGAGACGATTCAGTAACTAAACAACACAATAAGGGCAAACAATATGAGTGTGGATCACAATCAACTGTGGAAAATCCTGAAAGAGATGGGAATGCCAGACCACCTACCTGCCTCCTGAGAAACCTGTATGCAGGTCAGGAAGCAACAGTGAGAACTGGACATGGAACAACAGACTGGTTCCAAATCGGAAAAGGAGTGCGTCAAGGCTGTATATTGTCACCCTGCTTATTTAACTTCTATGCAGAGTACATCATGAGAAACGCTGGGCTGGAAGAAGCACAGGCTGGAATCAAGATTGCCGGCAGAAATATCAATAACCTCAGATATGCAGATGACACCACCCTTATGGCAGAAGTTGAAGAGGAACTAAAAAGCCTCTTGATGAAAGTGAAAGTGGAGAGTGAAAAAGTTGGCTTAAAGCTCAACATTTAGAAAACGAAGATCATGGCATCTGGTCCCATCACTTCATGGGAAATAGATGGGGAAACAGTGGAAACTGTGTCAGACTTTATTTTTCTGGGCTCCAAAATCACTGCAGATGGTGATTGCAGCCATGAAATTAAAAGACACTTACTCCTTGGAAAGAAAGTTATGACCAACCTAGATAGCATATTCAAAAGCAGAGACATTACTTTGCCAACAAAGGTCCGTCTAGTCAAGGCTATGGTTTTTCCAGTGGTCATGTATGGGTGTGAGGGTTGGACTGTGAAGAAAGCTGAGCGCCGAAGAATTGATGCTTTTGAACTGTGGTGTTGGAGAAGGCTCTTGAGCGTCCCTTGGACTTCAAGGAGATCCAACCAGTCCATTCTGAAGGAGATCAACCCTGGGATTTCTTTGGAAGGAATGATGCTAAAGCTGAAACTCCAATACTTTGGCCACCTCATGTGAAGAGTTGATTCATTGGAAAAGACCCTGATGCTGGGAGGGATTGGGGGCAGGAGGAGAAGGGGACGACAGAGGATGAGATGGCTGGATGGCATCACGGACTCGATGGATGTGAGTCTGAGTGAACTCCGGGAGGTGGTGATGGACAGGGAGGCCTGGCGTGCTGCGATTCATGGGGTCACAAAGCGTCGGACACGACTGAGCGACTGAACTGAACTGACTGATATATATATACGTATAACGGAATCATTTTGCTGCATACCTGAAACTAACACTGTAAATCAACTATACTTTAATAAAGAAGAAATCAATTTTTAAAAGGAGTAATTAAAAAAATCAATAGAAGTGGAGCCTAAAGAAGGCAAGTTCCCGTTCCAGTATGAACAACTATTATACAAGAGAGAAAATGACGCAGACGGCAGACGTGCTGCAGAGGCTGCAGTGAGACTCTGAGTGGGCAACTGAGAAGTCTCGTTATCACTCAGAGGGCAGGATGCTAGTAAAGCATCGTTAGCTGGCCTTAGCCGTGACCCCACAGGTGGCTCACTTGAGTCAGAGGTCTCTCAAGGTGTGCTGCAGGGCTCTGCGCTTGGGGAGGTTCTGTCTCACCCTCTCACAGACGGCTTCAGGGGAAGCTTAGAAGGACACAGACGATAACCTTGCCAAACACAGCTCTGTTGCAGGGGATGAGCGCATCGCGGTTCAGAAGAACTCTGCCGGCTGAAAGGTCGTCTCAAACCAGCGTGAAGAATGTCATAAAGAGTGACCTTTTAAATTTAGATGTTAAGGAGTCCGTTTTGCAAATATAGGTGAGAGACCTATTCGAGGAGCAGTTCATGTGGGGGGTGGAAAAAAAGCCTGTAATTTCAACAGACCGCAAACTCAATATTCACAGATAGGGTTCAGAAGATCTGAGTATTAGTAGAAGCAGATGGTCCACCTTCAACAAGGGGGTGGTTTTGTGGGCCCACGCCCTGGCCTGATCTCTTTAGAGAACGGCTTTCAGCTGTGGGGGCCACAGATATCAGAGGGGACGAAGGTGACGCTCTGCAAGGGACTTTGGGAGGAACTGGCTGCCTTCAGTTAAAGAGAGGAAAACTGAATCGGGCAGGGAGGAGGCCGACGGGCCTGCGTCCATACGGTGGCTCACGAGGAAGACCCCTGATGCCTGACTTTGAGCCCCGCGCTGCCTCTCCCGGGCAAACTCCTCACACCCTCTGGGTCCCAGCTATACTGTCTGTAAGCCGACGGCAACAGCGGCAGCCTCTGAGGTCTGGGGTGGATTCAGTGAAACATCCCCAAATGCTGGCACCTAAATACAGAGCAGGTGCAGGAGGGGACACACGAGCGCACGGACCGATGTTGTCCTTGAGGCTTAGAAGAGGCGCGGAGGAGCGCTCAGGGAGAGGCCCCAGGAGCGCGAGCGCGCATCCCGTCTGCGCAGCGCAGGGAAGCCGGCCCACCAGCCTGAGCCAGGGGCCTGCCTCCTGGGGGAGGGGACCTGGGCCCCAGCCCAACCCCAGGGCTCTCTCCCTGCTTCCCACGCCTCCTGCACAGAACACCGGGGACAAAATCGGTGACCCTTTCTCTCCGTACTTCCCATCATGCTCAGGGCGATCATCTTTTAAAGCTTTTCAGAGCCACAGCGTATCTCAACTGGGAAGGCATCTCATCACCTGTTACCTCCACCTCCAACTGGGTGTCCTGCCACTCAGCTCGTTCTGACAGCAGCTCCCCAGGTGCGCACGGGGCCCCCAGGCTGGGCTCAGCCCCAGTGGATGGCCCCTCTGCAAATACCAGTCTCGAGTGCCAGGGGCCACCTCTGCTTCCACCCGACGGGCTACAAGTTCAGGAGTTCCCATGGCCCCTCCTTAGCCGCTCAAGTCTCCAGGAGACTCTCAGAACCCAAGAAGGCGCTCTGCTCACTCTCTGCGTGTGTGGTGTGTGTGTGTGCGCGCGTGTAGTTCCCTCAGTTGCACCCGACTCTTTGCCACCCCAAGGGCTGTAGCCCGCCAGGCTCCTCTGTCCATGGGATTGTCCAGGCAAGAATACTGGAGTGAGTTGCCATTCCCTTCTCCAGGGGATCTTCCCAACCTGGAGATCGAACCCTCGTCTCCTACACTGCAGGTGGATTCTTTACCGACTGAGCGACGAGAGAAGCCCGTTCTCCTCACGATGCCCGTTGTGAAGGACGCAGCTCAAGACGGGCCAAGTGGCAGAGCCTCGCAGAACAGGGATGGGGGTGGGGCTGAAGCATGGGCCCACCCCCCGCCCCCAGCACACATCGTCCCAGAACCCTGGTGTGTTCCCCAGCCCAGAGACCCTCCAAAGCTATCACTTAGGGTTGTTTTTTTTCCTTAAATCAAGAGACGATTGACTAAATCATCAGCCACATGATTGAATGCACTCTCCAGCCCTTCCCTCCCCAGAGGTGGGCAGGGGGGCCTGAAAGTCCCAGCCTTTACAGCCTCTCTCCTGAAACTATCCGGAATCACTCTGTTTGTGTAAACTAGCATGTGCTTGAGGGAGCCGACTTGTGAATGATCAAAACACTCTTATCGCTCTGGGAATTCCACAGGCTTCGGAAGCTCTGTGTCAGGAACAGGGGGCAAAGAACAAATGTGTTTTCATGACATCGAAGCTAAACCTGCTGCCTTCCCAGCCCTTCCAGGCTCCGACCATCCCTGTCAGACAGGCGCTCCTGATGGGAGGGGTTGAGAACGCAGGGTGGCATCGCGTGAAGTAGACTGAGACCCGCAGAGGTCCTTCCGCCCACGTCCACCCGTGTCCTTGACAGCAGACACCTGGTGAGCGGAGGCGTTCAGAGACTGCAGCCCGAAGCTGCCCGCCTGCTGAGAGCGCCGTGTACCAGCAAGGCACGAGTTCTCCATGCCGTGGGCCGGGCTTTCCCAGCCCTGCCACCTGTCATCGCCCGACAGACCGGGAGGTCCCCCTCCATCACGAGGCAATGACCCGTTTAGTCCCCAAGGGAAACCTCTGTGAGGGTTCTTCCCAGGAGCCCGCCTTAGCGGGGGCGGGGGGTGGCGTGGGGTCTTCCCCCGCCCCTCCCCAACCCTGCTGTCCACAGGGTCCTGGGAGCCTTCGTACCTCCCCACAGAGGCTCCTCAAGACCTGAGAGGTGCACGGGAGACTCTCTGTGGACTGGCTTGGGGGGAGGGGGGAGGGGGGAGGAACCCCAAAGGGTAGTGTCGAAAAACAAGGGTGCTTTCAGAGGCGGCGGCCTGGGGGCCGACCCTGCAGGTGCTGGGGGAGTGGGCGTGTGTCATGGGGTGAACTGTCCCGCCTAGCAGCAGGACCTCGGGGGCAGAAGGGAACCCCGCCTACCTTCCCCCAGAGAGTAGAGGAGGGCGAAGAGGAGACAGGAGGCTGGCCCCTCGCTGGAGAAGAGAGGAAAAAACAGAAGCACTTTCGCTGGAAAGGGGTGAGACGGGGCTCCGGGCATTGGGGGGTGTCCTCCACCCATGCCTGCAGCCCCCGCCCCACGCCCCTGACCAGTTTCTGCGGGACAGCAGTTGCAAACCTACCTCCTGCCATAGGGATGTGTTTCCTTTCCCGCAGATGAAGCCAACCAGCTGACCCAGAGGGTCCCTCCAGCCTCCAGCTGATGAGCTGTGTGTCATGAATGGAGGGCTAGTTTCGGTTTATCTTGTTCGCTTAGTAACATCACTTTTTATCAAGAGAGGGAAGCAGAGTTCCCCCAGCCTCCTTGATATGGATACTAGGCCAGACAAGTTTTATTTTCATGGTTCCTCAGTTGAAATTCCCTACTAAATGCTCAAGTTTCATTTCAGTAGGTCTTCAACCTAGCTGATTACGAAGGCTGCTTAGTGACCTTGAGAGTGAGCTTTCACCTTGCAGTTAATATTGAACTTGGAAAGTTTCTATAAGATGCCAACATTCAATTTTTGGCAGAGTTTCCTTCCCCCAACACACACCACCCAAAAAAAGCATGCAATTTCCTGTTCAGCTCTAAAAAGTGAATCTGATCCTTACTCTGTAGAAACCAAACTGTGCCCTCGCTGTGTGAAATGGCTTTGCAACTTGTTTCTACGACTTGTGGTCTGCCGTGTTTGTGCAGGCGTGCATGCACACAGCCCAACTTCCCCGAGTCTCACTGTGGGTGAGGCTGTGTGAGGACCCTGCACCTCAGGAGGAACCAGGTCAGGTGACCAGCGCCAAGCAGAAGTCTTGACCAAGAACTCCCTCCATTCCTTCCGCAGCCAAACTGTTTCACATGCATTTTCAAGGTGTTCGAAAGGGTTGACACAGGGGTGCCTTTCACTGGGGTCTTTGTCCCAAGAGGAGAGGACAGGAAGCCATTGTCTCCTCAGAGACGAAGCCCTGGACGACCCCGTGAGAGTCGAGGTGTGAGCGCTGACCAAGGACCCCCAGGAGCCGAGACGTGTCTGTGGAGAGCAGGTGTGAGGGCAGAGGTATGCTCCTCCAAGGAACCGGCAATCGCTTTCTGAGCCCCAGTCACAGCTCTCCCCCGCTCCCCTTTCCAGCGAAGCCCCGTGTACCCCAGAAGTGCTGGAAGCTTGCCGCATGAAGGGAAAGCACACAGATCGGTTACATTCTGAGCTCCGCCTTCCACATGAGCTGGTGTGTTGGGGGGCTGGGATCAAGCGCACACAGGTGGTGACGGCAGGACCTGGGGACAGCTGCAGGCCACAGGGGGGCCAGGGTGCCGTTGGCTCTGTGCAGAGAGAGGGGCCCGGGGCTGGTCTGCGGCCCACCCTCGAAGGCCCTGCATTCCACCCGCAGGGGTCTTCCTGCCCGAAGGGCCTGTGCTCTAAGCGGACAGGGCAGCTGTCTCCTGGACGGCATTCCAAAAGAGTCTGCTTTGGCTCTGTAATTCTCAGGCTGCCGAGAACAGCCCCTTGCGGCAGTTTTCTTTGTGGCCTCTTGATCCTGGCTCTGTCCGTCTCTGAGCTTTTCACTCAGAAGCTCATTTTCCACCCAGAGGAAAGAAGAGAGCTCTCAGGTCTGATGGGCCGGCCAGCGGGCCTGCCTGCTGCCCCGTGATGACCCTGGATACGGGTAGCCAAGCCCCCTTCCTCAGGCTCTGCCTGGCACAGCTGCAGACAAGCCAAACCAGTTTTACTTGCTGAGTCTCCTGCTTGAATAAACAAAAAAAGAAGACGAAGAAGAGAATTTAGGAGGCATTTAGTAAGCATTTCGGTGGTGGTTTAGTCACTCAGTCGTGTCCAACTCTTCCAATCCCATGGACTCTAGCCCGCCAGGCTCCTCTGTCCGTGGGACTTCCCAGGCAAGAATACCGGAGTGGGTTGTCATTTCCTTCTCCAGGGGATCTTCCCTACCCAGGAGTTGAACTCCTGCACTGCAGGCAGACTCTTTACTGGCTGAGCCACCTGGGAAACCCCAGTAAGCATTTCAGCACACTTTAAAATGTTATGTTTAATACATGGATGCTTTTAAAAGGGCAACGCAGGGAGATCCCTGGCGGTCCAGTGCTTGGGACTCCATGCTTTCTCTGCTGCGGCCAGGTGTTCAATCCCTGATCAGGGAACCAAGATCCCACAAGCCTTGTGGCAAGACCAAAAAAATGAAATAAAATGGAATAAAAGTGCAGTGCGGTATAGCTGTGTCATCCTCACGGTAGTACAGGCTTTGTAAAACGCGGTCAGATGTTTCTCTTCTGGGACATGAGCTAAAGGTTTATAATTGAAGTATTTTTGGTCCATCCTTCCAGAGTGACTCTTCGTATAGTCTCATTATGAAACAATTTAACAGTTTAACTTTGAGGCCCAAGGGAAGTGGGCCCTGGCCACAAACCTTGCGGCCTGGTATCTCGAGGCCTAGAAGCTATGCCAGGCACAAGGGCCTGCGTTATCTCCTACGGGACCCGAGGGGTTTATCTCATCATAAGCCGCAGGTCAAAGGGGAGGTGAAGTTCAGGAATGTTCCAGTTTCCCACTCCCCATGGCTAGTTTAAGGCTCAAGCAGATTTCTAATAATTGATTTCAAGTAAGCAGTTAGTAGGGGGTTCTCTTTTTGCATATTCTTGGCTGTGTGACTCTCTCCCTGAATAGACGCTGTACAGCTGACAACAAGTAGATTTTCATCTTCTTGGCAGAGAGTGTTCACTGCCCCTTTGAGCCTGGAGGCAGTTTTTCTCTGACAGTGAGTAGTTCTGGAGACCGAAGATGATGGGCTTTCGGTGTGCTTTCTTCCATCTCAAAATGCAAGTGTAACTTGGTCCGAAAGTATGGATTGGGGTAAAGCAGCCGACAAGTTTACACGAGGAGGCAGCTGATGGGTGTGCGGCTGGATTGTCAGAAAAAGGAGAGACTAACCTTGCAGAGAATTAGGCCCTCAAAGTTTTGCCTGGAAGGCAGGGTAAGAAACCCTATTCTGACTTTATTTACAGGGAAAAACTTTAGATAAACAGAGGGAAGTGTTTGAGCAGCGCACAGCAGCCTGTGACTCAACAAGAAGCATGCTTGGAGCTCAGAGGCCCCTCTCTGAACCCGGACAGACAGATGCTGAGGAAGCGCCAAGCAGGCCCTCGAATGCCCTGGAAAGACAACAGCACCGGGGGTGGAGGGTGGGGGGTAGGGTGGATGGGAGGTGGGGAGTGGGTGGGAGGGGTTAGGGCGGCGGGGCTGTGTCTGGCCAGGGGAGAGAGAGCGGAGGGCGGGGTCTGCTGATGGGCCCAGGCTGGGGTCGGGGGCGGACCCCACCATGGAAAAGCGGTCAAAGCAGAAGCACAAATGCCTTTTTTAAAGGGTCCCCAAGCAAAGATGTGGAGACAGGAGCCGCTGCGCTGTGGGAGGAGTGGGCAAAGCAGGGTTGTAACCACACGTTCCGGGAAACAAACTCACTCAGAAGGACAATGCAGATAGTGGAGGGCAGTTTATTACATCGGCAGGCCCAAGGCACACTCTCCTCTTAGCCAAGAACCCCACCAGTTTTTGTGAAAACATTTTAAGGGTCTGCCCCAGTGGCTCAGAGGTTAAAGCGTCTGCCTGCAATGGGGGAGACCTGGGTTCAAACCCTGGGTCGGGAAGATCCCCTGGAGAAGGAAATGGCAACCCACTCCAGTATTCTTGTCTGGAGAATCCCATGGATGGTGGAGCCTGCTGGGCTACAGTCCACAGGGTAGCAAAGAGTCCGACACGACTGAGCGACTTCGCTCACTATATACCCAGAGTGTTCATGCCCAAACCCATCTTCCAGAAATTCCTTGAAACTAGTCTGAACAAAGGGAAAAGAAAGATACAATCAAAGTTAACTCATGATTCACACGCCTTAAGCCTAGATAGTTAACAGTGGACAATTATCAATAGGCCTGTGGTCATACCCCAATAAGCATAATATAATGCATGATTCTATTCAATTGCACAGATGATTAGGGAATTCTTTTAGGCAATGGATCAATGCAAAGAAATAGAGGAACAAAATGGGAAAGACTAGAGATCTCTTCAAGAAAATTAGAGATACCAAGGGAACATTTCATGCAAAGATGGGCTCGATAAAGGACAGAAATGGTCTGGACCTAACAGAAGCAGAAGATATTGAGAAGAGGTGGCAAGAATACACGGAAGAACTGTACAAAACAGATCTTCATGACCCAGATAATCATGATGGTGTGATCACTAATCTAGAGCCAGACATCTTGGAATGTGAGGTCAAGTGGGCCTTGGAAAGCATCGCTATGAACAAAGCTAGTGGAGGTGATGGAATTCCAGTTTAGCTATTTCAAATCCTGAAAGATGATGCTGTGAAAGTGCTGCACTCAATATGCCAGCTAATTTGGAAAACTCAGCAGTGGCCACAGGACTGGAAAAGGCCAGTTTTCATTCCAATTCCAAAGAAAGGCAATGCCAAAGAATGCTCAAACTACCACACAATTGCACTCATCTCACATGCTAGTAAAGTAATGCTCAAAATTCTCCAAGCCAGGCTTCAGCAATACATGAGCCGTGAACTTCTTGATGTTCAAGCTGGTTTTAGAAAAGGTAGAGGAACCAGAGATCAAATTGCCAACATCCACTGGATCATGGAAAAAGCAAGAGAGTTCCAGAAAAAACATCTATTTCTGCTTTATTGACTATGCCAAAGCCTTTGACTGTGTGGATCACAATAAACTGTGGAAAATTCTGAAAGAGATGGGAATACCAGACCACCTGACCTGCCTCTTGAGAAATCTGCACGCAGGTCAGGAAGCAGCAGTTAGAACTCGACATGGAACAACAAACTGGTTCCAAATAGGAAAAGGAGTACATCAAGGCTTTATGTTGTCACCCTGCTTATTTAACTTCTATGCAGAGTACATGATGAGAAATACTGGACTGGAAGAAACACAAGCTGGAATGAAGATTGCTGGGAGAAATAGCAATAACCTCAGATATGCAGATGACACCATCCTTATGGCAGAAAGTGAAGAGGAACTAAAAAGCCTCTTGATGGAAGTGAAAGTGGAGAGTGAAAAAGTTGGCTTAAAGCTCAACATTCAGAAAACGAAGATCATGGCATCTGGTCCCATCACTTCATGGGAAATAGATGGGGAAACAGTGGAAACAGTGTCAGACTTTATTTGGGGGGCTCCAAAATCACTACAGATGGTGATTGCAGCCATGAAATTAAGACACTTAGTCCTTGGAAGAAAAGTTATGACCAACCTAGATAGCATATTCAAAAGCAGAGACATTACTTTGCCGACTAAGATCCGTCTAGTCAAGGCTATGGTTTTTCCTGTGGTCATGTATGGATGTGAGAGTTGGACTGTGAAGAAGGCTGAGTGCTGAAGAATTGATGCTTTTAACTGTGGTGTTGAAGAAGGCTCTTGAGAGTCCCTTGGACTGTGAGGAGATCCAACCAGTCCATTCTGAAGGAGATCAGTCCTGAGTGTTCTTTGGAAGGAATGATGCTGAAGCTGAAACTCCAGTACTTTGGCCACCTCATGTGAAGAGTTGACTCATTGGAAAAGACTCTGATGCTGGGAGGGATTGGGGGCAGGAGGAGAAGGGGACGACAGAGGATGAGATGGCTGGATGGCATCACTGACTCGATGGACGTGAGTCTGAGTGAACTCCGGGAGATGGTGATGGACAGGGAGGCCTGACGTGCTGCGATTCATGGGGTCGCAAAGAGTCGGACACGACTGAGCGAGTGAACTGAACTGAACTTTAGGCAATGGAGAGCCCTGGGGCTCTTCCTTCTGGGGGCCTGGTTTTCCAGTAGGTTTGTCATTTCCATAGATACTGGGCATAGAGCTCAAAGTCAGCAGTCCGGCCCAAGATGGAGTCCTGCTTTCAAGATGGAGCTTGTTCTGTTTCCTCCTTCAGCAGAAGCGCAAATACCTTTCTTAAAAGTCCCCAAGCGAGGACGTGGGGACAGGAGCCGCTGCGCTGTGGGAGGAGTGGAGAGTGCGCAGCCCCCGAGGATGCGGCAGGGAGGCTCCTCACACACACAGGAGGAGAAGCATGCACTCCAGCAAGGCCACTTGTTGCGGGAAGGGGACCCTTTCCAGGGCCCGAAACTGGGCTCTTGTCTAACACTCGGAAATGAATTGTCCGAGGAGACACATGTGCTGACGAAACAAGAGATTTTATTGGGAAAGGGCGCCCGGGTGGAGAGCAGTAGGGGAAGGGCACCCAGGAGAACTGCTCTGCCGCGTGGCTTGCAATCTCGGGTTTATGGTGACGGGATTAGTTTCTAGGTTGTCTTTGGCCAATCATTCTAATTCAGAGTCTTTCCTGGTGGCGCATGCGTCGCTCAGCCAAGATGGATGTTAGCAAGAGGGATTCTGGGAAGTGGACGGACACGCGGTGTCTCCTTTAGACCTTTCCCGAACTCTTCCGGTTGGTGGTGGCCTATAGTTCCCTGTTCCTTATCAGGATCTCCTGTCATAAAACAACTCATGCAAATGGTTACTATGGTGCCTGGGCAGGGTGGGCGGTTTCAATCCGTGTGCTTCCCCTAACACATTCGCGGGGGCGCTCCCCGAACCACCGAGCAGAGAGCCCGGAAGAGGCGTCTGTACACCGGTTGGCGGCAGCAGCAGCTGCTGCTCTGTCCAGAGACGGCAGGAAACCGGAGCATGGCCCCGGCGGACAGTGGGGTCTCGCTCACGCTTCAGGGGAAGGGCACCCTGACGCAGGCCACAGCGCCGATGAACCCAGCGGACTTAAACTCAGTGAGAGTGGCCAGACCAAAAAGACGGATGCGACCCGACTCCACTGCCAGGAGGGCTCCAGCGGAGTCAGATTCTTAGAGACACAGCGCAGAAAGCGGTCGCCAGGAGCCGGGAGTCGTTGTTTCCCGCGGCAGTTTCACTCGGGGAAGATGACGCAGATGGGGGATGGATGGAGGCGTCTGTACTTAATGACCCCGAAGTCTGCGCTTCAGAATGGTTCAGGTGGTAACCTGGATGTTATGTGTATTTTATCATCATAAAAACTTTTTTAGAAAGTTATTTTAAAACCAGATTCTGTTTTCATCAGAGTGTTCCCAGGACATGCCCTCACTCAGCACGCTATCTGTGGTCTGCCCATCCTGCCTCCCCTGCGAGCGCTGTCTGGGGTGGGAGGCCGGCGGCCTGGGCCGAGGCACCCCCCCGCCTCCCAGGTCATCTGCAAGGCCGCCTGTGTGGGTTACAGCCAGAGCGACTGTGGCCGCTGAGCATGGACCCTCCACCGCGCTTTGCTGCAGGAAGTTTTGTGGTCTGGTTCCTAGCCATCTACACCGACCCTGGTGGCTCAGATAAGAAAGCCCTCTTTCCTTATATAAAAAGAAGTTGAAGATGGAAAAGGAAGAGGCCAGCATCAAGGGGAAGCGTGAATTCCCAGCCACCGATGAAAGCCCCGGCGTCAAGCCCTTCCTGCTGTCTTCAGACAAGGCGGACCACCCCCGCCTCACAGGGCAGGCAGGGAAGGGGCAGGGGTCTAAAGGAAGCTTTGCAGAGAGGAAGTGGAGCTGGAGGGCGGAGCGGGGACCAGGTCAGGGGGTGTCCAGCCGGGAGGTCAGCTGGGCCTTCTGGAGGAAACGATTTTTAAGCTGAACCTGTAACAGCTCACATAAACAAGCTGTTCTGAAGCTGTTTCCTGTTTCCATAAGGGGTGGAGTAAAAATAGCCGGGAATCCAGGCCCCAGCGTGGGAGGAGAAGGGAAGTTCTGGGGACATGAAAGCCCCTTTCACGGGCTCAGCTGGACTCATGGTCAGCAGGGCAAGGACGAGGGTGACAGCCGTGAGGTCCCCCCACCCCCACCCCATTCTTTTCCTTTCCTTATGAGAGAGATTCTGACTCAAGTTCTGCAAAAACAGTTGGGCCTCATTTTATCTTCAACTAGGGCTTCCCTGGTGGTTCAGAGGGTAAAGAGCCTGTCAGCAATGGGGGAGACGTGCGTTCAAACCTGGGGTCAGGAAGACCCCCTGGAGAAGGGGAAGGCCACCCACTCTGGTACTCTTGCCTGGGGAATCCCCATGGACAGAGGAGCCTCGTGGGCTAAAGAGCTTCAGGATGACCGGAGCAACTCACAGCAGCAGCATCTTCAGTGACAGCAGAACACGCGATGTCTCCTTGAGTGAGCTGCGGATCAAGTTCCCACCAGGGGAGACGGGACTCGCCCTGTCCCCCGGTACCTCTGACTCAGGCCCTTCCTGCCCCTTCCCCAAGCCCAGCCACCCTCCAGCCACGGGGTCAGCTGTGTTTACAACATCCTTAGCAGCACATTTTTATCAAAGTGCCAGGAATCAGGTCAGGTTCTGGGAAGATGATTGTAACAGTGTTCTAGCCTTGGCGGCCACCTTACGCCACTAAGCATGAATAATGAAGACCTGGAATTGGGTACGTAGGAATGCATGCCTCCCAGCTCCAGCCTCCCAGCTCCTCCGTCCGTCCAGCCCCCTTTCTGTCCTTCTCTCTTCCCAGACCCCTGTCTGGGTTGTCCCCCACCCCGCCTCTGCCCCACCAGAGGCTCAGCCCATCAGCCTGCTTTTTCACGTTTCTCTTTAACCTCCGCCTTCCTGTCTTATCTCTCTCTGTAATGGAACACCTCTGTTTGTGTCCCATTTTTGCCACTTAACTACCTGTGCCGTCTTAGGCAAGTTACTAAGCTCTTTGTCTGTGTCCAGGAGTTATTATGAAAATCAAATGTAAATATAAATACTTAATAAATGTTGATTAACAGTGCTTCCTAAGTTGCAAAGTGCTCCACAAGTATGTTTTCTCACCAAATTCTCTCTCGTCTTAAAGGTGGGTTTGTTTTCCGTTTGTAAGTTGCGGGCGCCTCGAAGAACAAGACTGTCTGGCTCTCACCGCTCAGGTGTCAGGTCTGAGCCGGATGGGAAGGCCACAGTTCCCCAGATCCAGGAGTTCACATGCATCCAGCTCAATGTGAATGGCACCCCCAGAGCTGGACGCCGCCCATCCTCCCCCGGGACGGGATCCCAGCACCTCAGAAAATGGATTGGCCTTTCTCTGTCACAACTGAAGTTGCATTTAATTTTCAGCCATCTCTCAGCCCAAGACCCGGTGCTCAGAGGGTGTATTTTAGATGTGGGTGTACAGAGCACACCTCCGAGGGATGACTCAGACGCTTGGGTCCACGTGGTCGTCAAGTGAGGAATGACTTCGCTCAGCTCCTCAACCCCAGGGGGTGCCCCTGGGGCTCCTGCCTGCATCTCTGTTCACATTCTAAAGAGAGCAGGCAAAACTGAAACCAGATGATTGCCACCAGCTGATTGAAAGAGGAAAAAAACATCTTAAAAATATAAACTTGACCAGGAACATTAATATGATGCAAATTAACAGAATCTTTTCTGTGCTTAGGCACTTATTTACATGGAGAAACCCAAAAGAAATCATTGTGATTCTTGGAATCTGAAACTGTTTTCTTGTGACTGCCAAAACAAAGTAGCACAGACTCCGGAGCTTAAACAACAGAAATTTATCATCTCAGCTCTGGAGGCTGGACATCCAAGATCAAGGCGCCAGGAAGGCTGGATCCTTCTGACTGCTGTTCTCCTTGGCTCGTAGAGGGCATCTTCTCCAAGTGTCTTCGTCATCTTCCCTCTAGGCATCTGTGCTGTTTCCTCTTCTTAAAAGGACAGCAGTCATATCAGCTCAGGGCCCAGCTGTGTGACCTCATTTTACCTTAACTACTTCTTTAAAGGCATCTCCAAATTCCACTTCCACATTCTGAGGTCCTGGGGGTTGGAGGGGACACAGTTTGGCCCGTAACAGGACCCCAGTGTTTCTAGGCAATTTCTGCACAAGCTGACTCAGCCTTGTCTTGCTAATTGACAAAGCTTTTCTCCATTATGCTTTTCATTTATCAAACTCTTTAGACAGCTTCCTTTGGAGTATATAGCATTAAGGAGGACCCGTTTTGTCAATAAATCAACTGAATTGAGAGGTAATACCTCTACAGTTTTGTTTTTAAAAAGAAAAGAACAAGAAAAGAAAGGGAATGGATCTCAGTAATATTAAACCACAGACACCGGGGTAGCTCACGCAAGAATGCGCGGTGAGCTGAGGGCCGCCTCCTTAAACTCTTGTGGTCCTCACGCCTAGAAGCCAAGTTCACATACGGTTGCTGTTGCCATCAAACAGTGATGGTCAGGAGCCGCGTTAGGCATTACTGACGAAATGGAGGCACGGCCCCAACCCCATCTCTTCATCTCACAGGCACGGCCCCGGGATGAAGGAGTTAGTCCTTGTGATTCTGACTTGTTCTTTCCTTTCTTCGGTTGAGTTGGCTGGAAAGAATGTTAAGGTGCTTGAGAGAAGCATGACAAAGCACAAAGCCTTCTACAGTTGTGCCCAGAAAATAATCTATAAAATAACCATTGACATTTGTTCAAGGATCTTTACAAAGAATGTCCCAGGATGAGCACGGAGGCCGCAGCTTGAGGCCATGGGGAGGATTATTGTCTGAGACCTGTTTGTGAGGGGAATGTTTATGGCAAAAGAAGTTTGCTGAGTTTAGGGTTTAGGATTAATTAGGAATAGCTAGAAGCCTTTTTAGGAGATAATGATCTTAAGATGCTAGGGGCAAACAGGGTTTAGAAAGATAAGAAATAAACTGAGGAATGTAGCATGAGTTACAATGTAATCACAAGTTAAGTACAGTAAATCTGGGTGGGGGAAACTAAAAACGTCAAACCTCTGACCTAATGCTTTTGTCAAAGTATAAAAGAGAACCTGAAGCTTGAAATAAAAAGGGAGCTCTGTACTGAGTCAGGCTGCATCATCATCGCCCGTCCGTCTCTTGAGGTTGACTCCCTGGCTGCTGGCGCTGGACTCTGGCACGTGATCCCTGCGTTTTCACAGAGTGTTTGAAAGTATTAACGAGTAGGAGTTTGGCGAGTTCCAGCTGTTGTCTCTGCAAGAATGCAAACTGCAATCTTTTCAAAAAGAAGTTGGGAATGAATAGAAGAACAATATTAAGTAGTTCATAAAACTGAGAACTATCTGTCCAAGAAATGGGCAGATTGGGAGTGGTGAGGCTGTAGCTGTCTCTGGCTTCATGGGCAGAGCTTTTGGGGACCGAGGGGCCAGCAGGATGAAAGAACCCTGCCTCCCCAGGTGTGGCGGGATCGTGTCGGGGGGAGAAGGTGCCGCAAGGTATGGGAGTGTCGGCGAGGATCCCACGGAAGGCGGGGGTCTGTGCTTGGACCCGTGACTCCCCAGGAGCTGGCGTGTCCCAGGCGCCGCCCCCAGGGCTGGGGAGACACTGTAGCAGTCAGTCCTCGCTGCACAACCCCTGGGAGGAGGGTCCTGCTGGACCCCCGAGGATGCCCGGTGAGGAGGTAGCTCCCAGTGGGAGGCGGGCTCTGGTGTCGGGTGGAGTCCCTCCCACCCGTAACATGAGTCGACGATCGTGTGTGTGTGTGCACGTGTGCGCATGTGTGCGCGCTCAGCTGCCTCAGTCATGTCTGACTCTTTGCAACCCCATGGACCACCCACCAGGCTCCTCTGTCCATGGGGATTTTCCAGGTAAGAGTAATGGAGTGGGTCACCATTTCCTTCTCCAGGGGATCTTCCTGACCCAAGGATCGAACCAGTGTCTCCTGAGTCTCCTGCACTGCAGGACTCAGCGATCATTCTCTCTCTCTCTTTTCTTCTCATTTTTATATCCCAGCATCTGGGTCAGAAGTCAACACTCAGTGTATTTGTTAAACTAAGCTTAAAAAAAAGGGATAACAAATACACTGAGTGAAGTCGCTCAGTCGTGTCTGACTCTTTGTGACCCCACGGACTGTAGCCCACCAGGCTCTTCTGTCCTTGCAATTTTCCAGGCAAGAATACTGGAGTAGGTTTCCATTTCCTTCTCCAGGAGATCTTCCTGACCCAGGGATTGAACTGCATTGTAGGCAGACGTTTACCGCCTGAGCCACCAGGGATGTCTTAATAAACACACTACATATATATATATACACTACTATATGTCAACTAGATAAATAACAGTGTGCTACTGGGTAGCACAAGGAACCATATTCAACGTCTTGTAATAACCTGTTATGAAAAAGAGTATATATGTGTGTAACTGAATCGCTTTGCTATACACAAGCAACTAACCCAATATTGTGAATCAACTCTTCAACTAAACAAAGGAGGAAACACTTCAAATACTGGGCAGATTTTGGCGCTTGTGAGCACGTCACTGAGCAATGAGGCATGTCGCTGCTTTGCTCATTACTGAACGGAAACTCACTTGCTGAGTTATTGCTGTAAAACTTCTGTTTATGTCTTCCGGAATAATTAAAACTAGAACACTTTCCCTTATGTAGTAATCTCACCATTTTATGTGTGGCAGAAATATTCATGGAACGCCTAATAACAACAGTAAAATTAAATCTCTCCGCTTAGCCCTTTCTGCCTCCCAGGCGTGTATGAGTGGCTTGGATGCCTCTGGCTCTGATAAAACAGCTAAAGGCAAGACTCTAAACGCCTAGGGGAAAGATCAGTATTAAAACAATCCTTCTAATCCCTTGGGCTTCCCTGGTGGCTGAGAGGTTAAAGTGTCTGCCTGCAATGCGGGAGACCTGGGTTTGATCCCTGGATCGGGAAGATCCCCTGGAGAAGGAAATGGCAACCCACTCTAATATTCTTGTCTGGAGAATCTCATGGATGGAGGAGCCTGGTAGGCTACAGTCCACGGGGTCACAAAGAGTCGGACACGACTGAGCAACTTCACTTTCACTTTCTAATCCCTAGAGGATGGGCCTCCCTGATAGCTCAGCTGGTAAAGAATCTGCCTGCAATGCAAGAGACCTGGTTCTTCCCGGGGCTGGGAAGATCCTCTGGAGAAGGGAAAGTCTACCCACTCCACAGTCCATGGGGTCAAAAGAGCTGGACAGGACTGAGCCACTTTCACTTTCAATCCCTAGAGAGTCGATAACTTTTTCTGAGATGTGAAAAACCTAAAAATGGCACGCTGGTGAGCCAGCCAGCCTCTAAGCAGATTGTGGTCCTTGCAGGACCACGCTGTGAAGAGGATGGAGGCCGCCCTGTGCCCCATGCAGGACCACGCTGTGAAGAGGATGGAGGCCGCCCTGTGCCCGGTACTGGGGCGCCGCTGGGGCCCTTCGGCCCCTTCTACTGGGAGGCGGGCTCACGGTCCTTCACAGGGGGACATCCTGCATGGTGCTCACTTGGCACCTGACCCGTCACTAGTCACCCCGTCCTTTTCCAGGCTCCTAAAGAGGCGGTTTTCACTGAGGTCGGGATATAATAAAGCGCACACTTGGTCCTTGTCCCCAGTTCCTGGCACAGAACTCCTAAAACCCAGGTGATCCGAGAGTTGGAATCTTCAGCTCCACCCCCGACCTCCTTGGACGGGAGACGGGCTGGAGCCTGAGCCAAACACGTGGCTGACGATGAAGCCATCAGGCTCACAGGAAACCCCTAAATGAGGGGCCCAGGGAACTCCCAGGTGGGTGAACGCACGGAGGGTGGTGCCCAGGGACGGCCTGGAAACCGGGCGGCCCTCCCCACACCGGCCTTGGTAGCTCTATTCCTCAGGGCAAACTATGATGGCATGGAAAGCGTCTTCCTGAGTTCTGTGAGTCATTCCGGCCAGTTATCAAAGCAGGAAGGGGTGGGCTGTGGGAAGGCTGAAGCTGCAGTAAGCTGGTAAGAATGCAGTAACCTGGCCTCCCCACTGGCACTGGAGTCCCCCTCCTGAGCCCTTAACTTGTAACGAAACACTAACTGCGAGCAGTGAGTACACGTTGAATGGAATTCTGGACACCCCACTGGTAACTGGTTGGTATGAGAAAGAATCTCTCAAGTGTCTGTACACCTACCTCCTGTCTCAGAGAAAAGGAAGAACAGGAAAGATAAGGAGAAGAAGGAGCAGGCCTGAACATTCCTAGGTTTGGTTTTGTTTTTTGCTC
This sequence comes from Oryx dammah, assembly GCF_014754425.2. Taxonomy (NCBI): domain Eukaryota; kingdom Metazoa; phylum Chordata; class Mammalia; order Artiodactyla; family Bovidae; genus Oryx; species Oryx dammah. Next base: position 1,559,365 of record NW_024070195.1, read on the forward strand.
TATCTCCTCCTAACTGCGTGTCTATAACTAAGTTTGCTTCTCTGCACCCCCAGCCCTGCAACAGCTGCCTTTAGCACCCATTAGCCTTTGCTTTTCCCAGTGGTCATGTATGGATGTGAGTGTTGGACTATAAAGAAAGCTGAGCACGGAAGAATGGATGCTTTTGAACTGTGGTGTTGGAGAAGACTCTTGAGAGTCCATTGGACTGCAAGGAGATCCAACCAGTCTATCCTAAAGATCAGTCCTGGGTGTTCATTGGAAGGACTGATGTTGAAGCTGAAACTCCAATACTTTGGCCACCTGATGAGAAGAGCTGACTCATTGGAAAAGACCCTGATGCTGGGAAAGATTGAGGGCAGGAGGAGAAGGGGACGACAGAGGATGAGATGGTTGGATGGCATCACCAACTCAATGGACATGGGTTTGGGTGGACTCTGGGAGTTGGTAATGGACAGGGAGGCCTGGTGTGCTGCGGTTCAGGGGGTCACAAAGAGTTGGACACGACTGAGGGGCTGAACTGAACTGATCCTTTGCTTGCGCTTGTAACACTCCCTCCCCCTCATAGTTACGTGTCAGAAGGAAGGCCACAGGGCCACCGATCTGCCAAACTGAATTGCTGAGTTACCGACAACAGCCTATGACTGGTTTTGACAAGACACCTTTATTCCGCATCAGCAACTCCTGACCGCAAGCCCACAGAAGTGCCGTGAGGACAAGCCCTCAGGAGAGCGCCGTGGCCACATGCCTGTGTGAGCCGGCAGGGGTGAGTCAGTAAAAGGACAATTCAAGCGCCCCCTGGGCTCCCTGCTGGTCACGCAGGCCTTTGGGGGAAATCCCATCACACCCTGGGCCTCCCTGGGGGCTCAGCTGGTAAAGAATCCGCCTGCAATTCAGGAGCCCTGGGTTCCATCCCCGGGTTGGGAAGATCCCCTGGAGGAGGGAAAGGCCACCCACTCCAGCATTCTGGCCTGGAGAATCCCACGGATTGGACAGTCCATGGGGTCGCAGAGTCACACACGACTGAACGACTTTCACATTCGCTTCATCATGTCTTTATTCAAGACAACTGAATTAACTAATATCCTCACTATTTTTAATAAACACAAAAAATTTATTACCTTAAAAATTTGGTTTCTTCATAAACAATTTTGTAAAGCAATTATCCTTCAATCAAAAATAAAGTTTTTTAAAAATCGGTTTCTCACGTTACTTTGAAATAAATTCCAAAGCGAATTAATAACAAAGAATAAAATCACAAAAATGCTAAAGAAAAATATAGGTGAATATTTATATGATTTGAGTCTTCAGTGACTGTTACGTTGGTGTTTCAACCAAGAAACAGAATGTTTCCCGCCGCGTCAGTAAACAAGGATGCCCGTCATCAGTGACTGCGGGCCTCCAGCGTCGCCTGGTGAGCCCCACAGGAGCTCGGGAAGGGAAGAATACCTGCCGTTAGCAGCCAGCAGACCTCAGCCACTCCCCACGGTGAGCCCTGAGCGACTCAGGATGTGGAAACACAGGATCTTGGCCCCAGAGAGCTGAGGACGCGGCACAGGAGCGATGTCAGCAAGCCAGACTCTTGCATCTCCCTATACATGGAAAAGCACTGAATTAAAATCCCTTAACTTGGATTATCTGGTTTTCTTTAATTTACAAGAAAACTTTTGGCATTGAAGACTACTGGCCCTTTGTTGCAAAGCCTCTATGCAGCCTGGCTCTGACCTCCACCTCCTCGAGGTCACTTGAGGTGCTGCCTCAGGGGCCCAAGTCCTAAGAATTTCCACCAAAATAAAACATAACTCAGTTTTTTAGGTTGCTGTTTTTTTCAGGCAACTGCACGGAAGCATAAAGATGAAAACAATAGATGGCTGGGGGAAAGCAGATTGTTTCACAAGTAGTGTTGAGAACTTGGTTATTTATAAATAAACCAAGTCATATTTTCTCCTGAATGTCAACAACACAAAAAAGTAGTGACAGATTAAACAGTTAATTGGTTTAAAAAGTAGAAATATAGAAGAAAAATAGGTGACTAACTGGTTTCTCAGTGGGAGGGTAATTCCAATACTGAAAGCAGAAAGCAGGGTAGAAATCACTAAGGGAAAGCCTAAATTTTATTACAGGGAAATTATTGCTCATCAATAAAACACCACAAAGAAATATGCAAAAATATTAAGTTGGGCCCCTACCTCATATCACAGATATCAAATAGATTAACAATATAAATAGAAAACTTAAAACCATAAAAGTCTCAGAAAAAAAAAAAAAACAGTTGTAAATCTTCGTGACTTTGGATAAGGCAATAGATTCTTAGCTGTGACACCAAAAATATAAGCAACAAAAGGGGAAAAAATAGATAAACTCAACTTCATTGAATTAAAACTTCTGTGGATCGAGGGACATTATCAAGAAAGGGAAGATATAACCTAAAGAATGTGAGAGAGTACTCGCAAATCACAGAGCTGATAAAGGCCGAACATCCAGAATGCAGAAAGAACTCTTACCACTCGACAACAAAAAAACCAACAGCCCAATGGAAAAATGAACAAAGGACTTGAACACACTTTTCTCCAAAGAAGACACATACACATGGCCAGTAAGCATGTGAAAAGACACGCAACATTATTAGACGCTGCTGCTGCTGCTGCTGCCGCCGAGTCGCTTCAGTCGTGCCCGACTCTGCGACCCCATAGACGGCAGCCCACCAGGCTCCCCCGTCCCTGGGATTCTCCAGGCAAGAACACTGGAGTGAGTTGCCATTTCCTTCTCCAATGCATGAAAGTGAAAAGTGAAAGTGAAGTTGCTCAGTTGTGTCCGACTCTTAGTGACCCCATGAACTGCAGCCCACCAGGCTCCTCAGCCCATGGGATTTTCCAGGCAAGAGTGCTGGAGTGGGGGTGCCATCGCCTTCTCCGTATTAGATGTTAGGGAAGTGCAAATGAAAACTACAGTGAGGTATCACTTCTTACCCACTTTCTTTTAATACTTTTAAAAGAAAGGAAACAACAGACATTGGTGAGACTGTGAAGAACCTGGAACCCTCATACAAGGTGAGTGGAGAGCAGCCACTGTGGAAAGCGTGTTGGTAGTTCCTCAAAGAGTTAAACATGAAATCACCATTTGACCCAGCAACTTCTCCTAGTAATGTGCCCAAAAGAATGAAAAGCAAATACTCAAATAAATACACGTATATGCATGTTCATAGGAGGATTGCTCACAATGAACCAAGAGTGGAAACTTACCAAATGTCCATCAGTGGATGGTTGGACAAACAATATGTGTTCTTTGCATACAATGGAATATTATTCAATCACAAAAAAAGGATGAACTGCTGACATCTGCTATAACATGGATGAATCTTGAACACATTTTGTTGTTGTTCAATCCCTCAGTCATGTCTGACTGCGACCCCATGGACTGCAGCACGCCAGGATTCCCTGTCCTTCACCATCTCGTGGAGCTTGCTCAAACTCATGTCCATTAAGTCGGTGATACCATCCAGCCATCTCATCCTCTGTCGTCCCCTTCTCCTCCTGCCCTCAATCTTTCCCAGCATCAGGGTCTTTACCAATGAGTCAGCTCTTTACATCAGGTAGGCAAAGTATTAGAGCTTCAGCTTCAACATCAGTCCCTCCAATGAATATTCAGGATTGAATTTCTTTAGGATGGACGGTTTTGATCTCCTTGAAGTCCAATGGACTCTCAAGAGTCTTCTCCAACATCATAGTTCAAAAGCATCAATTCTTTGGCACCCAGTCTTTATGGTCCAAACTCTCACATCTGTACCTGACTACTGGAAAAACCATAGATTTGACTATAAGGACCTTTGTTGGCAAAGTGATGCCCCTGCTTTTTAATACACATTATGTGAGACGAAAGAGGCCAGACACAAAAGATTCAGCTTACAGGAAATTGCCAGCACAGGAAAATCCATGGAGATAGAAAGCTGGCTGGTGGTTGCCACCGGTTGGGAGAAGCAGGGAATGGGTAGGAACTGCTTAGTGGATACAGGGTGATGAAAAATATTTGGAGCTAGATCAACGTGGTGGTTGAACAACAGTGTTAACAGACTAAACACCAGTGTGTCATTCACTTTAAATGGTAATTTTAGGTTTTATAAATTTCACCTCAATAAATTGTTTTTTTAATAAATTGTTTTTATTATTTATCAATTAGAAAAACTGATTTCTAATCTTTTTTTTCTAAAGTCACAGAGCTCATCATCTAATTGCTTACCCATGCACTGTAAGTGACACCCTGATTCGTAAAACATAGCCCCATCCCAAGGGTCTTAAAGCCGGAAAACACAGACGGGCAATATACAAAGAGCTACTGTCAGAGATGCACCATCTCCCAGGGGGCAGTGTGGGTACAAAGGCATACCTCTGGTTATGCAGGAAAGGAAACAACTCTCAGAGAAGATGACAGTGGAAATGAGCTTTAAGGGTTGAATGTGATTTTTCCCGTTAGAGTTGGAAGTGGAGAAACAGCAACGTGAGGAAGCGTGCGATCCCTCCAGTGGGCACCTGGGCACCTAGAGCCAGGACCTAGTCCAGCCGGGTGGTCCTCAGAGCTGCCTACCTCTACCATGGGGGCAGCGGTCAGAGGTCCACACCCCCTACTTCCTTCCCCAGGGCCTGATGCAGGGTTGGCAGTATTTATGATGACCAGTGAATGTCAAAGAAAGATAAGATGTGCATTAAAGAGGGAATTTCCAGGCAGGTCAACGGAAAGGAAGCCAAGCTTCCGCCGCAGGGGCCATGGCTTCCATCCACGGTCAGGAAACTGACACCCCCATGTGCTACACAGCCAAAAAAATTAATATGCATAATGGAACATTCCTAAAAAGCACGAGCACCAGGAACTCTATCAAACGGTAGTGACAGCTAGTGGCCTGGATGAATACCGAAACAGGCTAACAGCAGGTGACCAGGAAGAGAACACAGTACAACCGGAAAGAAACGCCCCCAGGAGCGAGTGGGAAGTGAGCCTGTGGCCCACGGAGCACTTTGCCTGCCATCCTACGGGATTCAGGCTGCGTCTCACTGAGGTCTACTGGCCCTCGATCCCTGTTCGGGGGTCAGCCTGGGGGAGAAGCACGGGTGTGCTGGCGGGTCATTCAGGCTGGGAGCTGCCCAGGCCCTGGAGACACAGAGCGGGCAGGGAGGGCAGGCGCGGCGCGTACACCCCTACGGGGAGGAGAACCTGCCACAGAAGAGCGTGCTGCGGCAGCCGTTGTGTCTGATGAAGAACAGGAAGGGGCGGTCGGCGCAGAACCGGGGCTGGTCCATGCCGCAGTCAAACTCGATCGCGGCGGAGGCGGCCGTGGCCTCCGTGCCCTCCTCGTTCACCTCCACCACGCTCTTGTGGGCGAAGGCAGACAGACACAGGCCTCTCCCAGGCGACATGCCTGAGAAGTCAGCCCGGCCCAGCTGGAAGGCCTCAACCACCCCCAGGCCTGGGAGCACCGACAGCATGTTGTAGGTCTCCTCCAGCTTAAATTTCGGGAGGAAGACAGCCACCTGGGTCTTCTTCATGGAGTCAGGCTGGGTCCAGGCGAGGAACTTCTCCCAGGTGAGATGTTTCTCCACCTGAAAGGCCAGAATTTGACTTTGGGGTTCAGCAACATCAGGCAGCCCTGAGTCTCTTTTCTCGGAGGGACAGCGCCACTGCCAACCCCCCACCCCCCATCCTCGAGTCACCTGGCAGACAAGTGTGCCAGCTTGTGCGCTGGTACCCAAGCTAGTGCGCCCCAGAGCGGGAGGAGGGGCTCGAGGGCCAGCCGGGCAGGAAGGGCGCGCAGGACACTCACCGAGCTCAGAGGCACGTGGTCGTCCGGGAGCACCACCAGCATGCTCAGCTCCTCGCCCGCGTACGGCAGCTCCAGCACCTGGGCCTGCACCTCCTTTATGCGGGCGAGTCGCAACTCCCTGTCCTGAAACATCATCTGCACCGGCCTCTGATCCTTCTGCAGAGCAAACAGATGACCCGGAGTCAGACACAGAGCACCGGAGGAGGCGGCGCCATCCCGGGAGAGGTGGTGGATGGAGGCGCGTGCAGAACCCCCGATGGAAAGGCGTCCCTGCCCTGGTTAGTGCTACGAACTGTCCAGCAGCTTCTCCCTGTTCCCATCACAAGGCACCTGGCGTCAGCGCACCGGTGCTGGCCTGGGAAAGATGGCGCATTCAGCAAAATAAACATGGTGCTCTGCTGTGCTCAGAAAGGAAGTCAGATTTCCAGAGCTAAAAGATGCCCGGTAACTATATCTAATGAAACAATAGAATCTGATGAAAATCACTGCTATTTAATTAGAAAAATGTTTTATGAAACCTTAGAGTTTCACAGCAGTGCAGTCCAGAAAGGTAGACAGGCTCATAAAACAGTGTGACGAGAAGTGCAAGGAGCCGCAAGGGAGGTCCTCTGGGGCCCAGAAGTTAGACTGCAGGGGTGGCAGGTTTAATTCCTGCTCAGGAAGCTAAGATCCCACATGCTGTGCTGCACGGTCAAAAAAAAAAAAAAAAGAACTATATGGGTCTTCATGCATTTAAACCCAACTGTACCAATTCTGAAACTTTAATTGGAGGAAATAACTTTTTAAAATACAGAAGTGCTATATATGTACACAGAAGTTGACTGAAATGCTACCCTTACTAAATTCAGTTTAAAAAGTTGACACAGGTCATCTATTAAAAAGATTAAAACAAATTTCTAAACTCCATGCCAGCTGTGGATGGCTAGCTGGGCTCCCCTCCCACGCTGCAACTAGAAGGCTGATTATTTACCGTATTCAAAGAAAAGGGTTTTACTCCTATAAATTTCTGAATTGCATTAAAATGGTATTTTTATAAGGGCTGGCTGTGGGGGAGTGATTAACAAACTATTTTAATGCCTGTCTCAATTGAAATTATACCTCAATAGCAAGACTAAGGTCTGTGTAAGTTTTATTATTAGAAAGCTATGATTACTGAATTTCTGATGATTAATTAATAGCAAATCAAGTCTGTATTTATTCTCATTTTTAAAATAATTGATTACAGAAATACATTTTCTTATTCTTTCCCTCTGCAGACCCCACCCCCACCCCCCATCATAGTAATACCCAGATCACACTTTCCTAACACCTGTGGGGGTTTAAAATTTGGATTTCGTCTTCATTTTTTGCTTTCTATCTGAGCAATTTGGACTTAAAAGGAAAACTTAAGCTTTCAGGCTGAATGTAGGATGGCCACACTCATCCAGCACTGACTTGATGAGAAATTGTCAAGGCTCTAGGAGCAAGACAAAATGCAAAAGGCTAAAGGCAACAAGTGTTTTTTATCCCTTCAGTTCTTCACCACTGAGTTTAAAACTTCATTCAGAAATGTGTGACATTTCAACTTATTATTAACCAATGATTTATGCTCTTACAAAGTCAAATTTTTCAATTTTTCCACCAAATTCTCAGGATGTTCAGAAGCTTCCCCCACCTGGTTTACTCGAAAAGGCATCTCCCTGGTGTTCGCCTTGTCGAATTCCTCACTCCACCTCCCTCTGAAGTAGACAGCGTTGACCAGAACCAGCTTGGTCTCTGCATTAATGGAGTTAGGAGGCAACAACTCTGGAATCTTACCTTAGGGAGAAGTAGAGAATACAAAGCATGATTTAAAAAAAAAAAAAAAAAAATGCCCTTGATGAGGCTCATTGGAGAATCCCGATTAGTAGTCTAGAACCAAAGTCCTCGTTTCAGATTTGCCCAGTTTGGGTTGTTCTACACGGGACCCACACACACGGGTGGCATTTATGATCATTCAGGACCTCTGCAAAGTGGGTGGCGTGAACCACTTCATCACTCAAGGATAAGTCTGCTCCAGGTGGGCGGAGACAAACAGGAAACAAGGGGTGGGCTGGAGAGGCTATGGCTGGAGAAGCCACATGCAGGGCCAGCCTTCCAGGACAGCACGGAGACTTGTCACAGGAGGCCACAATGAATGGCTCAGAGGGCACGCCATCAGCACAAGGACAAACTTCTAAAAGCCTCTAGCAAAGGTTTCACTATTTGATCCTCCAGACATTCTCAGAGAAGGTCAGGGAGCATGCGAAAGGTACTCCTTTCTCCCCTGGAGATCAAGTCAAGCCTTTTCAATGAACTAAGAGCACCCCTGCTAATTCACGCCTCCAGAGGGCAGGGGAGAAACAGGGCGAGGATGGCTAAGTCTTGAAGGAAAGGCAACCTCCTGCTCTCTGCTGGTTCACATACCAGCGGAAACAACATTGCTCTCAGTGGAACCACGTGTAATTGGTACAGAGGGGCCTGCGCGGGCCCAACGTCACATGGCAATCAGGGGGCCACGGCCGCAGCAGGACACCCTGCGGAACAGAAGCGAAAGAGGCTCAACCCGCCCCCGTGCAGTGATTTCAGTCTGCAGGACCATCAGCCCGAGAGAGGGTCTGCAGCAGGCCTGTCGCAGGACTAGGTTCATCACATCTGCGGACAGGAGTGGAGGCAGGAGACAAGAAAGGAGCAGGAGAGGGTCAGTCTGGTGTGATGGAGGGCCACAGAGGCTGTTCAGAGGCGGCCCCAGGCTCCTTCCGACAGAGATGGGGCATTCAGCAACGTGCGAACACACGCCCGAGGGAGACGATGCTTCTCTGTGAGGTGTTAACCTGCAAGCCCGGCCTGTGAGTGTCTGCTCCTGCCGGTCACTCTGCTCCGGGGAGAATGGACACAGTGAAGTCTCTGCTGTTGAAAACCCCAGCATCTGATTAGAACCTCTGCAAGTCCATTAACGTTCAGATAGCCCATGGGGCCCAGGCAACACAGCGCTGATCATCAGAAAGACCAGGGGCGAGAGGAGCAGGAGGAGCGGAAGCGGGCGGCCACCAAGGAGCACTGACCTTCAGTCTTCTCTGAGATCCAAGCATTGATCTGCTTCCTGGACAGCTCTGCAGCTTCGGCAAAGGAGAGCTGCTCCAGCTCAGCATAGTAGAAGCGAAGACACGCTTCCTTAAAGGTCTTTGGAGAGGAGAGTGGTCAGTGAGTTTCCAAAATTCTGAACAGTATATATATTACATTAAAGTAACCATTAATCCCTTAAAGGTGATCATCCTAGTCTGCTAGATATGAAAAGATCAGCCTTTATAAACAGCTAAGAACTCAGCTATGAATAATCATAATGGACCAATGCATTTAGAAATAGTCAAATTTCAACTAATTCAAAGTACAGTTAGAGAATTACAAGGTTTAAAAATCATGTTCATAAGTATCAGTTCTCTGGGGTCTCTCTCTCACACTCTACATTTTGATCACAACCTGTACTGTTCTGTTGATTGAACTTACAGAGAGAAATTCACACGTCTTCTCCCCAAAGACCCTGTTGGCCGTCCTGAGCAAGTACTGAGGGTCAGGCTTGTTCAGTTCAGCAAGTAGCTGCTGGAAATCCTGGTGAAAGTCCGTCTCTGTGTTTAAGGAAAGCACCTATCGAGATAAGTAATTTAAAATGATCAATATTGCCTTTCAATTTCTGAAAGTTTTGTGACCAACATTTTTTCTCAAATACTTCACAAAATATTCCTAAAAGGACACGACTTTTACGTGTGGACTTAGTACATACTAGAGAGAGGCAAGACGACGGGGCGGGGGGGTGGGGGGTGGGGCGGGGGAAGATACAGAATGCAGAACAGAAACGCCTAAGAGTTGGCTTTTCTGTCTCAGTTATCTCCCTTGTTTAAAGATAAGTAACGAGGAAAGAATGAAAGGACTGGAGAAACGCAGAGAAGGAGCAGCTTTAAAATCGTGCCTCCTGAGGAAAGCGTGAGTGTGCCTAAATGCAGGACAACTTAACTCAAAAATTCACCAAAAAAAAAAAAAAAAAGATTCACATAAAGGCATTAAAATCCGAGGAGAAATGAGTATGAACAACGACAGTGGGAGAGACCATGCTTCCAGAGTCCGCCCAGAGCCCACAGCCCGCAGGCTGGGAGCCCTTCTCGAGATGTGCCAGGCAGCCAGGCGGAGTTCCCACCCTAAGGGCCTGTGACCTCAGCACAGGAAGGCCAGGCCCACTCCACGTCACACCAGACAAGCTGGGGGCTCCCCCACGAAGCTCCTCTAGGGCTCATGGGCCGGCCTAAACATCCTAAAGTTCATCAGAAATAAAGAACCACTCTCGACACCTCAACCTCCACCCCCTCACATATGAGCTGGGAAATTATTACAATGAGTAATCGCTACTGTCCAGGGTTCTCAGAGGAACGGAGAGGCAGAGTGAAACAGAAAGGCGCCCGGGCCCCGTGTGCACCGCAGGCCCCCCCCGGCCTCTGGGCGACTCCTGAACACGTTCCCCTGTCCGCTCTAGACACTTCCCTGCGGACAAGACAGACTGGAGTGGATGTTCCTGAGTAGCTATTCATCTAGGCTAACTCCCACCTAAGCATCTCTACAGGTAAAAAGCCCACGCCTTTGCACCTTCTTTGCACATTTCCGCTTATCCCCTGATTCAGCTGGAAAGCACGGTGGTATATCGTTGACCTGAAATACCTATTAACCTACCCTTCTCACCAATGAACAGCTGTACGTTTTAGTACAAAATCAGTACTCTGAAACTGAGAAAGAGCTCAGCTGCTGAGATCTCAAGCAATCGTTATCATTTCCTAAGCAAAAATAAAAGTATTAAGACAAAAGTTTGATAGTCACATCCAGGCTATTAACTGGAGAAGGATTACCCAAGAAAAACCTTGGTGACGGAGACCTCAGCTCCGTCCTCTGCGTCTGGGCATCCCCAGCCCCTCTGGAGGCAGCAGCGTCTGCACCCCCGTCAACCCTACCCTCCCACAGGCAGGCCTGGAGAAGGCAGTCTGCAGCCGGGCGAGCGGACAGGACACAGGAAAGAGTCCCCGTTCCCAGCTCACCTGGGCCACCTGGGCAGCGGTATCCCCTTTGGCTCCCAGGAGGACCATGGCCAGGACCGAGGAGAGGCTCACAGGAGAAAAAATCACATTTCCTGAAGGGTGTTCTTCACACAGGGCCTTTAAAAGGCGGAGAGCGAAGGTGCCATTTGCTTCACAGAGCACGTCCATGAGGTCAGGTCTGGAGTCTGAGAGCAGAGAGAAAGGCCCTCAGTAACTCTGAAACCGTCCACCTGAAACAGGACACTGTCCTTTCAGGGTGGAGTGTAAAATAGTCTACGGAGCAAGATCCGTGTATGGGTGCTTTCCATCCTAATAGAAAGTCCAAGGTTAAGGTTATTATGTGTGGTCCTGGCAGCAGGTCAAGAGGCTGAGAGCCTCGGGGAATGAACAGCAATGGCTAACGGGGGTGCCCCCCTCCCCACACACTCACTGCTGGGCTCCTGGGAGCAGTGAAGTCCAGTCCTTTCCCATCTGAGAAGGGGGAGGACAGGGCCAGAGGGGAGGAGGGGAGAGACCCCACGTGAGAGCCTTGTCGGCCCTCTGCCTGGTCCCCACAAGGCCCCGTGTATCCTTGCACATACTCCTGAGGAACCCCAGAGAGATGGTCAGTTATGAAGCAGACCAGGTCTCCCCATTTCCCAGCTGATAGCTGAGAAATGGTTGAGAAGATGAACTGGAGCCAGACAGGCTGGAAGCCGGGAGGAAATGGGCTGTGAAGCGAGGAATTTCCACCTACAGTGGCTGCCCCGTCCGAGCCGGGCCTCGGGTCCTGATGGGCAGCAAGTGTCCCTGAACCCCGGCCCAGCTCAGGGCGCCTGCCCTCCGCTCCCCAGCCCTCAGGGACCCTCGGACACGGGACGTGGGGCCCAAGCTCTGTGCGTTTCTTTAAAATTTTCAGTTCAATTCTTAACAGAAACAGGTTTTGAAGGCTCCCTCCTTCCTTCCCTCAACAGCCACCAGTGGACACCGAGCCTGACATTGGAAACCGGGTCCTGAGGGACACAGGAGAGAAAGGACTAAAGACAGGTGTTCAGGAGAGGACCGTCAGGGTGATGGGGTGCAGCCAGGGCGAGCACTGAGGCCGTGGGAGAGGCAGGAGAGGTCAGAGGGGGTCAGGCAGGCGGGCGGGGTGGCCCCGGCCCACCTGAAACCGGACATGGACCAGACATGGCACGGCCATCAGCCCCCAGCCCACCTGTGGCCGTCTTTCCTTGGTAACGAGACCCTCCAGCCCCTCCTGGGGTGGCCTCAGGCCCTGAGAGGCCCCTGTGTCCTCCCGGCCCGCTCCAGCCCCCCACAGCCACCACCAAGCCTCGCCTCCTGTCCCCTTAAAGCTCTCCAGCCAGGCTGGCCCTGACCCCGCGTCTGGTCTGGCCCACGTTCTCCCTGCTGCCGCTCGGAGCCTGAGAACAGGAGTGTCCCCACGCCCCACCTCCTGCCTCTGCGGCAGGCGGAGGCGGTCCTGACCCTCCCCTCGGGCTCTTGCCTGGCCCAGCCCTGGGGCTCAAACACACTTGGCCGACACGGCTCATCCTCCTGCCAGACCTGAGAGCCCCTTCAGCCCCTCCGAGGCGCTGGGACCTCTGAAAGCTCCGCTTACCCAGCTCCCCATCCTTCAACCAGGCAGTCACCCTTCTGCCTCCAGGTGGCAGCGCAGCGGCTTCTCGATCCCCACCGTCTAGATGTGCCCTGAGCCCAAGTCCCCCGCTGGCGCTCCCCTTCAGCTCTCTCGCGCGCGAGGGAGGGGCTCACCTGCCTCCTCAGCTCCAGACGCTGACAGCTCCCAGCACGGAGTGGCCTCTGGTCCAGGTGGCCCCGCGAACAGAGCTCGAAGGCGGGGCGGCCTCCAACCCCGCCCCGCCCACAACTTGAGGTTCAGCCCACTGCCCTGGGAGCTCCCGTTCTGGCCTCCTGGATGCGGAAGGTGGGGTTGGGGGTCCGGGGGGTGGGGTATGGGGGTCGGAGTCCGGGGTAAGAGTCGCGGGGTGGGTAAGTGTCGGGAGTGGGGAGTGGGGGTCAGGGTGTGCGGATCCAGGCCTCCAGGATGCGGAGGTTTTTCAAAGTCTTTATTTCCTGATCTGCCTTTCAGCTCTAGAGAAGACACAGAGTGGGTTTCTGGCAAGCGCACCCCAGCAGGTCTGGGTCACCCGTCAGAGCACCATCTCCCACCACCACCAAGGTCAGTCCCTCTTGGCCTCCTAACTCTCAGCTCAGTAATCCTGTACAGGTATTGTTAGCAAAGGACCGTGCCTGCAGCTCTGCCTGCGGGCACTCAGATGCCATTTCTCAGCAGCCTACAAAGAGCAATGCAGAGCATGGCCCTGTTCTGCAAAGATTTCCTGACTTTCTAAGGCCTTTCTCCCTCTAAACTGGTTTCGTCCATGAGTGCTCCATCCTTCATAATGAAGATTGTCAACTCAAGTAGCAGGGACGTCTCGGCCTCTCCCACGAGCGCGGCACTGGCTGGGAGCTGGGCACCTGGCTGAGGACACGACCTCTGACCTGAGGTGCCTCCCAGGTGATGAGAACAGCAGAAGCGCTCAGAGGTACCTCCTAGATGTAACGAGAAAACATCTAGATGGTGGCAGCCACACACAAATTCCCCAAGAAAGTCCCCGGCAGACACTTCACTCTACGGACTTTATCGAGGAGCTTCCGTGTTCTATATGGTTCCCGCTAGGTGACCAGCCTTGCTGCTGCTGCTAAGTCGCTTCAGTCGTGTCCGACTCTGCGACCTCATAGACGGCAGCCCACCAGGCTCCGCTGTCCCTGGGATTCTCCAGGCGAGAATACTGGAGTGGGTTGCCATTTCCTTCTCCACTAGGTGACCGGCCTTAGGACAGCCTCATTCTCCTTGACTTGATTTTGTGTCCATACCATCAACCGCGATGTCTGGACACATTTCTAAATGGATGGTGAGGCTTCCTGGGGGATGCGATTATGCACAAATGTTAAAGCTCTTCAGGGAGACGCAGAGGAAAACAGCATTTTAGATCCGGGTCTTCTCGGGGATGTCAGAGAACAGGTCCTCTGAGAATGTCCTGGGAGGTCCTGGCAGTGGGGGGAAGGTACATGTGTCCTGGAGGGGATTGAGGAGAAGACAGTGGCAGGAAGGAGCCTTGAAATCCGAGCCAGGCCAGATCGGGAAGGGCCTGCACCCAGCACACGGAACCCAGAGAAGGGCGCCCGGCGGTTCCGGGTTCCGCACGTGAAGTGCTGGGCAGTCGGCTCCCTACTCCCTCACCTCCTGAACGTGACTTCAGGTTCCGGATTTGTCCCAGCTCAGAACCTCTCACATGTGAGTGGTTTTTCCACCTGGAAAACCGGTCAGATCCCGCACACCTGTCTTAGCACCCCTCGCCCAGCTCTCACCCCACCTCAGAGCACGTGCGTGGTGGGCTCCACAGACTGTTTTCTTTGCAGAAACACTGCAGGACCCATCCCAGAGTCTCGGATGTTCCTGCCCTGCGAACACAAGGGTGAGACAGAAAACCCCCAGGGCAAGCAGAGACTTTAAAAGAGCGGTTTGCCCTAAACTCGTTTAATATGGTTTTTCATTTCAATTATCTCCTCGCCAGTGGCTGGATTTATTGTTTATTTGTGTCACGCACAATCCTCCGAGTCAGAAGGTGGTGTGTGAGAGGAGAGGCAGGCCTCTCGACTCAGCACGCTGAAATGGAAGAGAAGGGTGTCGGGGTCCCCCAGTCCCCTGAATGGGGTGCTTCTTCCCAGAGAGGCTTGCAGCTTTGGACATCCCTGGGCCCCCGCGCCAGCTGTCCACCTGTCCAGGAGTTAGCATCCAGCCATCTGGAGCCAGGCCTCGTTCGACGTGTCCAAAGGAAGGACAGGAGGCAGGGGGCTTCGTCCTGCTGCCGGCCTCTCTCTCCACGGGGCGTCCAGGTGAGCCCTGATCCAGGAGCCGCCGCCTGGACGCAGCGCCGGCCCCAGCCTCCCCTGATGTTCGCAGCCGTCAGGGCAGATGCCCGGGGAACACCTCTGTCCCCAGGAGGAGAGGCAGGAGGCCCGCAGGCCCACCACGAGGTGCCCTGCCCTCTGCCTGCTCTCAGAGACGCTACTTTCAGGGCCTAGGCATTGCAGGCCTCGCTGAGGGCGCTTCCACTGGGAGCCAGCAGGACGCTCACCCCCGCTGTGCGCGGAGCCAGGGCCTCTGCCTGCTCGTCCTCAGCTCTGGGCCTTCACGCTCCTGACAAGAGGGCTCTGTCCTCTACCGCGGACGTGGGCCGCCCCTGTGTGCCAAGGCCTGAGGGACTTCCCTCCGTCTGGCTTGTATCCCTGTGGTAGGAGATGGGTTTAACCAAGGATGAAAAAACTGAGCTCGAAATGAGAAAAAAGCTTTTCATTTTTTTCTCCCTGTTCTCCCAACAGTAGATACATGGACTTAATCCTGCCAGGCTCCTCTGTCCACGGGATCCTCCAGGCAGGAATACTGGAGTGGGTGGTCATTCCCTTCTCCAGGGGATCTTCCCGACCCAGGGATCGAAACTGGGTCTCCAGCATTACAGGCAGATTCTTTACCATCTGAGCCACCAGAGAACTCCCCAAACGATACATAGGGGACGTCAAATCCTTCTAACAATCAATTAAAAATCAAGAGATTTTGAAAAGCTATCTTATCCATCTTAATTTTCCATATGTGATTATTTTTAAGAAAGTAGCATTGTATCTGAAAAATATTTCCCTATCTGGTTGAATCTGAAGGATCCTGCCAAAAAAAAGGAAAACCAGGCCGCTAGAAGGAAGCATTTTCGGAAGTATTCCAACACTGTCCAGACGGGACGAGGTTTCTGTGTTTTTCAAAGTCTTTATTTCCTGATCTGTCTTTCAGCTCTAGAGAAGAAAGAGTGGGTTTCTGGCAAGCGCACTCCAGCTGGTCTGGGTCACCCGGCAGAGCACCATCTCCCACCACCACCAAGGTCAGTCCCCCTTGGCCGCCTAACTCTCAGCCCAGTGAACCCTGTACGGGTATTGTTAGCAAAAGACTGTGCCTGCAGCTCTGCCTGCAGGCACTCAGATGCCATTTCTCAGCAGCCTACAAAGAGCAAGGCAGAGCATGGCCCTGTTCTGCAAAGGTTTCTGAAACTTTGAAGGCCTTTCTCCCTCTACACTTGTTTTCTCCTTAAATTTGAAGACCTTTATCCCTCTAAAGTTGTTTCTTCCTTAACTTTGAAGACCTTCTCCCTCTAAACTT
>NW_024070195.1:1575957-1599932 GCF_014754425.2 Oryx dammah
CCAGAATGCTGGAGTGGGTAGCCTTTCCCTTCTACAGGGGATCTTCCCAACCCAGGGATTGAACCCAGGTCTTCCTCACTGCAGGTGGATTCTTTATCAGTTGAGCTAATCAGCACTTACAAAATGAAAAGGGCTCCTAGCCAGGAAGACTGAGGAGGAGAAGGGCAGGTGGAAGCCGCCCAGAGTGTCCAGAAGGGGCCGGTACTGTCTGCTTTGATTGAGGAGGAAGTGGAGAGTTAGGAGGGTGAGGAGCTGCTCCTCCCCGCAGATCAACACTGCCCTAACAAGCCCGAGTCGGAGGAATCACAGGGACAGGGAGGAGGGAAAGGGAGCATGCTGGCCCGAGCCGCAGGAACTGGAAGGAAGTTTGTGTTCTAAGGACAGAATGGAGATGAGCACGTCGCCTGCCTTCTGAATGGTGACAATCAGAAACAACTGTAAAATATTAGGAAGTTAGGAAAATCTAAACCGGAAAACGATTATTTTGTCAAGAGTACAAGAGCGAGGGTTCCCTGGTAGCTTAGCTGGTAAAGAATCTGCCTGCAGCGCAGCAGCCCCTGGTGATTCCTGGGCTGGGAAGATCCCCTGGAGAAGGGAAAGGCTACCCACTCCAGCATTCTGGCCTGCAGAATTCCGTGGACAGAGGAGCCTGGCTGGCTACAGTCCACAGGGTCACAAAGAGTCAGACACGACTGAGCTACTCCCACGTTCACAAGAGCAAAGCAGAGTAACACTGCTTTTCTAGCCCGGTAAGTGTTTGTCATTACTTTCGGTCTTTAGTCTAGTGGCTCCGATGAAATTTGTGCTTTCCAGCTGCACATGTCAACCCAGCACCTGGAAGACAGGTGCCTACAGGTGAGGTCTGCGAGGCATGGAGGGGCTCCGTCTAAGCCTGAATCACCTGAAACCTGGAAGATGTTCTTCAGAATATGGGTCTCAGTCACTTTACTGGACCCAGTTATTTAATTGTTCCTTATTTTGCAGTTATGCTCTCACTTAAAATCTGAGTTAAATTAAGGGAATCTTGTTCCTCAAGATTTTTTAACATTGCTGATCATAAAATTTTAAGAAATAGTGAAATAACTGAATAGAAGTTCCCCCACCCTTACTTTTTTCTCTTTCCTTTTCTCATCTAGAGACACTCACTTTCTCTGGAATCATCTGGGTGACTCATGTCACAAGAGGTGAAGAGCAAGATGAGCCAGGGCCTGCTGTCCGGGACAGGGCCCACCACCATGCAGCGTCACAGAAGCGAGCTAGGTGAATCTTCGTGGGAACCTCCGGGAACTGCCTCCTCAAATGCCAAGAGGGTCCCAGTGGCTTCATCAGAGCAGTCCTCACTGGGCCCTGTGGCAACGAAGCTGCCAAAACGAAACAAACAAAAACTGTGGCAAGCAGGGCTCAGCTGTTACAAGGCCGATTTCCACTGGTCTGTCCTGCCTGGGTCGCGCCAAGGCCGCCCAGACGCTGCCACCCTGGCAGGTGGTGCCTGGGAGACGGGGCCTGAAATAGGACCTGCTCTGTAGGGCATGGCCTTGGAGGTTTAGGAGGGAGCCTTCTTGGCCAGGCCTAGTGCTCTGGGAGCGGGATGGCCTTGAAGACCTGCTGGGTTTCTCACGAAGGGCAGGAGGTTACATGACCTGAAGCAAACAGACCGCAGGTGTTTCTGCAGCCAAGTTCAGTTCAGTTCAGTTCAGTTCAGTTGCTCAGTTGCTCAGTTGCAACCGATTCTTTGGGACCCCATGAATTGCAGCACGCCAGGCCTCCCTGTCAATTACCAAAGTTGGGTTTATTCAATTCGGGATCAGCAGGGAATTGCAGTTAAGGCTCTCTGCCATGGCGGCCACATGCAAGACCCCACCTGGCAAGGGAAGGAGCAGCTTTCATAGAGGGGACATGGGCCCAGCCGGCTGGGTAAACAGAGCCTGGGCTTCTCACGGCCGAGTCCTAGCGGGAAGGAAGGGGACTCTCCCTTCCACTGTGGGGCTCTGCTGTGGCTGCAGGCCGAGAGCGCCCCTTGGTGGTCCCCTGTCTGTTTACCCACGGTTTCCATTCATTAATGTTTCACAGGCGTCTGGATGAAAACCAAAAGGGACATGAGATACGCATTTTCCCTTGTTCCTGCTTGGGGAGCATGCTCAGAACATTTTCCTTCTTTCTAAAGAAAGCAAGCAGTTTCAGCATTCTAGGTGTCCATCCGCCCAAAGGTCGCCCACCCGCCAGCCCCTCATCAGGAGGGGGCAGAGCGCACCTGGGGAGGGAAGGTCTCTGCCTCCGGCCTCCGGGCCGCCCTCCCCTCCCCGCCAGGCCGAAGCAGCGCACACATTGCCCCCCCTTCCAGGGCCCCCCTGACTCCAAAGGCAACGTGAGACCTGCGCAAGGACCTGGGACCGCTCCTCCTGTGAGCCGTCTGGGCCGCGCGGCCGGGCAAGCCCTGGGCTCGTCTACAGAGCCTTCTCAGATGGCGTGATGATTGCGATCACCCTGAATGGCTTTTTACCTGAACACCCAGAATTCACGAAATGCCCACGGTGACAACACCAGCCGGTGAGATGACTAATTATTTCATTCATTCCACAAACTTTTTTTTTTTTAATGTGTAACTTACAGAACTTCTCTTTTATTCTTTTTCATTTTATTTATTTATGTATTCGGCCGCATGGAGTCTTAGTTGCTGTGTGCAGGGTTGCCCTGAGGTGGGTGGGATCTTAGGTCCCCAACCAGGGATTGAACCCGCGTTCTCTGCATTTGGAAGGCAGA
This sequence comes from Oryx dammah, assembly GCF_014754425.2. Taxonomy (NCBI): domain Eukaryota; kingdom Metazoa; phylum Chordata; class Mammalia; order Artiodactyla; family Bovidae; genus Oryx; species Oryx dammah. Next base: position 1,578,718 of record NW_024070195.1, read on the forward strand.
TTCTTCACCACTGGACCCCCAGGGAAGGCCCCCTTCCACAGCCTGCTATTGAGCACCGGCTGTAGGCCAGAAGCTGCAGTGGGGTCTGGGGACGTCATGGTAGGAGACAGAGTCCCGGCCTCGGGCTACCAGATAGATATTGTGAGATAGTAGAAAAAAATGTGACTCGTGTCTGCCACCGGCCCCTGGCACAGAGTCCCTGAAGCTCCGGTAATTTTCTAGGTGATAAGAACACTGGGAGTCTTTTGTTCTAGACTTTGGTCTCTGACCCCAGCTGCGGACACGGAGCTCCTGGAACCTGTGTCATTAACTGGGTGATGGGAGTGTCTTTGGTTCGCATGGGATGACTCTGGGTGGGGCTCCTGCACGAGGGCTGCTCCCCAGAAAGGCCAAGCCATGACGAGAAGCTTGGAAACTTCAGCCTCACCCCTACATTCTCTCGAGAAGGGAGAAGGTCTGGAAATGGAGTTAATAATTGATCAAGCCTCTGTACATAAAATCCGAATAGTGTGGGGCCTGGAGAGCTTCCGGGTGGATGAACACATCCACCTGTGGAGGGGACGCACCCTAAGTCCACGGGGGCAGAGACTCTCGGGACCCAGCCAGACCTCGCCCTGCGTGGCTCTTTATTAGTGTCCTTTATCACATCCTTCGAGAAATAGATAAAGATGAGTAAGCCTTTCAGTGAGTTCTAGGAGCCAGTCTAGCAAATTAATCAAACCTGAGGAGGGGTTCCTGGGAACCTCTGATTTGTCGTCATATCAGACAGGAGCTCTGGGTCACTTGCGACAGACTGGTACTTGGGGGACAAGGAGCGGCCTTGCGGGGCTGAGCCCTTAGCCTCTGGGATCTGACCCTGTCTCCAGGTACAAAGTGTCAGAATCAACTTAAACTGTAGGACGCCTAGCTGGTGTCGTGAGAACTGACTGGTATGGGAAAGCCTCCCACATATTTCATCACCAGAAGAGTCAGCAGGGAGATGCTTTGTGTGGGAATAAGGAAGAGAGACCCCGGGAGGGAGGAACTGGGTTCTTCCCCATTTGGGGAAAGACTGAACTGAGGTTTCTCCCCGCACGGACATGCAAATAAATGGCATTTGACGTGGTGTGGCTTAGCAACTAAACCACAGCACCGTGGTGACACTGCGTTTGAGGGGCAGCATGAGTAGACACAGCAAGAAGCCTGGCTGGAGACTCGGCGAGGGGGTCCCGAACCCACTGCCCTCGGCGGAGATGTGAAGAGGAGTATGAGCCCAGAGGACCGCGGGAGGAGGGGCTTCCAGACCAGCGATGAGAAAACGAAAAAGTGCACGTGGCCGGGGAGACACACAAGTTGCTACTGCTGGAGCACAAACACGAGGCAGTTCGGGCCGGACACCTACGAAGGGCCTCGTCTGTCAGGCCCACACGTGTGGGTGTTATCTGACGGGCTGCGGGAGTCCCTGGAGGATTCCGAGCGCTGGGCTCACACAGCAGGGCGGTGCATCGGGAAGATGGCTCTGCAGCAGCGCAGCGGTGGGAGGCGGAGGTTTGCTCCCTGGCGCGGGGTGTCCGTGCAGCGTGCTCCAGAGGACAGGCGGCAGGCGGTGGGCAGGGCCGGGCCTGGGGCCTGGGGCCTGGCAGGAAGAGCTGATGAGGGCGACCTGGTCATGCCCTGGGGTTGCTGGAAGGAGGGAGGGGAAGGAGGCTTCAGCGGGACTTTCAGAGCTGAACATCGGAGACACCACACTAAGCTTGCTTCACTTCTCCCTGGAGCAAAAGGCGTCAGCAGAGCCTGATCATTACCTTCTGTTCCTAAGGCCTGGGAAAAACGCGGGCCATGTACATCTGCACTGAGGCAGAACGGGTAACATCAGCATAAGAGTCTCCACTTAAAGCCTCTTTATTTAAAAGCCCAACATGAATTTAAAATGCACACATATGTATCTTCGGGATGACTGCTCAAGATCATGGCTTATAATTGGTAGGGCTTTGCTCTTAAACACTTCCTTATTTCAGGTTTAGCCAGAAAGAAGCAGTCATGGAAATGAGAATGAATGAACCAGTCTCCCTGGAACACAGTTCCCATAAGCGCAGGAGAAGCAGCTTATTTAGAGCTTAGGTGAGAAAGAGTCAAAAGGAAGATTGAATAGAAATTTTATTCACATTTTAAAATTATTAAATTAATAAGTTATCAGTTTAAAATTCATGAATTTTTTAAAACTATGAATAATTCTACAAGCAACAGGAAGACATTCGCACTTTTTGAGTATTGTGTGACAAGGAAAGGCAGTGATTTAGGAAACATAATTACCATAATATTTGGAATGACCAGAATATGGGAAAGTCTATTGCAGGAAAAAAATTAAGAAGCTGTTACATCATTATAAGGTCGTATGGGCCTGAATTAAATTATACATAATTCTTAACTCCTCAAGTTCCCTCACTGACTCCCCACAAGCCAAATATCTCACTTTAATGGTAAGTTTTTTTTAAAAGGAAAAGGAAAACTTCCTGACAGATTCCAGGACCAGGTAGCCCCCTGGCAAATTCTCACACTAACCCTTCTCAAATTCTTACAGGAAATTGTGGGGGGTGGGGGGTGGTACTTGTGAACTCAGAGGCCAACACCAAAGTAAGACACAGACACCACGGGAAAATACAATGACAGAACAATATTCCGTATGAATATTGATGCAAAAGCCTCAGCAAGATACTGGCAAATTGCATCCAACAAGATATTAAAAGGATTACACATCATGACCAAGAGGGACTTCGTCCAAGGACACGATGGTGACTCAATGTAAGAAAGTCTATCCCTGTCACACATCACATGAATAGTATGAAGAGGAAAAAAAACCACACACGATCATTTCGTGAAAACAAATAAAAGAAACCTCATTTAAAACATCTATGGTCAACTGATTTCATTCAACGGGGGACGGATGTTCTCTTCCGTAGGTGATTCTGGACAACTGGATTTCCATACTCAAGGATGAAGTTCTCCCCTTACAAAAATAACTCAAAATTGATCAAAAACCTAAATATAAGAACTGAACTATAAAACTGTTAGAAGAAAACACAGGAGTAAATGTCCAGGACCTTTGGACTTGGCGATAGGCTCCTAGATATGACACCAAAAGTTCAAGATAAAAACAAAAAAATAGATAAATTGGATTTCATCAAAACTGAAAAACTGTATGTGTCTAAGGACATTATCAAGAAAGAGACACCGGAAACCAAGCTTGGATTAAAGGCCACCCACGACGCACACAGGCTCAGGAGTGCCGCGTACTCACTGCTCTGAGCCGCGCCCATGTACGCCAGAGGCTGCTCCCGCCCCTACGAGGTGGCGGACTTCTTCCTGCGGTTCTCGCTGCTGTCCACTGGTGTGCAGCGCTGAGCAGTCAGAGAACTGCACGTCTCAGCACACCTTCGAGTCTCAGCTCCTTAAGAAACAGACTCTACTGTTGCAGGGAATGTGGTTTTGGCTTATGTTCTTTTTTTTTTAACCTTATGAGAAATGAACAACCTCCTACATCCCTGCACCCGCTTTCAGCCCTATCACTGGGGACACTTATCTTTAATTCAGTATCATAGTTTAAGGGGGGGCTTTGGAGCCAGGGTGCTTTGCATCTTTACTAGACTCTTTGGACCTCAGTTTTCTCATCTGTGAAATGGAAATAACAATAGAAACGGCATTATGGTGCTGCTGTTGGGACTAAGTCAGCTCATGCACACGAGGAACGTAGCACACTGCGGGCACTCAGCAAGCACGAACCCACACTATTCTTATTTCTGGTAATTACCCAGACATATCAAGTGCCGTTCTAGTTTGTCCTTGAATAGCAGAGAGACTTACTCAGTTCACATCCTCTCATCCAACACTTATCATGAAGTAGGAAGGTAAGTCATAGAACAGAATTTTGCTTAAATATATTTGCAATTCCAGTAGTACAGTCTTGAAAGTACCCTTTACTTCTAACTTTTAATCGAACTTTCACCCACCATAGATCACTGTGTACCGTGAGCCCCTAATATCTGTATTCCCACAGTTGCCGAAACACTCTGATTGGTTTGGGGTCGAAACAGGGAGTTATAGGTTTGCTTAGGTCCAAGTACATGCTAAAGTAATTTCAAAAAGCATGTTGAATTTGCTAGTATTTGATTGTCGACTAACTGCTGGATTGTTGTTCCGTCGCTCAGTCATGCCCCACTCTGCGACCCCGTGGACTGCAGCATGCCAGGCTTCCCCGGAGTTCGCTCAAACTCATGCCCATTGAGTCCATGATTTAAAATAAGGTAAAACATGAGGTGCCTGCGTCCTCGCTTTTATTGAGTCAATTATTCATGCATGACTGGCCACTGAACATCAGAAACCTATTTAGTCACAGAGTTTTTTACTTGAATCGGGTCTCCAGATTACCATTTTGTTGGCACATTATCCACTTACGACTTATTAATGAAAAAGCCAGTTCATGACATGTTGCCATTAGAATCCCAGCCACAGCATTTGAGGAGTCGAGATTGATCACTCTTGACAAGCAGCAGGTCTTCCCAAAACACCACAGGAAGCGAAAGTTCTCAGAAACCAGGGGTTTTGTATGGGAATCATTATAATAGCTAATTTCCTAACGAAACTGGCCAGGTCGATGTCTTCTAGTTACATTTGAGAAAAGCCGCTATGTTACTTCTTGAGATTTCCGGGTTTGGATGAGCTTCAAAGGGAGCCAAGGGACGCTCTGAAGACATGAGATGTGTGCTCATCCTGAAATGTCCAAAGAAACCTGAAAAGACTCGGACAACCAGCCTGTTCCCTGAGCAAAGACGATGCCTGCAAACCGTCCTCCAGCTCTTTTCCTCGGGAACGCAGCAGCAAGCTAGACATCACTATAGGAGGGAACTAAGGAAAACTCTGGTTAATTGCTTTTAGAGGAATAGGACCCTCCCCCCAAAAGTGAAAGAGAACCTATAGAATGGGAGAAAATGCTTGCAAATTATAAATCTGATAACACCCAGAATATATACAGAACTCCTATTATTCAACCACAAATAGACAAACAACCCAATTACATAATGGACAAAGGATTTGTATAGCTATTTCATCAAAGGTAAACAAATGGCCAGTGAGCACAAGAAAAGATTCTGAACATTAGTTGCCAGGGAAATGCAAAACAAAACCACAATGAGACATTAGGAAAAACATTAGGACAGCTAAAACAAGAATGAAAAAAAGCAACATAACAAGTGATGAGCAATGTAGAGAAATCAGTCGGAATGTAAGCAGTAGACGGGGCGTGTTAGTCTCTCAGTGGTGTCTGACTCTTCGCAACTTCATGGACTGTAGCCAGTCCACGGAATTCTCCAGGCAAGGAACTGGAGTGGATTGCCGTATCCTACTCCAAAACAGTGGAACCACTGTGGAAACCAGTTTGGCAGTTCCTTAAAAAGCAAAAGAGTTACTACATGACGCTGCAATTTCACTCCTTGGTATACACCCAAAAGATTTTTTAAAAGGGACTCAGACACTTGTGCACCAATAATTATTTCAGCATTATTCACAACAGCCAAATGACCCAAGTGTCCATCAACCTATGAAAGGTTAAAACAACATATGAAAGGATAAAATGTGATATGTGCATAAAGTAGAATATTATTCAGCAGTAAAAAGGAGTGAAGTTCTGATACATGTTACGATATGGATGAGCCTTGAAAACATTGTGCTAAGTGAAGAAACCCAGAGCTAAAGGCCGCCTGTTGCATGATCCCAATTGTATGAAACATCTAGAACAGGCAAGTTCATGGAAAGTAGAAAGATTGTCTGTACAGAGCCTGGGTGGAGTGGGGAGTTTGGAGTTACTGCTTGAGGATTAGTGAGTTTCTGTTTGGGGTGATGAAAAGCTTTCAGAAGTAAAAACAGTGGCATTGCATAGCATTATGGATGTAATTAATGCCACTGAATATAATTAATCCCATTGTGCACTTACAATGGTTGAAACAGATCTTTTGTTACAGAGATTTTACCACCATAAAAAAAAGATTAACTAGAGGGACTTCCCTGGTGATCAGGAGATAGGATTCCACATTCCCAATGCAGGGGCCCGGGGTTTGATCCCTGGTGGGAGAATTAGATCCCACACGCCCAGCCGAGACCCAGTGCAGCCAGGCAGAGAGGTGGATACATATATTTATAAACACAACCTGAGTTCTCAGGAAGTTTGTTTCCCAAAAGAAGGCAGATGCTGTTCGTAGAGGGAAAAAAAGCTGTTAAAACCAAAAGGAACTACTTCTCTAGGAAAACGTTCAAGCTACTTCGATTAGTCTTAAGGTAACCCTCGATATTAATTTTCATCTGAAACATAAAATAAGGGGCAGCTGAGGGAACGAAGTATGCAGCTGGCTTAACTGCTTCCCGCCCCGCCCCGCCCCGCCCCGCCCCTGATCCCGACACCCGCCGGAAGGCCTAAGCCTATTTCTCCACTGCAAGGGGTGAAACGAACCCTCCACTCATGACCCTTAGAGACCATGCCTGCTGCTGGTGCTGTCTCTACATGTCTCGCTTTAACAGCGTCGCCGCCTCCTTAGGCTCACAGTAGCGATGTCCTGTTTGCAGTAAACGCCAGAGTAGCAGGGAATCAAATCTCTCTTCTCCAGAAGGGCCCCTATCCAATCCACGGCTGGCGCTTTCACCATCCTGAAGACCCAGGCGAGCGCCGGCCAGCTGACCTTGTCCAGAGGGCGACTTCCCCTCCGCACCCGCGATTCCCGCGCGCGGCCGCCAGATGGTGCGGCCTCTTCGCGGACTAGGGTCAAAGCGCGGCTGGACCCAGAAGCTCCCCGCCCCTGTGAGTTTTCAGAGGCGGGGTCGCACCTTGGTCTCCCTTCCGGCCCAGCACTTCCACCCCCACACCAGGGTCTGGAGGGCTTCCGGGCTGGTCGCCTGCGGCTCCACAGTCACCGGGAGGTCCGGCTGTTTTCCTTATGGGTCCTCACAGCACCCTGGTGGCTCAGCGGTCAAGAATCTGCCTGTCAAGTGGGAGATGCAGGCTCCATCCCTGGGTCGGGAAGGTCCCCTGGAGGAGGAAATGGCAAACCAATCCAGTATTCTTGCCTGGGAATCCCAGAGAAGGCTGGCAGGCTACGCAGTCCATGAGGTCGCAAGAGTTGAACACGACTTTGCATAAACAACCACAACCTCGTGGCACCAAAGACGTGAACAACCCCCCTCCCAAGGGACAACGGCGTCAGTCACCCCCCTTGGAAGGTTATGCCGGAGTCCCTGCATCCGCCTTTCTTAGTTGCAATCATCTCATGTGACTCAAAGAGGATTTGCGGACATCATCTCAGTCTGACAAGGAAGAGGGAAGAAAACTAAGCCAGATCTCATCTTTGAGGACATTCCGGTACATTTGGAAATGCCTCCACAGCTTTCCCCTCAGGTAAAGGTCATTCTAAAATGAAAACGGCCCCCAGCACCTCCCAGGCTCACAAGATAAGGTGGCCTGTCTGCTGCTGGCATGAGGGCATGTCACGCATAGAGAGACCACGTCCTCACTATGAACCCAAGAAAGACAGCAGCCTCGGACAGACCACCCAAACGCTGCAGACGCTGCAGTGTTTGCATCAGGAGTGTTATGCTCCAAGGGGAACCAGCCTTCGCTCTCTCGGCCCATCCTGAAGATGAAAGAGTTAGTCGCTCAGTTGTGTCCAACTCTTTGCAACCCCATGGACCCTCTGTCCATGGAATTCTCCAGGTAAGCGTACTGGAGTGGGTTGCCATGAACCAGAATGTCTTCCTGACGCAGGGCTCAGTCCTGGGTCTCCTGCACTGCGAGCAGATTCCTTACCGTCTGAGCCGCCAGGAGAGCGCCAAGGGCCATCCCGGGACACCAGGAATCAAGGCAGAGCTCGGGAGGGTCCTCGAGTGAGTCCCAATGGCAGGAGGTCTACAAATGAGGAGGTGCAGGCCAGCAAGTGCTGGAAAGAGAGAAAAGAGACAATCGGCCGAAAGTGCCCACCAGCAGCCCTCCCGCACACGTCTGCAGGCTCCAGTCCGGTGCCTCTCTGCCTTCCGGGGATCTCCTTGGCCTTGAACCTGCCTGTGCGCCCTTTACCCCCAGGCTCCCCAAGAAGAACGTCAGGCCAGACCACAGAACAGCGCCACCGCCTGAACGGTCACACAGGGCGCATTCCCACCAGCACAAGTTCCCTCTTAGAATCACACCTGCCCACCAGAAACCCGGCAACCCCCAACCTGTTCTCCGTTTCTAGAATCTCAAGAATGGTACATAAACGTGATCGTTCAGGAGGGACCCTCAGGGATTGGCGATTTTCCTGCAGCGTATTTCTCTGCAGATTCGCCCCAGCTGCTGGGGCCCCGATCGTTCATCCTTTTTACGGCTGAGTGTTCTGAGTGGGCCTGAGTGGGCCTAGGGGCGGAGGCGGCGGGAGGAGCGGACACGGCGCCCCGCCTTCCCAGAACTGCCATCCCTTCAGCTGCCGCGGAGCGGGGCCACCCGGTCCAGCTCCAAGCGGCGAGGACAGGGCAGGGGCGGGGCGAAGGGCGTGTGGGCGGGGCTTATGCCGGGGCGGGACGCCGAGCGGGAGGAGAGGTCCAGACAGGTGGGGGCGGGGCTGCGCTCCGGGGAGAGGGGGCGTGGCCTCGGCGCTCGTGGGCGGGGCATGGGCGGGGCCCTGCCGGCCCAGCCCCAGCGTCCAGCCCCGCGGAGCGCGTCTGCATTGTCCCCTCGCGACGCCTGTGAGTGCGTAGTCCGCGCGGCCGGATCGTGGCGTGGGCGCCGGAGGTTCTCCCAGAGGGAAGTCTCGTCCTGCCGGTCGTCTCGGGCGTTTTGGCCGAGGTGAGTGTCCGCGCTCTCCGGGGGCCGCTTCCCGGGGCCAGGGTCTCCGCGGGCTTCCATCTCCGCCTGCCCGAGCTTCCCCCTGCACTTGCGAGGCCTGGGGCACAGGTGTGCGCAGGCCCGTTGCTGCCCCCAGCCGCTGCCCTCCGTCCTGGACTCGGCCCGCGCTGACCCCACGCGCGGACGGCAAGGGGCCGCCTGGAGTCCGCCAGCAGGCGGCGCGGAGACCAGGCCTGGGCCCTCGGGGTTCCGGCTCGGCCTTTGCCCCGGGGGCCAGGACCCGAAACTCAGCTTCTCCAACCTTAGTCCCTGAGAATCTCAGCCAGAAAATCCAAGAAGTGGGACATGTATGTGGTGTGTGCTTCCTGCGCCGCTGTTTATGGTTCCAGGGGGGATGGAGGGAGCCCGAGAGGAGCGGTCGAGGAGGCTGGAACGAAATAGAGGGCATAAAGGGTGTCAGCCCGTTTGGTGGGGCGTGATGTATGTAGTTTATCAGCCGCACGCCTCTGTTTTCCTGTCGGCCTGATAAGGGCGCCCTCCTCAGGGAAGGAGATGGTTCTCCCTGCTGTGGCGGAAGGTCAGTGGGGAAGTGCTGGACAAGTGGCCTGCTTCTTGGGCCTCAGTTTCTCATTCTGTACAACTAGGAGAATTGGACCCCACGAGGAGCCAGAACTCTGAGGCCTCCAGCGGCCTGGTAGGTGATGTAACTAGGCACACTGGACCAGGCAGAGGGATAAGGGGATGCCTGCCCTGCTGTCGGCACTGAAATGGAAGCTTTTGTTCCTAAACTAGACTGTCTTTGGGCCCTGACCCCGGGGATCTCAGGAGAAGGTGCTCTCTGAGTCTGCAGCGCATCACTCTCCGGACATGCTCCGGGGGCTTCTGTTAGGCTCAGGATAAAGTCTTCACTCCTGCACTACTGACCCACGCAGCCCTTGGACGGAATCTCCCACCACCCAGCTCTGTTGTAACCGCTTGTCCACCGCGTAGGCTCTCTGAGCTCCCCAGGCCAGTCCCAGTGCTGCCTCACGCTCGCTGTTCCCCTGCCTCAGCCTGCCCACGGCTGCACGTCGAGCTGCCCACCGTGTCTCCCCACCTCCCTCAACATCTGTTTTCTCTTCTAGGTCATTGGCATCACTGAGAGTGACCGTGCCTGAGAGCTCAGGGCCCCCTGCACCCAGGACTAACAAAACAGCACACCCTCCCCTCAGCAGGATTCAGAGAGAAAAATACCCATCTTCCTGAGACATGGCAGGTGACTACTAGCTATGGGGGGTTAAACTTTGTTAAATGAAAACTTTTAGAAATTGAATCCTTTGTTATTAAAACTCCAGACAACACTCGTGTGTAAAAGCTGTTTATGATGTGGACTGCTACCTGGAATTATCTTGTTTTGTATTTTCTTACTTGTTTTATTGTTCATTTCAGCCCCACCAAAATAGAATGCTTATCTTGTCTTTGCTTTGCCTCCAGCCTCTGGGATGACCCCCTGGGACATAATAGCTGCTCAAGCAATAGATATTGAGTGACTGAGCCCCAGGAGTGACCGTGGTTAGAAATGCCGCGTGACGCATGCATCCCATTGTGACATCTTTTTGTTCAGCACCATAGCATGAAAATCCTTGCATTTCACAACATAAAAATTCACGTTATTTTACGCATATGTTGTACGTTGAAACATTGTGACATCTTTTTGTTCAGCACCATAGCATGAAAATCCTTGCATTTCATAACATAAAAATTCATGTTATTTTACACATATGTTGTACATTGAAAGTGAAGTCGTTCAGTCATGTCCGACTCTTTGTGATCCCATGGACACCAGGCTCCTCCGTCCATGGGATTTTCTAGGCAAGAGTACTGGAGTGGGTTGCCTTTTCCTTCTCCAGGGAACTTCCCGACCCAGGGATCGAACCCAGGTCTCCTGAATTGTAGTCAGACGCTTTACCACCTGAGCCACCAGGGAACTGTGGCACTGCTGACATTTGGGGCCAGAGAGTGCTCTGCCCGGGGGTCCTGTCCCGAGCTGTGTTCTGCAGCAGCTATCTTCCACGTCCCAGCAGCGCCTCCCTCCAGATGCCACAACCAAGAAATGTCTCCAGATGTTGTGAAACACTCCCTGGGAGGTAACACTCCCTGGTTGAGAACCATCACTCTGGATATTTCATTTGTATCCTGTTTCCTGTTAAGCCCCCAGGTTCCTTTATAACAAATGAGTCTGAGACGTTGAAAGTGTTAATCATTAATTTCACTCGTGCACTTCAACCTTTACATTCTCCTGAGTGCCCCAAAGCTCTTTGCTTCAAACTAACATTTATATTTTCTCCGTAAGGGCCTAAACAGAATAATATGGATCAAGAGTTTAAATATTTTAGTCTTAAGAGGTTCCCACAGAAAATTTAAACACATCCCTACAGCTGCCTTCTAGAAGGAACTGGCACGTGACCTTGGAGAATGTCCTGAAGGAGGACAGTGTGGCCCCAGCTGCTGCTGCTGAGTCGCTTCAGTCATGTCTGACTCTGTGCAACCCCATAGACGGCAGCCCAACAGGCTCCGCCGTCCCTGGGATTCTCCAGGCAAGAACACTGGAGTGGGCTGCCATTTCCTTCCCCACTGCGTGAAAGTGAAGTCGCTCAGTCGTGTCTGACTCTTTGTGACCCCGTGGGCTGCAGCCTCCTAGGCTCTTCTGTCCATGGGATTTTCCAGGCAAGAGTACTGGAGTGGGGTGCCATTGCCTTCTCCGTGCAGCTTCAGAGATTGTTGGTATGAATGACAACCGCCAGGCAGTGGATGGAGCCTCTGTTGTTAGGCTTTCCACCGAAGCTGGGCTTCATGCAGGCCCTGGCTCCCCGTGGGACTCAGGATCTGATTTTTTTTTTTTTTTAATATATCTTATGTGTCAGTTTTCAGTGGAGAGGAAGGAAGCAGAGCTGTGTGTCAGCGACTGACCTGCCAACAAGGGGTTAGCACGAAAGATGAGTCACAGTAGTTTCTTATTCTGAGCTTAGGCCACATGGCTGAAACGTCTCGTAGTGGATAACCAGAAGAGACTGGGCTTTAAAAGAATGCAGTCGTGTTATTCTTGGGGAATTGTAACTTGACTCCTGTGTTGGTAAACTCAAGCAGTGGTGAACTGATACAGCCAGGTTCTGAAAATGCTCCTTGGTTTACCGCCGTCTCCCGCAAAAAGCGTTGGTCTTTCTCACTCAGCTTCAGCCATTGTGTGTGTCTTCCTGTCAGCTTGGTCCTTGTGGAGCTTTGACAGAGAGGAATTATTCTTCAAGAGAAATGGTTTCTTGTCTGGATTTAGGTAAGAAAGTGCTCATCGTCTACGCACACCAAGAGCCCAGATCTTTGAACGGGTCCCTGAAGGATGTGGCGGTGGCTGAGCTGAGCCAGCAGGGCTGCACCGTCACCGTTTCTGACCTCTATGCCATGAACTTTGAGCCCAGGGCCACAGGGAAGGATATCACTGGTGAGTCATAAATGCTCTGGGTTGTTTTTTTTTTACTTTCTTGGGGACTCTCCATACTGTTCCGCACGGTGGCTTCGCTGTACACTGGCCGCACGAGGGTCCGCTTTCCTCCACGTTCTCGGCAGCACTGGGTGTCTTGTCTTGCTGACAGCCATTCTGACCGGCAAGAGGTGGTATCTTGCCATGATTTTGCTTTGTGTACCTGATAATCGGTGATGTTGAGCGTCTATTCACATGCCTGTTGGCCATCTGTGTTTTCCTCAGAAAGATACCTGTTCAAATCCTCTGCCCATTTTTAAATCAGATTGTTAGGAGTATTTTTTGCCTTCTTGGAATTTTTTTGTTTTTAGTTAAAAAAAAAAGTTTGTAAACAAAACTCATCATTGGACATGATGTACAGTTCTCACGTCGAAAAGGTCTGCAGTGCATGGGTTTTCCCGCACCCCCAGCCACCCAGCTTCTCTGCTCCCACAGGAACCGGGGTCTCCCACCGCCTCTGCATCTTTCTGGGGCGAGTTTGTGCCGTCTCTGGGGGTACCTAAAGCAGTTAACAGTATAACGGCTTTTCTCTCTGCTTTTTAAAAATGGGAGCACGCGTTCCCGTATGTCGTTTTGCGTGGTGCTTTCTCTCTGCTGTTGTCTGGAGGTACCGAGGCTTCAGTAGTGCCCGCTCGTGCACTTTCGGCTCTTTCTCACTTTTGCTGTGATAACAGGACCGCAGCAAAACTGGTGGCCGCGTGCTTTCCTACGCGTGCGAGTATATCTACAATGGAGTTGCTGGGCAGAGGGAACGTGTGTTTTGAATTTTCAGACAGTATCAAACTGCTTTCCGTGAGTGCTGTACCAGTTCACTCTCCAACCCAGAGTGTTCGCAAGTGCTCGTTTCCTTGTTTTACGGAGTTTTTGATAACTGCCAATCGACAGGTGGGAAACGGCCTCTGGTGTAGAGTTTGAACCATGAATTGTAAACGCATTTTTACCCAATTTATTTGTAGTTTCAGCTTTGCTGTGCTGGCTTCTGTTTACTTTTGCTTAGTTGCTAATTCAGACCTTGCGTTTTGTGCCGTACAAACTCTACGCTTATTTTTTGAAGGTGCAATAGTATTTGGCAGGTTCCCCTTTTTAAAAGTAAATACGTTCTCTGCTCAGAATTTGTTTCCGTGGGTGATGTGAGGTGTGGATCCAGGTTTTCCCAAGCACGTACTCAGCTCTCATCCCCACTTACCACATTGTCTAGCTATCTGCCTTGACTTAAAAGCCGCCTTTGTCGTGACCTGAATCCCCAGCGTTTTAGCGCCTTCTGCACTTTGTTCTCCGGTTTTGTTTCCTGCCCGTGACTCAGGACCGCCTGGCTTTATTTTGGCACATCATGTAACATCTCATAGAGTTAGGTCACCTTCATTTGCCTTACTGTTTTTACAGCTACTTTGACTTTCCCATAAAGATTTTTTGAATTAGCTTCCCAGATTGTGGACTGAAAAATAAAAAGCACAGCACGCCAGCTGTGCTGTGCTGAGTTGCTCAGCCGCGTCCGACTCTCTGTGACCCCATGGGCTGTAGCCCACCAGGCTCCTCTGTCCATGGCCTTCGCCAGGCAAGAAGACTGGAGTGGGTTGCCATGCCCTCCTCCAGGGGGTGCTCCCAACCCAGGGATCAAATCCAGGCCTCCCACACTGTGGGCAGATTGTTTATTGGCTGAACCACCAGGAAAGACAGTTGTGATTAAGTTTTGTTCGGGATAAAGTGAGGACTATGGCCCTGGAGACAGCCTCCCAGCTATCTCTGGAACTGCTCCAGAGAGCTGGAGGGAAGGTCAGGGTATGTGGGATTTGGGTGAAGAGGGGGCATGTAGTCATCAGGCACACATTTTGGCAGAAAGCTGCTGTGTGTGGAGCAGGTGTCGCCATTAGTGATTTTAGTGCTTTAGAGATATGAGGACTTGCAAGAATTGGGCTCATAAAATCTTCTGAAAATGCCTATCTGAAGGCATGTTTTTCTAGCTTTTCCCGGAGCATAGAGCACCTCATTCCTGATCTCCACCCTGAACTCCCTTCAGGGGGTGCTGAAGCTCAGTGGCTACAGCAGCTTGTGACTTAATCCCTATAGATCAGATGGCAAGCTCCAGCCTTTAGCTGGCAAGATTCTCAAGGTAACGGATTGTTTACAGCAGAACTCTCAGTGCCACTTCCTCTGTCCCAGCAACAGGCGTGGTTCCTCGCATGTCCTCCAGGTGTATTGACGCGTTTTCTTCATGCAGGTCGTGCATGGATCTTACTGGGCTTTGTTCTCTGCATGGAGAGGGCTGATCTGTGCATGTCTGAGTGCATGCGTGCAGGCGGCTGCTACGACTTTCTCACTGTTTGTAGTTTTAAGCCAATTCTCTGGGCCTTTCCTGATACACAAACTATCTGCAACTAATAATTTCACCTGTGCCTTTCCAGTAATTCCCAGTAAATTTAATAAACCAAACAGCTCTTTTCACTGAAAAGCAACAGAGCGGGGTCTGGGGAGGCAGAGAGTACTGTGTGATGGGGCCACTGGCGTTCAGGGATGCAGGTGAGACACGGGCTCTGCGGAAACAGCATTTCAAGTGTGGTGAACAGTGGGCAGAGGGTGAACTCTAAGAGCCCCTTCACACACCCTCCTTGGCCCGCGGCCCCAGGGTCAAGCAGGCAGAACTCTTTGGTGTGGCTCATGGTAGGTCTTCCTCCAGATGTTAACAAAGCACACATTCCTGTAGCGCTCAGGAGCCCTGTAGATACAGGGACAAACGGGGATGCGCCCTGTTCACGGGAGCTTTCAGGAGTCTTATTAGCGACTGTGTCATGACCTGGTACATGTTATAACTTACCAGTTCCCATGTTGACTTAGCTTTGTCTCCATCTTCTGTTTCAATCTGTGAGTCAGTATGTCTGCATGACTCTGGATTTCCTGTCTTACTAAAAAAGTGCATCCACACCCACACATATGAAAACATTCCCGTTTCCCCGGTACTTGCATGCCTTTGCTTTGCTCTGTACTTTTAAATGTCACCTGGCGTACGCGTGGCCCACGCACACACACTATCTGCTCGCCACTCTCAGGAGCACGCAGAGTCTGCCGCGGGCGCCACACCTGGGGGCGGCAGCCTGCCTGAGACACGGGCTCTCCCCCTCGGGCTCTGCTCAGCACACAGCCTCGCGCACAGAAGGGTCCCAGCCAAGCTTCTGAGTGAAGGCAAGCCCCGGGGAGTCTGGGCCCCGGGATGCTCTCAGCCATAGCGCCCAAGGGTGGGGCCGGCTCTACTCGGGCCACCCTGCAGGTCTGTGTGCTGGGGAGCCACCCTGAGCCCCCCACTCCTCTCTGGTCACTTGGGAATTACCTGGCCCCTCGTGTTGTTATGAAAGGTAGAAACAGCCTGTTATGAAGAGGTTAGAGCCCAGCGAGGTACGAGGAGACCTTCAACCACTGGTGACTGCTGGTAACACTGGGCAGCACTTAGGGCGAGTCGTGCTGCTGGACGGGAACCCACCGAGGCCTCGTCTTTCCGTTTAACTGTGGGGGTCCTGCCTCTGGGCCCAGCCCTGCTGCTGCCTGAGCCCACCCCCTAAACCAGGCCTGCTCCATAATCTCTGAGGCCACAACTTTTTCAGAGCCAAATCGAGAAAACAGCAGTTTCCTGCATAAACCATGTGCCCCCACCGCAACCCATGTGCACGCAGAGCTGAGCCCCCGTGGCCGAGCTGCGGCCGCTGGCCTCCCGCCCTGGCCCTTGGCAGCTCCCCGAGGCCCTCCTCTGGCCAGCTTGGCGGCCCCCTCGGCCGCACCCACTGGAGCCCCTCCCCTCCAATCCTCTAGACCGCCCGTGGAACTCCTGCTCCGTTGTCAAATCCCCGGGGCGCTTTGCTCGCCTGCTGCCCACGTGGGCGAGGCCGCCGCGTCCTGGCCATGGGGTCCGTGTGCCACGGGGCTGCCCTGAGCTCGCTGCCCTGTCATGCTCCGTGTTAATCGTGTGGTTATTTGTCCCTCCTGGACTCTGGCCCCTCGAAGCTGAGGACCCTAGCTGTTCCTCTGTGTCCACAGTCTGACCCCAGGGCCCGCGCCCCGGTCAGGTCTCAGTGACCTTGCTGGCTGTCCAGGCAGCAGTGTCGCTGCAGGGCTGCCGGGCCCTGGACGTTCCCCTGAGCGGGAGCCCTTGTCCTGCTCCCCCAGGCACCCTCTCCAACCCAGGCTTCTTCAACTACGGAGTGGAGACCCACAAGGCCTACGAGAAGCGGTCTCTGAGCAGCGACATCACTGAGGAGCAGAAGAAGCTTCAGGAGGCCGACCTGGTGATATTCCAGGTTGCTTTTCCCTCTTGTTGCGGTACCGGCTGTGTGTGCAGACCTCCCCCGAGACACTGCAGGCCTCGGTGAATGGCCCCCAGCGCGGGCTCCCTCCCCTCTGGGAGCGGGTTGTCACCTGTGCTCGTCGCTTTCCCCCGACACTGTCACTGGACGGGTGTTGGGGCTTCTGTGGGGACCACAGTGTTTCCAGGGAGACCTCCCTGCTGTGGAGTCAGGCTCAGCTCCTCGGAGCCTCCAGGCCCGACTCCCAGACGCCACGTCTCACCCCAGGCGGGGAGAGGGGCAGGCTCCTTCCCACGCCCTCCCCCTGGCCCCGTGGTTGGGATCACGGTTCTGCCGCCCCAGAGTGGGCTCAGTCAGGGGCCCGCAGTCGCGACGTCACGGGGACCCAAAGCCACCTGCGACAGCCACCAGGATGCTGTCAGCCCTGCCCGCCCAGCCTGCCGCTGCCGCCACTCCGTACACCTCAGAGCAGGGGGAGAAGCTGCCCACGTGTGCAGCCCCGGGGACACCCAGGCCGGGGAGGAGGCAGCACCCCCGAATCCCCAGGTGGACGGACACCCCAGCGCCCCCTCCTGCTCCCCGCAGTTCCCGCTGTACTGGTTCAGCGTACCTGCCGTGCTGAAGGGCTGGATGGACAGGGTGCTGTGCCAGGGCTTTGCCTTCGACTTCCCCGGCTCCTACGATGATGGCTTCCTCAAGGTACGACCCCTACCCCCCGGGATGAGGGACCCTTGTCCACCAGAGAAGGAAGGGGCATCTCAGCAAGTCATCTCTGGTTTGCCTTTGTTAACCAAACTCCCACGGAGCACCATCCATGTGCAAGGCTTACACAGGTGAGAAAGCATGGTTCCTGGGGTCACAGCCCTTTCCTCCAGCAAAGGGTGCAGGGTGTCCATGTCCGGCGGCGTGCTCGGCCAGGGGTCTGGGGGCGCCTGCTCCACAGCGTGGACTCATGCCTGGCCGTGCGCCCGTCCGCCTCTGAGCGCCTGGACCCACCTTGAAAGCAGGATAACCTGAGCGGATGGTGGACCCAGCCGCTGCGCAGGATGTCGTAGCTGTGGTTTTCCTGTGCGAGCAGACGACGGTCAAGTTCCAAAAGCCTCAGAAAACAAGTGTGCACAAACCAAGTGCTGAGACGTGAGAGGCGTCTCAGGCCATGAAGAGACGCCGCCCTTTGCTGACCGGCCCCGGGAGCCCGGCCCCGCTGGCTGCAGGCGTTGTGCACCCTCCCAGCCAACCCCCTGCACCCGCGCCCCTGAAGCCCGCTCCCCCAGCATCAGGCCCATCAGCGCTGTCCATCCGGCCCCCTCCCTCTGGCTGTCCCTCCCCCGCCCAGTCGGAGGTTGCTGTCACCTGCCGCTGGGCGGGGCAGAGATGGGAGTGTGTGTCTGTCCGTTAGGGGAGGGGCGGGGGAGCTGGCCTCGGTTTCCCTCCAGTCACTATTGATGACCCTCCCTGGGGTCCACGCCCAATCCCGTGCTGTCCTCCGCAGGGTAAGTTGGCCATCCTGTCCTTAACCACAGGCGGCACGGCCAGCATGTACTCCAAGACTGGGGTCAACGGAGACTTCCGGTACTTCCTGTGGCCCCTCCAGGTATGCCCCCCAACACACACACGGCTCTCCTAGCTCCTCCTGGGTGGGAGGGGGGCCTGAAGGCCAGGCCATGCTGACTCCCCTGGCAGCAGGGTATCATAAGCTCTTAGCCTTTTGGATGTTTTACTTGGCAGCCCTGGAAAGGCTGGCTGATGGAGAAAACACTGTGAATTATGAGAACCTTTGATGCTGTTTGGCCAGAGGCCAAGCCAAGCCCGGTTGGCCGATGTCCGCTCTGGGTAAACAGGAGCCCTGAGGTGGCTCCATGTGTCATGAGCTTCAATTCTTCCTGCTTTTAAAAACTCTTCACCTTTGTTTCAGTTTGCAAAAGTACATATGAGAACAAAGAGACTATAAAAAATAGAAATTCAGTTCTCTTAATGCCCTTGAAAACAATCACTTTCAATGATTTAATGTATTTCCTTACAGCCCATATATATTCTTTTTAAAAAACGTTTATCCAGGTAGTTATTTGGCTGAGCCAGGTCTCCCCCAGGGCACGCAGACTCCTCAGCTGCAGCTTGCTCAGCCTGAGCTGTGGCACGTGGGACCCAGGTGCCTGCACAGGGCCCGGGCCCAGGCGCCCTGCCTGGGGAGTGCGCGGTGCCGGTCACTGGACTGGCTGGACCAGGGAGTGCCCTGTGTTCTTACACATGCGCATTTTATGACTCAGCTTACCATATTTCTTTTTTTACATGAACAGTGTACCACAAATACTGCTTCACATTTCTTCTTGTTTACACCTAACGCGTATCTTGAGCAGCCTTCCACGGTGGCACATTTAGCTGGAATAACCTCATTCAGGGCTCCCTGGTGGCTCAGTTGGTAAAGAATCCACCTGCAATGCAGGAGACCCTAGTTTGATTCCTGGGTCGGGAAGATGCCCTGGAGAAGGAACAGGCTACCCACTCCAGTATTCTGGCCTGTATAGTCCATGGGGTCGCAGAGTCTGGCACGACTGAGCGACTTTCACTTTCATGAGTTGCCATAATTTAGCTAAGCAATCAAAACCGTAAAACTTAGCGTGTGACTCAGCAGCAGAGATTAGAGAGCTGTGTTGGAGCCTCCCAGCGCTCTCTGCCCCCCGGGAGTGGCCAGGTCCTGAGGCTGCAGGGCAGCGCCGGCATTCTTGGCTCCCCGGTGGTGGGAGGTTCTCTGAGCTCCCTGGAGGCCAGCTGCGTGCGTTCCCCGGGGGACTGAGCGGCGGGCGGCTTCTCACCGCGCTCCCCTCTTTGCACTGTAGCACGGCACGCTGCACTTCTGCGGATTTAACGTCCTTGCCCCTCAGATCAGTTTTGGTCCTGAAATGGCATCCGAAGAAGAAAGAAAGGGGATGGTGGCCTCCTGGGCGCAGAGGCTGAAGACCATCTGGGAGGAGGAGCCCATCCAGTGCTCGCACCCGTGGTACTTCGGGCAGTGACGGGGGCCACGCCACACTGCAGGGGCCACGCGGGAGGTATGAGACGTGTAATGCCACGCAGGCGCGTGTAATAAAGGATGTCACGACAGCCAGGGTGTGACTGTGTCTCCAGGTCCTGCGGGCCGGCTCCCGTGCCCCACTGGCTGTCCCAGATTCTCCGGCAGCTCCTTCTCCCAGGCCTGCTTTCCGTTTCTCATGCCTTTCGTTCCCCTTTATTCAGCCTTCGCAGGTCGTGTTTGTAGTTTTGGCACGAAACTGGATGTTAGGTATTTGTTTTTCTGAAGCTCGACTGGACTTTCTGGAAAGTCGAGGAAAATGTCATCTGTTCACAGCCTGTATTGCAGCACTCTGTTCACACTTCTTGTGTCTTTTTCTTTTTCTATCTTGAGTGTTAGGTTTTAACTGAGCACGACCCAGCGTATCTTTCCAATCCCTGAGGGCCAGTCACAGTGAGGGCGCCGGCCCTAGTGAGAAGGCGTCCCGTCAGTGTGCACGAGTCTCGGGAGCGGGCCTGGCCGTGGCCCCGGGCTGCGGGCACGTGTAGTGGGAGAGTCTCCCCGCCCCCCGCCCCTCTTCGTGGTGGTCGTCACTGCCCAGGATGGGCCCTTCTCCTCAGCAGCCCCCCCACCACCCCCATCACGCGCCCAGCTGCACCTCCCGGTTACACGCCCTCACCTGCCTCCTCCCTGTCCGCCCCCCGGCCCCCCAGGCGTCTCCAGACCCTCCTCCGCCCTCATCATCGTCCTCTTCACCTGATCCACCACCAGATAGCGCTCCGTGTTCTTAGCCTCCCTTCGCATCTTCATCCCTCTCTCAGAGCTGTCATCTTCAAATCAGATTGATTTTTCAGGGTCATTTCTTTCTGACTGTCTCGACACCATTTTCTTCAGGCTTTTTCAGAGCGTCCCCACGTTCTCTTTCAGCGCCACCGTCCCAGACCCTCTCTGGGGCCGTCCCCCCAGGTGCCTGCTCAGGGTCCCCTCCAGACTCTTCATCATGCCTTTTGAGCCTCAGTTCTCTCGGGATCGCTCTCCTTCGACCGCTGGAACTGGCTTCTTCAGACGTTCTTTGGGCCCTCTTCCTGAGCAACTTTTTCAGACACACCTTCTTCAAAACCTCCCCCATCTCCTATGTTTTGTATCTTTCACGTGTCAATTCTTTAAATGCTGTGCTTGCTGCAGCTTCTTCAGCCTTCATCCTGGTGTGCTCGGATGTTCAGGCAGGACCTTACATAGGAGACCCTGTGCTTTGAAGCAAAGATGGGCCTTGAACACTGACTGCCCTTGTGGCCTCAGGACACTGAAGTGACCCTCGTTCTCTTGGGGTCTCCTCAGCCTGGTCCCATCCTGGGACAGAGGTGTGAAAACGACCAAACGTCCTTCCCGTGGAGGGTTTGAATCTAGCCACCAGCCTCCTCTGTGTCCTTGGGACACAGGTTGTATCTGGACATCTGTCCACAAGGAGGCGCTTCCTAGCTGGCCCAGAGCGTGGACACACCCCTCGGAGGTTCCCTCCGCCCCTTCGCGCCTGTGCACCGCCCTCAGAATCCGCCTCAGTTCCCT
>NW_024070195.1:1599942-1622585 GCF_014754425.2 Oryx dammah
CCCTCAGAATCCGCCTCGGTTCCCTCTGCCCCTTCGCGCCTGTGCACTGTCCTCAAAATCCGCACGACAAAGCATCTCTGGTGACGCTGGCTCGGTCACAGCTCAGTCACAGCTCACTCGGGACAGTCCTGCGGCTTTTATCGAGAGACCACTTCCTGGGGAGCCTGCACCTCTCCTGAGCCTCGTTCTGCCTTCAGTATCCAGGCCCTTGCTTCTGACTTCTTCTCCATGCGATACTCACTCATGACCCAGAGATCCCCACTTCAGAAAACGGCAGCGCCATCTGTTAAGGTCATCTCCTTGGTGGTCGTGCTGCATTGGATAGAAAGGGTGTGGAAGGCTTCGCTGCGATGTCTGGGGACAAGCCAGTCATCAGCCCGAGGCCTTTCTCCCCTGCTCCCCTGCTTCTGAGGTTGGGGGTTTGGGGTTTTCTCTGCAGAGGTGTCTCGGCTTTGCTAGCACCATTGTGTGTGTCTGCAGAGGAACCTGACTGGCGTGCCATCATGGAGAAGCCAGGTAGCCTGATGTGCGGAGCTGACATCTTCAGCAGTGTCGGGGAACCAGCCTTCTTTCCGGGGGTGTCATTGGCTGCTGCCCAGGAGATGGGTTTCTCTGCTGGGATCTCCTGGGCTCACAGCCACTCAGGTTCAGAAACCTGGCAGAGGTTGGGGCAGCAGTGAACAGAGGCCCTTTTTGAGACATGACGTGCAGAGACCCACAGTGAGGTCCTCGTGGGGAAAGAGGAAATCTGAGCCGAGTGCCCGGCCCAGCAAG
Organism: Oryx dammah; assembly: GCF_014754425.2. Taxonomy (NCBI): domain Eukaryota; kingdom Metazoa; phylum Chordata; class Mammalia; order Artiodactyla; family Bovidae; genus Oryx; species Oryx dammah. The sequence goes on from NW_024070195.1 coordinate 1,600,717, forward strand.
GGTCCCGTTTGTGGGTCACACGGGTGCTTCTGCAGAGTTTCTGGCTGAGACTGAAACCCTACTGAGACTTCCAGTTCCTTCTGGCAGATGGCAGATGAGATTTCTCTGAAGGCCTCCTGCAGCACTGCCCCCAGAGGCTATTTAAGTCACAAGAAACACACTTCTAAAAACACATCGTGGGAAACGGGAAATGTCCAAGTGTGTCCCCACTCTGTCCCCCACCGACACACACAGCAGCCTTGTCCCGTAACAACCGACGCCTAACGAGCTGCCGGCGGCAGAATGGACAGAAACGCGGACCTTCCAGGCCACATGCTGATGCCCTCACCTGCCTCCTGTGTTGTGAGCACTCTCTATCACCAGCGCTCTGATACCAGTGAAAGTGAGAGACAAGTCGCCCAGTCGTGTCCAACTCTTTGCGATCCCATGGCCTGTAGTCCACCAGGCTTCTCTGTCCATGGGATTTTCCAGGCAAGAGTACTGGAGTGGGTTGCCATTTCCTTCTCCAGGGGATCTTCCTGACCCAGGGATCAAACCCAGGTCTCCTGCGCTGCAGGTGGACGCTTTACGCTCTGAGCCACCAGGGAAGCCCCAGCATGACACCAGTATCCCAACACAGAAAGAAGCGAGAGGCCAGACCCTAGGGTTGTGCACTGTGGGCAGCTCAGTGGAGACCTTGCATCGAGAGGGCTTCCCGTCAGAAGGAGGCCCTTCTCACAGGAAGACAGGAAGCTGAGCTGTCTCCGTCTCAGCTCTGGGTAGAAGAGTCTCTCTCCTGCACTGTGGGGTCCTGGAGTGGGACTGATTCTGGCGGCATCCGCAGAGCAAGGGGAAATCTAAAGAAATTAAGTGGCCCCAAATGACAGCTAGCGGGTAAAGACTCTGCCTGCAATGCGGGAGACCCCGATTCGATTCCTGGGTCGGGAAGATCCACTGGAGAAGGGAAAGGCTACCCCCTCCAGTATTCCTGGGCTTCCCTTGTGGCTCAGCGGGTAAAGACTCCGCCTGCAATGCGGGAGACCCCGATTCGATTCCTGGGTCGGGAAGATCCACTGGAGAAGGGAAAGGCTACCCCTTCCAGTATTCCTGGGCTTCCCTTGAGCCTCAGCTGGTAAAGAATCTGCCTGCAATGCGGCAGACCTGGATTTGATCCTTCGGTTGGGGAAGATTCCCTGGAGAAGGGAAAGTCTACCCACTCAGTATTCTGGTCTGGAGAATTCCATGGACTGTATAATCAAATGGGCTCACAAAGAGACACGACTGAGCAGCTTTCACTTCACGATGTCCTCAGTAGAGGAAGAAGTCAACAGATTTGCTCCAGAGAAAAACACATCATCTTACACCTGTGAGGATGCTCCCTGAACACGTCTGCCTCACAGAAACCCCCAAATGGCCAAATACATGCAGAGGTTGCACAAGAGAAGAATCAGCAGAAACACCAGGTGGTAGATTTTACCACCCAGGAGCTTCAGATATCGCTGCTATGAGATAGATAATACAAAGTAACAGCGTATAAGGTATTTAAAGAAATGGAAATGGAATCAAACCTGAGCAGCAGACAAGAGACACTCAGAAGTGACCAAATGGATCTGAAAAAGTAACTCAGCAAATAGGTGAAACAGTAGGTTAGACACACATACAGAGAGAAAGGATGTATGCACTTCAGTCATGATGTTGAATGTCGCAGATCACTTGACTAAGTGTACAAACGCCAAATGCAAACTCATCTGGAGATTTGACTGAGGTGGTAGGATGATAATGAAATGTTCAGAATAGGAGTGTGGTGGGAGGGGCACACAGGTCTTTATTGACCTTTGAGAAATCAGTCTACGACAGCTATATATTCGAAATCATTTAAGAAAGTAACAATAGAGTCAGTCTAGGTATTTACTGTTGTAAAGCCTTCTGAGGGAATGAGCTGAGAGAGTTGCTTTTTCAGAGCCTGCCGTGGGGGCCCCAGGGGTCGGGTGGGCTCTGAACCATCTAAGACGTGACTGTCTCAGTAGACTAAGCCCAGAGGCCGTGCTAAGTCCAAATCCGACAGTAACCCCCAGATGGCTAGGTCAGAGGCACAGTGCTGATAGGCAGTTTAGACTTCCTAAGCCCCTCACCTCTGAGGGGTTATAAGTGAAAACCCAGAGAAAACCACCAAGAATTTTGTGCAGTTTCGGTACAAGTGGGGAGCCCAGCGACTAAGGGCATTTAAGGACCCAAGGGATTGACTGGAGGAACACGAAGGGTTCGTGCCCAAAGTTGGTGCTACAGGTGGCCCGAGCTGCTGCTGGAGCAGGGCCCTGCCAGCCCGGCCTTTCTGTCCGCCCCTCCTCTGAGGACTGTCCTCTCCTGGCCCACAGCCCCTCAGGAGAGAGGAGGGTTCAGGGCTGGCAGACAAGCCAGAGCTCACAGAGGCCCCCCTTTTGCAACATCCATAGGGAGCCCTGAATAAATTCTTCAGGAAGAAGAAAACCATCTTTCCCAGAGGTGGCAAGTTTAGAAGCCTGGGTTGTCGGAGATGAGGATGAAAAGCCTTGACAAGAACTTTATCTGATTCTCAAACTCCTTGGATGACCTAAAACATATTTGTGTTATGTATTATCTTTTTAAGGTCTGATGCAGAACAAGAATTGATGATGTAATTGCATTGCTCTGTCCCCTGGCCCAGCGTTTGGCCTTTGGTGCTGCCCCCTGGCATGGTGGGTATTTCCCATTCCACCTCCCGGGAGGACAAACATCCTCATAGGGGCATCCGAGAGGCCAGAGCTCCCGGCCTGGGACAGCGAGGCACAGGACAGGCGAGCCTGCAGGCCTTCCCTGGTCCTGTGCCTCTCTGGTCACCCTGCCATCTGAAGGTAATGGGTCTCAGTCTTGGGGAGCTTAGGCCAGTCCTTCCCGCTGTGGGTTGAGTCCAGGACTGGAGGAGAAGGAAACAAAATTCCATTCTTACAATCAGGTCGATACTTGTCGGGGTGTGGCTGTGGCTGAGGGCAGAATCAGTATCCCATCAGCCTGGGTCTACAACGTGAACTTCTTTTATCTTCAGAAGAGCACAAAACTGATCACCTGAAATAACACAGTTAGAGGCGATTTCTAATAGTCTGCTTGTCTCATCATGAGAGGCCATGATTCGCCCTGTCCTATTTTCCAGTGGTATGTGTTGTGAAGTCGAGTGGCAGTGAACCATGCACGTTACCGCTGAGTGTGAGTGATCTCTGTGTGTAAAGAAGGTGCACTGAGCAACCTTCCTGTCAGCTGGGCCGCAGCGATGCTACTGACGCTTTTCTTCTTCCTTGAATTACCACCGAGAGGAGTTTTTTCCCAGGATTTCTTTCTTGTCCAGATTTAGGTAAGAAAGTGGTCACTGTCTGTGTCTTTCAGCGGATCCCTGAAGTGCCCCGGAGGTGGCTGAACTGAGCCGGCAGGGCTGCGGCCGTACCATGCCATCTCTGTGTGGTGAACGTTGAGCTGAGGGCCGCAGGGAAGATGCCTCCAGTGAGTTTACGGTTGATATTTACACCCATTCTCTAAAGGTTTCCCTTCTTTTTCTTCATAAGAAATCCAGCTGTGACCACGTGTTGAATGGCAAAACAAAGTCCAGGAGTGGGGTTTAGGGAAAGGAGCTGGTGGCACCCCTTTATCATTTCAAAGCCGTGAACATCCACTTCCAGTCCAAGTGCAGACAAATGAGCCCTTTGAGCTGCCGATTGACCAAGCTCACGGGCCTGAGATGGGCTTTTAGCGCTGCTGGACTGGACCAGTCCCATCTGACCCGACAGCTTGTACTGGTTCTGTTTGCTGTCCTCAAAAGATGGAGCATCTAGCACAGACGTCTGCATGGAGTCTGTGCGCACACGACGTTGTTCATTCACACTGCACTACCTGGTATCATAAGCCTGTAAGTCACAAGTGACTGGATGCTCTCACAAGGGAAGGTTTTCTCATAAATACAAGACCTCATGCTCCGTCATTCTCCCTCTCTTTCCTATCCAAATAACAGGTCCAAAAAAAAAAAAATGCTCCTGCCAGATGCTGAGTCTGGGATGTTGAGCGGGCCATCTTCCTGGCAGCTTGGTGTCAGCGTCTGTAGGATGGAGATAACAAGCTTCAAGCTTGTGTATTTTACAGAAAAAATGTCTCTATGCCACAGGCATTTCGTGTCGTACACCATCTGGTATTTGACATGCGTTCCACACTTAGTTGTTACTGATGTCCGAGTCCACGAGAGGGTGGTCCTGGGGACACAGTCAGAACCACAAGGACCACAAAGTTGATGTTCTGAGTCCCCAGGCCAAACACAGGTGGGACTTCTCAGTCAACCACATTCCTTCTGCCCAGCTGCGGCCAGCTTGGACCCGGCCTTGCCACCATTGTCGTGGTCCCTGGGATCCCAGGACCCCTGCCCAACAAGGCTGGAGGATTGGAGGAGACCCCTTGTCTCTGTGCACCCTGATGCTTGTCCCCTGCTTGTGATCTTCACACTTAGACGCTGGCCTGAGACTCAACACCTGCCCACATATCGATTCTCATCTGAGGTGCGGCCACCCCGAGCCGTGGAGCCCCCCGCGGTAAGCCCCTTACCGCACTTCCTGGCCTTGGGCCTGTGGAAGAGCAGACGAGCCCCAGGGCATCTGGGTCTCCAGTGACTGAGAGGGAAGGAAGCCCTGAGCCTGGCCCTCTGACCCGCTCCCCAGTACCGAGGGGGACGGGCTGCGCTGGGCGTTTGCTTCCCTCTGGTGGCGGGTGCTGGAGGGAGCAGGGACCAGGTGGCCTCCCTGGAGGGGCTCCGTGACTCTCCCCCACCCCCCGGGTTCCTCCCAGCCCAGTCTATCATGAACACCCTGTGCTGGGTGTCGCCACGGCTCTTCACCCAGCCGTTCCCCACCCCTTCATTCCCAGGGTGCAGCACAGCAGACACCCCTGCCCAAGCGGGTCCCACTGAGCTCACCTCCTCCCGGGCCTGCTCCCCGCGGCAGGGGTGTGAGCCGGCCCTCCCCGAGCTTAGGCGTCCGGGCTCTGACCTGCCCTCCTCCGTCAGCCCTGGCAATCAGTCAGCCTGGACAGTCATCAGCTTGAAGAGCTGAATCTGAACATAGAGACGAAACTCCAGTTGGGGCGTGATCACCTACTTTGCCCTCGTGGCCCCCTCTCTGGCGCTGTGTGACGCTTTGTGCTAGAGCAGGGGTCCCCAGCCTCCGGGGTCCAATGCCTGATGATCGGAGGTGGAGCTGACGTAGTTAATAAACCGCACAATAAATACACTGCGCGGGGATCACCCAGAAACCATCCCCCAGCTACACATGGAGAAGCTGTCTTCCACGAAAGCAGTCCCTGGTGCCAGCAAGGTTGGGGACTACTGTGTTAGTAAAGGACAGCGCCTTCCAGCAATGCCCGCTGAGTGCTAACCCCCTGAATCCTCGGGACGGAGCCCAGGGCAGCCCTTCTGGCCGCGGTCTCTGACGTGCGGTGCACCAGGCACCCCCAGGCTGAGGCTGCAGCAGGATGACGCGCGCCAGCATGGTGCCCCCAGGGCATCTGGAACCAAGCGCAGCCGTCTCATGCTGCTTCCTGCAGGACGCAGGATGTCTGCGTGGAGCAAAGGCCGAAGAGAGGAGGAAGCGTGTCTCCAGGAGGAAGCGTGTCTGCTCAGAAAGGGGATGGCTGGAGGCTCTGAGAGCAGAATTCTGAAGTGTGATGGCCACCACGGGAAACTGCCTTCTCGCTCCGTGGGACCTGGACCGTAGCTGGTCTCAGGCAGGCAGAAGGCAGAAAACCCACAGGCATCACTCCAGGATATCCGTGCACTGGGCCTGACCCGCTCAGGGTCTGCTTGACGAGGCTGCGTAAGGGTGTCTGCTTTGAGCTTAGTGGCCTTTAGCCTGTCTTGAAGGGGCTTTGGGATGCTCGTTTCTCTGAGTGAGTGTCGGGGGTGGATTCCAGCTGACAGGCCTGTGTGACGGCTGTGCTGTGGGCTGCACATTTGTGCATCTGAGGTCTTTGCCATCACATGAGTTTTGTTCCCAAGGCTGCCTCAGAGAAAGGAAAGTGACAGGTGCTATGGGCCCAGGGGCTGGCAGTCCTCTGAGGACAATAACCAATAAACTGGGCAGTAACCGGCCAGGCACTCAGCCCACAGAGGGGGCCACTGGCTCTGGGGCAGTCTCCAAGGAGGCCAGGGGTCCACGGCGTGGTGTCAGGACCCCCACGACATCCTACCCAGCAGGAGGTTGAACCTGCCACCAGCATGGCCCCCTCTGTAGGGGAACCAGACCCCCGGTCGCACCCAGCCATCTGCGGCTGGGAGGGAGGGTCTTCGCAGCCCGTGCTTGGAGGCCTCGGCCCTGCTCACTTGGGGTATCGGGGGCTGCTCCCCAGGGTGGCCTCTTGCTCGCCCAGCAGCCCCAGAGCCACGCTGGCCTGAGGCACACCTTCTCCACCGGGCCTGAACCCCCCGCCAGCTGTGCTCTGGTGGGCTGTGTCCCTCGGCCCGGGGGCGCCTGGCGAGTTGCTGAGGTCTCCCATGCACTCTTTCATCGCTCCTCTGATATATTCCTCATGTTAAACTCCTATTTAACCTGCTACGTGCCTTCTGCCTCCTCAGTTCAGTTCAGTTCCGTCGCTCAGTCGCGTCCAACTCTTTGTGCCTCCATGGACTGCAGCACGCCAGATCCCCCGTCCTTCAGCAACTCCCGGAGTCACTCAAACTCGTGTCCGTCGAGTCAGTGATGCCATCCAACCATCTCATCCTCTGTCACCTCCTTCTCCCGCCTTCAGTCTTTCCCGGCATCAGGGTCTTTTCTAATGAGTCAGCTCTTCACATCAGGTGGCCGAAGTATTGGAGTTTCAGTGTCAGCATCAGTCCTTTCAACGAATATCCAGGGCTGATCTCCTTCAGGATGGATTGGTTGGATCTCCTTGCAGTCCAAGGGACTCTCAAGTCTTCTCCAGTACCACAGTTCAAAAGCATCGATTCTTCAGCGCTCAGCCTTCTTCATGGTCCAACTCTCCTGGTAGTACCAGGACAGCTCCATTTCATGTTGCACATAAAGGCTTCACATGGTCAGGAACGTCCATGAACTAGGGTGACTGATCTTCTCCAGTGAAGCCGAACCTCTCCACGTCTTCAGAAGCTGTTCCAGAGACCCCTGGATGCGCGTCCCGTGACGCTGTCTGCCGCTTCCGTGGGGCTCATTCTCCACTACGGAGAGTTTTCGTCACAGATACGTGTACGGAGCTGTGTTTTCTTCTACCCTTGCTGTTTCTCCTTTCTGGAAGTAATGAGAATTTATGAAGAAAATATTAATTACATTTAATATTTTAACTTCATTCTTGAGGACTCATCTGAAGAAAATTGTTTAAAAATCACCAAGTTACACTTTTTTAATGAAGAAGATTCTAAGTATTATTTGATGAAGCAAGTTTCACTGTATTACACTGATATAACGGCATAAACTGAGAGGAAAAATACATGGTGTTACTCATGGCCTAGAAACCTGCTCACTGTGGGTTGGAATCAGGTGAAGCAGGATTACGCAGTCATTAAGAATCGGCTTCATGGTGATGTAGGAACCAACACAATATTGTAAAGCAATTATCCTTCAGTGAAAAAGAAATACATTAAAAAAAAAGATGAAGAAGAATGGGCTTCCCTGGTGGCTCAGACAGTAAAGAATCCGCCTACAACGCAGGAGACCCAGGTTCAATCCCCGGGCCAGGAAGATCCCCTGGAGTAAAGGAACGGCACCCCACTCGAGTATTCTTGCCTGGAAAATTCCATGGACAGAGTCTCCTGACGGGCTACAGTCCATGGGATTACAGAGAGTCAGACGCAACTGAGTGACTAACATTTTCACTTTTTTTTTTCCACAAGAAGGGGCAGCTCCTAGGGCTGACAAGCCAGCCTGTCACATCCTATTTCAGCAGAAGTCGTGAGACTCTGGGCAAGACACAGGACGCTGTGACCCACAGCGAGAGCGGTGCTAGGGCTTACCCTTCTTTTGTGGTGGGTCCCCCTCCCCTCCCCTCTCCCAAGGCCCCCCGTTGGGTGCCTGCACTGGCAGAGGGCAGCTCTACAGGAGCAGAACCCTAGCTTATGCTTCCTGAACAGGAAAAAAAAAAAAAAAAAGGGAAGTCACTGCGTTTAGAGGAAGCCAAGGCGAGCCTGCTGTTTCCTGGACAGGGATGCTAGCACCTCCTGGCGGCTGCCCACTGCAGACACGGCCCTGGGAAGCCCCTGGGTGAAGAGAAGGGAACCCTCGGCAGGCTCAGTGCCCCGGGGCCTCGCCCTTCCCAACAGCAGAGTGAAAAGTAGGCGTGAAGCATGGAGTCAGAATGAAAAAGGCATGAAAAACTAGTTATGTTGATGTGGTCCTGTTTCCTTTGGCATTGTTCCTTGGGCTTGCTGCCTACAGATACGTGTGCACGTGTGTGTAAGCATATTTGTGTACGAGGACTGGGCAACAAGCACTGTCCGTGTTTTCAGAAAACCAGGCAAGAGAGCTCTTCCTGCCACCGCCGCCTCTGCCTGTCTCCTCTGCCAGAGGTGCGCACGGGTTGTTGCTGTCCTCGCTGCCGGCCACTGGGAGGACATGTCATCTCCCCTCGTCCCCCACGGTGCACAGCTCTGCACCTCCCGGGGGCACCCTGTGAGCGCCAGCTCCCAGCTGCCCCCGCCCCCGCCCCGAGGCATCATTCTTCCGCGGACAGGATGGCTTTGTTTCTTCTTTTCCGACTCTTGTCCGCTTTTGCCTTCTTGTGTTTTTAGGGGAACTTCCTATACCATAGCTGGACATCCTTATCTCATTACTAATCTTAATGTGAATGCTTTTACGGATTCACCATTAGTATGAGGAATCATTGACGAATTTCTCCATTATTTGTATGTATGTATTAAGGTAAGCATGTTTTAAACTTCAATCTGTTGACTCAGTAAATTTTAGGGATTGCTTTCCTGATTGTAAACTAACCATGCTTTCTTGGGAAACCTACTTGGGCCATTGTGTATTATCTTTTTTATATCTCCATGAATTATGTTTGCTAATAGTGGATTTTGCATTTATGTTGATGAGTTAAGATTAGCCTGTAATTTTCTTTCCTCTTTCCTTGTCAGATTTTAACATGAAACTTAACCTCAAAAAATGAGTTGGGAGTGCAGCCTCTTTCTCTGTATCCTGGATTAACTTGATTAAGAGTGAAATTGTTTGTTCCTTGAATGTCTGGTAGAACTGTCCTGTAGAGCCATCTGGATGTGAAGTTCTGACTTGATTGTATGGCTCTGAATTAGGTAAGGAAGGCAAAGTCTTTTACCCAGTCTCTCCTGCTGAGTGCAGCTGTAAAGAGTCTGGAGAGATGCTTGAAGTGATGTAAAGTCGCTCAGTTGTGTCCAACTGTTTGGAACTCCGTGGACTGTAGCCCACCAGGCTTCTCCGACCATGGGATTCTCCAGGCAAGAATACTGGAGTGGGTTGCCATTTCCTTCTCCAGGGGATCTTCCTGACCCAGGAATCGAACCCAGGTCTCCCACATTGCAGGTAGATGCTTTAACCTCTGAGCTACCAGGGAGAGATGCTTAAAGAAGCTATTACAGGAGTGTAGCAAGTGAAGTTGCAGACGGATTGGGGACGGCCAGCGCTCGAAGTCCTACCAGCCTGGCAATGGGTTTACCATTGTTTCCCTCCAGAATCCCCCTGAACTCACCGCAGCCCCAGACCCTGAAGTAGGCATAGGTTGAAGACAGAACATCTCCAGGAAAAGCCCTCTGGTTCTGGTTTGAATGGCAAGAATGAGAATTGCTCCTTTTCAGGGAAAGTGTGAAATATTCTCTTCTTTTTCATTGGCAATCCAGCTTGCAAGTAATCCTGCCATGGCAATTAATGAAGCCTGTGATATCCCAAAGCCTTTCTCTCCAGTCAGTGACACCATGGCCCCGAGACGCTGGGATCAGATCCCGAGACTCTTTCCATTGGTCTCCTGACATCTCTTGACTCCAGCCAGGGGTGCACTTAGTGGGGCGTGTGTCAGAGTCTGTGAGAATTAAAGTCCCAGCTTCCTGTCTGCACACTGGAAATAAGGTCCCAGAGTACCACAGAGTCCTGGGGAGACCATGGAGAGGCAGAGAGAGGAGCACAGGAAATTCATACCCTCAGGCTGCCTGTGAACTCCTGGGCTCACCTGCAAGCTACCGCCCTGTAGCTCTGACTCCCGACCGCTGACCCAGGACTGAGAGCCGAGCACGGCTCGGGTTCCAGACTGGACACTAGGTGGCGCACACGCCCTGGGTCGGAACAGCCCGGCCGAGGTTTTAAGACCCGCACCGCCTGGAACCACAGCCCACTGACGGCCTCTGGGACTACCGGGCTGAACCTAACCAGGTTTAAAGGGAAAGTGAAAGTCGCTCAGTCGTGTCTGACTCTTTGCAACCCCATGGACTACACAGTCCCCCGACTTCTCCAGGCGAGAGTACTGGAGTGGGTAGCCTTTCCCTTCTCCAGGGAATCTTCCCAATCCAGGGATCAAACCCAGGCCTCCCTCATTGCAGGTTGGTTACCTGCTTTAAAAAAAAACCCAAAAAACTAACAGAATTCTCCATGGGATTTCAGTAAGACCCAGGGTTTCCTGACGTAATATGAAACATAGCTAGAACACAGTTCAAAACTAACTGCTTGGCGTTCAAAGAACCAGGAAGATCTCAAATTGCATGGCAAAGAAAATCAAGAGATGCAAACACCAAGAGGACACAGATGTGAGGATGAGCTGACACAGAGACTTCATCTGGGGAAGCTCCCACACGCTGCAGGCCAGCTAAACCCATGTGCCGCAACTACTGGGCCTCTGCTCTGGAGCCCAGAAGCCACAGCTGCTGAAGCCCCCCAGCCCTTCAGCCTGTGCTCCGCAGCAAGAGACACCACCACAGGGAGAAGCCTGCGGACTGTGGTGAGGAGGAGGCCCTGCGCGACACAACTCGAGAAAGGCCGTGCAAAGCAAGAGACCCAGAACAGCCAAAACTAAACAAATACAGTAGTAATTCATGGGCCAAAGAGGAAGACTTGAGGGAAATAAGAAAGTATTTTGAAATAAGTGAAAATGAAAATACAACATGAAGACCTGTGAGATCTGGCTAGAGAAGTGCCTAGAGAGAAATTCATACCACTCAGTGCTTATATTAGAAAAGAAGGTCTTGAATCAATCTAAGCGTCCACCTTAAGAAGCAATAGTAAAAAGAGCTACATACACCCAACAGAAACAAAAGGAAGGAAATAATAAAGACAGAGTAGAAGTGACATAAAAAAAACCAAAAACAATGGAGAAAATCAACTAAATTCAAAGCTGGTTCTCTAAAACAATAGTGAGGTTGATAAACCTCTAGAAAGACTGAGAAAGCAACACAGGAAAAGACACAGATTATTGATATAATTATTAAAGACAGGCTATCACTACAAACCCACAGACAATAAAAAACCTAAGATGCCAATAATACTATAAACATCTTTACACACATAAACTTTAGATGAAATGGACCAATTCCCTGAAAACTACAAACCACTAAAATGTGCCCAAGTTGCAACAGACAGGATTAATAGTCCTATGAATACTGAAGAAACTAAATTTATAACCTTTCAAAAAAGAAGTCTCTAAGTCCATATAGTTTTACTGGTGAGTTCTACCAACTATTTAAATGAGGAAAAAATCAATTCTATACAATCTGATCCAGAAAATAAGAGAGAGAATATTTCCCAACTCCTTTTACAAAGCTAACATTACCATAACAGCAATTAAGTAAATAAATAATAATTCTGTCTCATGATACCTGTGGCATATCACTATACCACTGTGTGTTTTTAACATAAAAGCAAAAATTCTCAGCAAAAAGTTTGCAAATCAGACCTAGTGACTTATCAGTTCAGTCTCTCAGTCGTGTCCAACTCTTTGCCACCTCATGGACTGTAGCACACCAGGCTTCCCTGTCCATCAGCAACTCCCAGGGCTTACTCAAACTCATGTCCATCGAGTCAGTGATGCCATCCAACCATCTCATCCTCTGTCGTCCCCTTCTCCTCCTGCGTTCACTCTTTCCCAGCATCAGGATCTTTTCAAATGAGTCAGTTCTTTGCATCAGGAAGCCAAAGTATTGGAGTTTCAGCTTCAGCATCAGTCCTTCCAATGAATATTCAAGACGGATTTCCTTTAGGATGGACTGGTTGGATCTCCTTGCAGTCCAAGGGACTCTCAAGAGTCTTCTCCAACACTACAATTCAAAAGCATCTGTTCTTCAGTGCTCAGCTTCTTTATAGTCCAACTCTCACATCCAAACATGACTACTGGAAAAATCATAGCTTTGACTAGACCGACCTTTGTTAGCAAAGTAATGTCTCTGCTTTTTAATATGCTGTCTAGCTTGGCCATAACTTTCCTTCCAAGGAGCAAGTGTCTTTTAATTTCATGGCTGCAGTCACCATCTGCAGTGATTTTGGAGCCCCCAAAAATAAAGTCTGACACTGTTTCCACTGTTTCCTCATCTATTTGTCATAAAGTGATGGGACCGGATGCCATGATCTTAGTTTTCTGAATGTTGAGCTTTAAGCCAACTTTTTCACTCTCCTCTTTTGCCTTCATTAGGAGACTTAGTTCTTCTTCGCTTTCTGCCATGGGGTGCTGTCACCTGCATGTCTGCGGGCGTGCTTAGTCGCTTCAGTCGTGTCTGACTCTCTGTGACCCTATGGACCATGGCCTGCCAGGCTTCTCTGCCCATGGGATTCTCCAGGCAAGAATAATGGTGTGGCCATATCCTTCTCCTGGCATATCTGAGGTTATTGCTGTTTCTCCCAGCAATCCTGATTCCACCCTGTTTCATCCAGACCAGTGTTTCTCATGATGTATTCTGCATGTAAGTTAAATAAGCAGGGTGACAATATATAACCTTGATGTACTCCTTTTCCTATTTGGAACCAGTCTGTTGTTTCATGTCCAATTCTAACTGTTGCTTCTTGACCTGCATACAGATTTCTTAAGAGGCAGGTCAAGTGGTCTGGTATTCCCATCTCTTAAAGAACTTTCCACAGTTTGTTGTGATCCACACAGTCAAAGGCTTTGACATAGTCAATAAAGCAGAAGTTCATGTTTTTCTGGAACTCTTGCTTTTTCGATGACCCAATGGATGTTAGCAATTGGATCTCTAGTTCCTCTGCCTTTTCTAAATCCAGCTTGAACATCTGAAGTTCACAGTTCAAATACTGTTGAAGTCTGGCTTGGAGAATTTTGAACATTACTTTGCTAGAGTGTGAGATGAGTGCAATTGTGCAGTAGTCTGAACATTCTTTGGCATTGCCTTTCTTTGGGATTGAAATGAAAACTGACCTTTTCCAGTCCTGTGGCCACTGCTGAGTTTTCTAGATTTGCTGGCATTGAGTGCAGCACTTTCACAGCATCATCTTTTAAGATTTGAAATAGCTCAACTTGAATTCCATCACCTCCACTAGCTTTGTTGGTAGTGATGCTTCCTAAGGCCCACTTGACTTTGAATTCCAGGATGTCTGGCTCTAGGTGACCATCATGGTTATCTGGGTCATGAAGATCTTTTTTGTATAGTTCTGTGTATTCTTGCCACTTCTTCTTAATATCTTCTGCTTCTGTTAGGTCCATACCATTTCTGTCCTTTATCGAGTCCATCTTTGCATGAAATGTTCCCTTGGCATCTCTAATTTTCTTGAAGAGATTTCTAGTCTTTCCCATTCTATTGTTTTCCTCTATTTCTTTGCACTGATCACTGAGGAAGGCTTTCTTATCTCTCCGTGCTATTCTTTGGAACTCTTTATTTAAATGGGTATATCTTTCCTTTTCTCCTTTGCCTTTTGCATCTCTTCTTTTCTCAGCTATTTGTAGGCCTCCTCAGACAACCATTTCGCCTTTTTGCATTTCTTTTTCTTGGGGATGGTCTTGATCCCTGCCTCCTGTACAATGTCACAAACCTCCATCCATAGTTCTTCAGGCACTCTGTTTATCAGATCTAATCCCGTGAATCTATTTGTCACTTCCACTGTATAATCATGAGGGATTTGATTTAGGTCATACCTGAATGGTCTAGTGGTTTTCCCTACTTTCTTCAGTGAAGTCTGAATTTGGCAATAAAGAGTTCATAATCTGAACCACAGTCAGCTCCCGGTTTTGTTTTTGCTAACTGTATAGAGCTTCTCCATCTTTGGCCTCAAAGAATATAATCAATCTGATTTCAGTATTGACCATCTGGTGATGTCCATGTGTAGAGTCTTCTCTTGTGTTGGAAGAGAATGTTTGCTATGACCAGTGCATTCTCTTTGCAAAGCTCTGTTAGCCTTTGACCTGCTTCATTTTGTACTCCAAGGCCAAATTTATAAATGGCATGACAATGCGGGTATACATCTCAGGCATGCAAGGCAGTTTAGTAATTAAAAATCAATGTAATCCATTATACATTAATGCAGAAAAAGTAAATAATCATGTTAATTAGTACAGTAGAAGCCTTCATGACAAACAAAAAACTTTCTCAGCAAACTTGGATAGAAAGAAATGTCCCTAAGCTGATACAGAGCATTCGGGAGACCTGGGTTCGATCCCTGGTTTGGGAAGGTCCCCTGGAGAAGGGAAAGGCTACCCACTCCAGTACTCTGGCCTGGAGAATTCCATGGACTGTATATGTATAGTCTGTGGGATCGCAAAGAGTCACGCCTGGGTGACTTTCACTTTCACAAAAACCTACAGCTAATGTTAACCTTTCTCTGATAAAGACTAGGGCAAGGACGTCCACTCACCACACCTATTCCACATCACACTGGAAGACCTAGTCAGGGCGACAAGGAAGAGACATGGAAGTTACACATGCAGCAGAGGAAAAACTAAAACTGTCCCTGTTTGCATATTGTATGATTGCTTACATAAAAAATTTTGAAGAATATACAAAAAAAAACCTTCTAGAACAAATTAGAGAGTTTAGTGAGGTCACAAGATACAATAGCAAGCTGTATTTCTATATACTAGCAATGTACAGTTGGAAACTGAAACTAAAATATTTATGAGAGAAAAATGAAATAATCTAACAAAACATGTACACTGTCTCTATGCTGAAAACTACACATCAATAACAAAAAATTAGAGTAGATCCTTAAATATAGAAACACACCGTAACTGTGGATTGGAAGAATCAATAGTAAGTCAATTCTCCCCAGCCACCCCTCACCTTACACATTCCCTTATACATCCATTTAATACAGTTCCAGTCAAAATCCTAGAGGATTTTTGGTAAATACAGAGAACGTGATGCTCAAATGTATGCTGCTAGAAAAAGGCAAAAAAGCTGGAATAGTTAAGACAGTTTTGAGAAAGCACACATTTGGATCCACACTGCCCAGCTTGCAGACTGACCCTAAAGCTGCAGTAATGAACGCAAGATCAACTAAAGAAGAGAGAGGGATAGACCCACACAAGTACAGCCAACTGATCTTTTTCAGCATTTTAAAAATTAATAGTAGGTTATATAAATGAAAACTAAAGGAGAAATAGAGGGCTTAAAAATTAAAAAGTGTTTAAAAAAAAAGAAGAAAAAGAAAAGAAAAAACAAACATCAGAAAAAAAGAATGATCGTAAAAATGGTAAAGATGTATCTAGGACTTTCTCTGGTGGTGTTGTGGGCAGTGTGGGGTCAGTTCATTTTCGGATAGTTCCTTGGTCCAGCTTATATTTCTCAAGATCTATAGGCCCCTTCCTATGTAGTGGATACTAACGACAGGATTTTAATCTATTGCACCTGTCACTTCCAAGGCAGTTCCCTCACAAAGATGCTACAAAAAAAGAAAACTACAGGCCAATATCACTGATGAACATAGATGCAAAAATCCTTAACAAAATTCTAGCAATCAGAATCCAACAACACATTTAAAAGATCATACACCATGACCAAGTGGGCTTTATCCCAGGTATGCAAGGATTCTTCAATATCCACAAATCAATCAATGTAATTCACCACATTAACAAACTGAAAAATAAAAGCCATGATTATCTCAATAGATGCAGAGAAAGCCTTTGACAAAATTCAACATCCGTTTATGATAAGAACTCTCCAGAAAGCAGGAATAGAAGGAACATACCTCAACATAATAAAAGCTATATATGACAAACCTACAGCAAACATTATCCTCAATGGTAAAAAATTGAAAGCATTTCCCCTAAAGTCAGGAACAAGACAAGGGTGCCCATTTTCACCACTACTATTCAACATAGTTCTGGAAGTTTTGGCAACAGCAATCAGAACAGAAAAAGAAATAAAGGAATCCAAATTGGAAAAGAAGAAGTAAAACTCTCACTGTTTGCAGATGACATGATCCTCTACATAGAAAACCCTAAAGACTCCACCAGAAAATTACTAGAGCTAATCAATGAATATAATAAAGTTGCAGGATATAAAATCAACACACAGAAATCCCTTGCATTTCTATACACTAATAATGAGAAAGCAGAAAAAGAAATTAAGGAAACAATTCCATTCACCATTGCAACGAAAAGAATAAAATACTTAGGAATATATCTACCTAAAGAAACTAAAGACCTATATATAGAAAACTATAAAACACTGATGAAAGAAATCAAAGAGGACACTAATAGATGGAGGAATAGACCATGTTCATGGATTGGAAGAATCAATATAGTGAAAATGAGTATACTACCCAAAGCAATCTACAGATTCAATGCAATTCTTATCAAGCTACCAGCGGTGTTTTTCACAGAGCTAGGACAAATAATTTCACAATTTGTATGGAAATACAAAAAACCTCGCATAGCCAAAGCAATCTTGAGAAAGAAGAATGGAACTGGAGGAATCAACCTGCCTGACTTCAGGCTCTACTACAAAGCCACAGTCATCAAGATAGTATGGTACTGGCGCAAAGACAGAAATATAGATCAATGGAACAAAATAGAAAGCCCAGAGATAAATCCACACACCTATGGACACCTTATCTTCGACAAAGGAGGCACGAATATACAATGGATTAAAGACAGTCTCTTTAACAAGTGGTGCTGGGAAAACTGGTCAACCACTTGTAGAAGAATGAAACTAGAACACTTTCTAACACCATACACAAAAATAAACTCAAAATGGATTAAATATCTAAACGTAAGACCAGAAACTATAAAACTCCTAGAGGAGACCATAGGCACAATACTCTCCGACATAAATCACAGCAGGATCCTCTATGACCCACCTCCCAGAATTTGGAAATAAAAGCAAAAATAAACAAATGGGACCTAATTAAAATTAAAAGCTTCTGTACAACAAAGGAAACTGTAAGCAAGGTGAAAAGACAGCCTTCGGAATGGGAGAAAATAATAGCAAATGAAGCAACTGACAAACAACAAATCTCAAAAATATACAAGCAACTCATGCAGCTCAATTCCAGAAAAATAAACGACCCAATAAAAAATGGACCAAAGAACTAAACAGACATTTCTCCAAAGAAGACACACAGATGGCTAACAAACACATGAAAAGATGCTCAACATCACTCATTATCAGAGAAATGCAAATCAAGACCACAACGAGGTACCATTTCACACCAGTCAGAATGCCTGCGATCCAAAAGTCTACAAGCAATAAATGCTGGAGAGGGTGTGGAGAAAAGGAAACCCTCTTACACTGTTGGTGGGAATGCAAACTAGTACAGCCACTATGGAGCAGTGTGGAGATTCCTTAAAAAACTGGAAATAGAACTGCCCTATGACCCAGCAATCCCACTGCTGGGCATACACACCAAGGAAACTAGAATTGAAAGAGACATGTGTTCATCACAGCACTGTTTATAATAGCCAGGACATGGAAGCAACCTAGATGTCCATCAACAGATGAATGGATAAGAAAGCTGTGGTACATATACACAATGGAGTATTACTCAGCCATCAAAAAGAATACATTTGAATCAGTTCTAATGAGGGGGATGAAACTGGAGCCTATTATACAGAGTGAAGTAAGCCAGAAACAAAAACACCAAAACAGTATACTAACGCATATATATGGAATTTAGAAAGATGGTACCGATAACCCTGTATGCGAGACAGCAAAAGAGACACAGATGTACAGAACAGACTTTTTGACTCTGTGGGAGAGGGAGAGGGCGAGATGATTTGGAAGAATGGCACTGAAACATGTATAATATCATATAAGAAATGAATTGCCAGTCTAGGTTCCATGCAGGATACAGGATGCTTGGGGCTGGTGCACCGGGATAACCCAGAGGGATGGTATGGGGAGGGAGGTGGGAGGGGGGTTCAGGAGTGGGAACTTATGTACACCTGTGGTGGATTCATGCTGATGTATGGCAAAACCAATACAGTATTGTAAAGTTAAAATAAATAATCTGGAAAAAAAATAAAAAAATTCTGAAAAAAATTCATAGACCATTTAAAAGAACAGTTTAGATTTATAGACTAATTGAAAGATAGGGCAGAATTTCTGCATGCCCATGGATATAGTTTCCCCTTTATTCAGTTCAGTTCAGTCCTTCAGTTGTGTCTGACTCTTTGCGACCCCAAGAATTGTATCATCCCAGGCCTCCCTGTCCATCACCAACTCTCGGAGTTCATTCAAACTGATGTCCATCGAGTTGGTGATGCCATCCAGCCATCTCATCCTCTGTCATCCCCTTCTTCTCCTGCCCCCAATCCCTCCCAGCATCAAGGTCTTTTCCAATGAGACAACTATTCGTATGAGGTGGTCAAAGTACTGGAGTTTCAGTTTTAGCATCACTCCTTCCAATGAACACCCAGGACTGATCTCCTTTAGGATGAACTGGCTGGATCTCCTTGCAGTCCAAGGGACTCTCAAGAGTCTTCTCCAACACCACAGTTCAAACGCATCAATTCTTCGGCGCTCAGCTTTCTTCACAGTCCAACTCTCACATCCATACATGACCACAGGAAAAACCATAGCCTTGACTAGGCGGACCTTAGTCGGCAAAGTAATGTCTCTGCTTTTTAATATGCTGTCTAGGTTGGTCATAACTTACCTTTCAAGGAGTAAGCGTCTTTTAATTTCATGGCTGCAGTCACCATCTGCAGTGATCTTGGAGCCCAAAAAAATAAAGTCTGACACTGTTTGCACTGTTTCCCCATCTATTTCCCATGAAGTGATGGGACCGGATGCCATGATCTTCATTTTCTGAATGTTGAGCTTTAAGCCAACTTTTTCACTCTCCTCTTTCACTTTCATCAAGAGGCTCTTTATTTCTTCTTCACTTTCTGCCATAAGGGTGGTGTCATCTGCATATCTGAGGTTATTGATATTTCTCCTGGCAATCTTGATTCCAGCTTATGCTTCCTCCAGCCCAGCATTTCTCATGATGTACTCTGTAGAGAAGTTAAATAAGCAGGGTGACAGTATACAGCCTTGATGTACTCCTTTTCCTATTTGGAACCAGTCTGTGGTTCCATGTCCAGTTCTGTTGCTTCCTGACCTGCATACAGGTTTCTCAAGAGGCAGGTCAGGTGGTCTGGTATTCCCATCTCTTTCAGAATTTTCCACAGTTTATTGTGATCCACACAGTCAAAGGCTCTGGCATAGTCAATAAAGCAGAAAGAGATGTTTTTCTGGAACTCTCCTGCTTTTAGGCTGATCCAGCAGATGTTGCCAATTTGAACTCTGGTTCCTCTGCCTTTTTTAAATCCAGCTTGAACATCTGGAAGTTCATGGTTGATGTATTGCTGAAGCCTGGCTTGGAGAATTTTGAGCATTACTTTGCTAGTATGTGAGATGAGTGCAATTGTGTGGTAGTTTGAGGATTCTTTGGCATTGCCTTTTTTGGGGATTGGAATGAAAACTGACCTTTTCCAGTCCTGTGGCCACTGCTGAGTTTTCCAAATTTGCCAGCATATTGAATGCAGCACTTTCACAGCATCATCATTCAGGATTTGAAATAGCTCAACTGGAATTCCATCACCTGCACTAGCTTTGTTCGTAGTGATGCTTTCTGAGGCCTACTTGACTTCACATTCCAGGATGTCTGGCTCTAGGTCAGTGATCACACCATCGTGATTATCTGGGTCGTGAACCTCTTTTTTGTACAGTTCTTCTGTGTACTCTTGCCACTTCTTCTTAATATTTTCTGCTTCTGTTAGGTCCAGACAATTTCTGTCCTTTATCAAGCCCATCCTAGCATGAAACGTTACCTTGGTATCTCTAATTTTCTTGAAGAGATCTCTAGTCTTTCCCATTCTGTTGTTTTCCTTTATTTCTTTGCATTGATCACTGAGGAAGGCTTTCTTATCTCTCCTTGCTATTCTTTGGAACTCTGCATTCAAATGGGAATAGCTTTCTTTTCACAGCTATTTGTAAGGCCTCCTCAGACAGGCATTTTGCTTTTTTGCATTTTTTTCCCATGGGCATGGTCTTGATCCCTGTCTCCTGTACAATGTCATGAACCTCAGTCCATAGTTCATCAGGCACTCTATCAGATCTAGTCCCTTACATCTATTTCTCACTTCCACTGCATAATCGTAAGGGATTTGATTTAGATCATACCTGAATGGTCTAGTGGTTTTCCCTACTTTCTTCAATTTCAGTCTGAATTTGGCAATAAGGAGTTCATGATCTGAGCCACAATCAGCTCCTGGTCTTGTTTTTGCTGACTGTATAGAACTTCCCCGTCTTTGGCTGCAAAGAATATAATCAATCTGATTTTGTTGTTGACCATCTGGTGATGTCCATATGTAGAGTCTTCTCTTGTGTTGTTGGAAGAGGGTGTTTGCTATGACCAGTGTGTTCTCTTGGCAAAAGTCTGTTAGCCTTTGCCCTGCTTCATTCTGTATTCCAAGGCCAAATTTGCCAGTTACTCCAGGTGTTTCTTGACTTCCTACTTTTGCACTCCAGTCCCCTGTAATGAAAACGACATCTTTTTTGGGTGTTAGTTCTAAAAGGTCTTGTAGGTCTTCATAGAACCATTCAGCTTCAGCTTCTGCAGCATTACTGGTTGGGGCATAGGCTTGGATTACCATGAGATTGAATGGTTTGCCTTGGAAACGAACAGAGATCATTCTGTCGTTTTTGAGATTGCATCCAAGCACTGCATTTCAGACTCTTTTGTTGACCATGATGGCTACTCCACTTCTTCTAAGGGATTCCTGCCCGCAGCAGTACATATAATGGTCCTCTGAGTTAAATTCACCCATTCCAGTCCATCTTAGTTCGCTGATTCCTAGAATGTCGATGTTCACTCTTGCCATCTCCTGTTTGACCACTTCCAATTTGCCTTGATTCATGGACCTAACATTCCAGGTTCCTATGCAATATTGCTCTTTACAGCATCGGACCTTGCTTCTATCACCAGTCACGTGCACAACTGGGTATTGTTTTTGCTTTGGCTCCATCCCTTCATTCTTTCTGGAGTTATTTCTCCACTGATCTCCAGTAGCATATTGGGCACTTACCGACCTGGGGAGTTCCTCTTTCAGTATCCTATCATTTTGCCTTTTCATACTGTTCATGGGGTTCTCAAGGCAAGAATACTGAAATGGTTTGCCATCCCCTTCTCCAGTGGACCATATTCTGTCAGACCTCTCCACCATGACCCGCCCGTCTTGGGTTGCCCCGCGGGCATGGCTTAGTTTCACTGAGTTAGGCAAGGCTGTGGTCCGTTTGATCAGATTGTCTAGTTTTCTGTGATTATGGTGTCAGCGTGTCTGCCCTCTGATTCCCTCTCACAACACCTACCATCTTACTTGGGTTTCTCTTACCTTGGACGAGGGGTATCTCCTCACCACCACTCCTTCTGACCTTGAACGTGGAGTAGCTCCTCTCGGCCCTCCTGTGCCCATGCAGCCACCGCTCCTTGGACATGAGGTAGCTCCTCTCAGCAGCTGCC
>NW_024070195.1:1622595-1648293 GCF_014754425.2 Oryx dammah
GCGTGGGGTAGCTCCTCTCGGCCGCCGCCCCTGACCTTGGACGTGGGGTAGCTCCTCTCGGTGGCCCCTGCACCATTGCAGCCTGGCACTCTCACCGTTATTATCTTACATTAATATGGCATGTTTGTTACAGTTAATGAACTAATAGTGATACCTTATTATTTTTAGAAGTCCATAGTTTATTCAGATGATCCTGGTTTTTACCTAGTGTCTTTTCTTCTGTTCGAGGGCTCCCTTCATGAGACCAAGTTGTACTTAGTTGTCATGTCTTCTTAAGCTTCTTTTATCTGTGAGAATGCTGAGATTCTCACTTGCAATAACCTTAAGGGTTTTGAAGAATGTTGGTCTGCTTTGTTGGATGTCCTTCTAATCACATGTGCCTGATTTTTTTTTCTCGTCACTAGGCTGCAGTTATGATTTGGGGAAGATCAGAGGGATAGTGCCATTTTCATCTCATCATGTCGAGGGTACATACTCACAATAGGATTTATGATGACTGGTGTTGAACCTGATCTGATCAGCTGGCTGAAGCCATTGTATTCTGTATGTCACCTTTCCATGGTGTGTGCTTTGGAAAGAAGTCACCTTGTGGAGGCTACACTTAGAGAGTGGGAGTCATGCTCCCCCTTGGCTAGCCTAAGGGGCTAATATATGTAAATACAATAAGTTTGTAAATAATTCATTTGGAATTTTAAATTTATAATTAAAATACATTTATAATTTATTTGGAATTGTTCTGCATAGGTTTATTTCTTCTCTATTTATTCATTTAGTCATGAAATTAAAAGATGCTTACTCCTTGGAAGAAAAGTTATGATCAACCTAGACAGCATATTGAAAAGCAGAGACATTACTTTGCCAACAAAGGTCCATCTAGTCAAGGCTATGGTTTTTCCAGTGGTCATGTGTGGATGTGAGAGTTGGACTGTGAAGAAAGCTGAGCGCCGAAGAATTGAGGCTTTTGAACTGGGGTGTTGGAGAAGACTCCTGAGAGTCCCTTGGACTGCAAGGAGATCCAACCAGTCCATTCTGATGGAGATCCACCCTGGGATTTCTTTGGAAGGAGTGATGCTAAAGCTGAAACTCCAGTACTTTGGCCACTTCATGCAAAGAGTTGACTCATTGGAAAAGACTCTGATGCTGGGAGGGATTGGGGGCAGGAGGAGAAGGGGACGACAGAGGATGAGATGGCTGGATGGCATCACTGACTCGATGGACGTGAATCTGAGTGAACTCCGGGAGTTGGTGATGGACAGGGAGGCCTGGCGTGCTGTGATTCATGGGGTAGCAAAGAGTTGGACACGACTGAGCGACTGAACTGAACTGAATTTATTTGTATCATTATGCATTCATGGATGTTATTTTCTACATTAGGTGATAATCCACTGCTACTTTAAAAAATTAATTTTATCTACTTACTTATTTCTGGCTGCTGGATCTCCATTGCCGTGCGGGCTTTTCTCTGGCTGCAGAGAGCAGGGTATCTCTGCTGTGCATGGGCCTCTCTTTGTGGTGGCTCCTCTTGTTGTGGAGCACAGACCGTAGGGAGTGTGGGCTTCAGCAGTTGCTGCTCCCAGGCTGCCAAGCACAGACTCACTAGTTGTGGAGCACAGGCTGGGTGGCTCCTTGGCATGTGGAATCTCCCCCAACCGGCGGTGGAACTCATGTCCCTGCATTGGCAGATGGATTCTTTACAACTGAGCTACCAGGGAAGCCCCAATGCAACTTTTAAGGTATCTTGCTCAATGTCTTCCAGCTTTGGCCACTGAGAACCATTTTGGAAACAAGTTCTGGTCACTAGGCCTGCTGGTTGCTCTTTCAGGCTCCCTCAGCTGGCAGAGTAAAGAAATGCATGTGTGCAGCCAACCTATCTGTATGCCTGTATCTGTATTTCTCTGTGCAGCCATCTGTATCCACATTAAGTTCTTACCGTCGTCTACTCTGTCCCTTCCATGTGGATTATTCTAACTGCTGCCTCTTTCTTATCTGTAAATTCTCTGACAAGAAAACTGGCTCCCACCATCCACCTGCTCAGTTGTTCAGGCTCAGCAAACATGTATAATGGTGTCAGAACTGTGAAACCGGTGCACCGTGGGAACTGACTTTATCAGCTGAAACGCTGACCTGTGTGAACCGGTGCACCATGGGAACTGACTTCATCCACTGAAGCGCTGTCCTGTGTGAACTGGTGCACCGTGGGAACCAACTTTTCCCCTGAAGCGCTGTCCTGTGTGAACTGGTGCACCGTTGGAACTGACTTTATCCCCTGAAGCGCTGTCCTGTGGGAACTGACTTTATCCCCTGAAGCGCCGTCCTGTGTGCAGTTCCTTCTGCTTTAGCCTTAGGGACTCCTCTCCTTTCCACAGAGACCAAGATCAGCACTTCCCCACCCCCAGCTCTCCTTGGTGTGGTCGTTTTGTACTTTTGTGATACAGTTAGGCTCTCTTGTCACAGTCTACTTTTTTTTTTTTTAATCTCCAGCATTATTAGGAGCATAAAGTTCACTCTTGGTGTAGTCAAGTTCTGTGGGTTTTCACATGTCTGATCTTATGTACTCATCATGACAGTGTCATATAGAATGGTTTCACTCAACTGAAATTCCCTGTGCTTCCCCTGTTCATTCCTCCCCTTCCATGCCCACACTTCTGGCAACCACTGATTTATTTTTTTTTAACCACTGATCTTTTTATTGCCTGTATGGTTTGCCTTTTCCAAAATGTCATAGAATGGAATCAAACAGTACGTGGCCTTTTCAGACTGGCCTTTTACTTAGAAACAGTCATTTAAGCTTCATCCATGTGTCTCTGTGGCTTGATAGCTCATTTCTTCCTATTGCTGAATAGTCCGCTGCACGGATGTACCAGTTTATCCTTCACCTATTAAAGGACATCTTAGTTGCTTCCAGTTTATGAATAAACATCTGTGTTCAGGTTTTTGTGTAGACTTGACTTTCAATTCATTTGGGTAAACAAGTAGGAATATAATTGATACTAAGACCATGTTTAGCTTTCTAAGAAACTGCCAAACTTTTTCCACAGTAGCTGTACCATTTTACATTTCTAGCAGTGATGAAAAAGTTACTTATTTTCCATATCCTCTTCAGTAACTGGTATCGTTACATTTTATGGTTTTAATTTTAGCCATTCTAAAAGGTGTGTAGTGATGGCTATAATAAACAGCTCATTGCTGTTTTAATTCCTTTATGACAAATGATACTAAGCACCTTTTCATATTTTTTTGCCAGGTCCATATTTTCTCAGTGGGATTTCCAGATATTTTGCACATTTTTTATATGGTAGTTTCATTTTGTACTGTTGAATTTTAAGAGTTTTTAAAGAATATTTGAATAGAAATCCTCTATCAGATACATGCTTTGCAAATATTTTCTCACAATATGTGAAACCTCTTCATTTTCTTAATAGTCTCTTTCCAGAGCAGAAGTTTTTCATTTTAAGAAAGCCTAATTTATCAATTTCTCTATCATGTTTTTGGTATTATATCTAAAAATTCATTGCCAAACCCAGGGTCACCTAGATATCCTGTTTTCTCTAGAAGTTTTATAGTTTTGCATTTCAAATGTATGACTGTGATTGTGTAGTTAGTTTTTGTGAAAGGAATAAGGTCTGTGTCTACATTTTGGGGGGAATATCATTCTAATTATTCCAATCCCATTTGTTGAAAAGTATCATTTCTCCATGGAATTACCTTTGCTTCACTGTCAAAGATTAGTTGACTGTATATGGGGGGGGTCTTTTCCTGGGTGTTCTATTCTGTTCCAGTGATCTATGTGTGTTTTCTTTCATCAGCACAATACTGTCCTGACCTTTGTACCTCTGTAGAGTTTTGAGCTCGGGTGATGTCTGTCCTCCAACTTTATTCTCCTTCTACAGTATTGTGTTGGCTATTCTGAGGTTTTCTGCATTTTCATAACATAGTTTTCATATAGAATTAGTCAATATCAACAGAATAACTTACTAGGCTTTTGTTGGTACTACATTAAATCTGTAGATCAGTTAGAAGAACTGACATTTTAAGAATATTTATTCTTCCAATCCATGAATTTGGAATATCTTTCCATTTATTTATATCTTTGATTTCATTCATCAGAATTTTGTCATTTTCCATGTTCAAACTTTTTCCGTATTTTCTTAAATTTATGCCTATTTCATTCTTTGATGCTGATATAAATGATATTAAGTTTCGGCTGTTCATTCTTTTTCTTGTCCTACAGCACTTGCTCAGACTTGCAGTACAATGCTGACTAGGAGTGGTGAGAGGAAACTTGCCCTGCTTTTGTTCTTAGGGGGAAGGCATACAGTTTCTTACAATTAAATATGATGTTATCTGAAGATTGTGTGTGTGTGTGTGTTTAGTTGCTTTAGTTGTGTCCAACTCTTTGCAACCCTATGGATTGCAGCCCACCAGGCTCCTCTGTCCATGTCAAGTTATGGAAGTTCTTCTGAATTCATAGTTTGCTGAGACTTTATCATGATTGGGTGTTGGATTTTCTCAAATGCTATCCTGCATCAATTGATATATCGTTTTTCTTCTTTAGCTTATGGATATGATAGATTAACTGATTTTCTAATTTGAATAACCCATGCATGCCTGGACTAAATTCCAATTGATCATGATGTATAATTTTTTGTATACATTGTTGGATTGAGATTTGCAAATATTTTTTGAGCTATTTTGTATTTATGTTTAAAAGATATAGTTTTCTTTTTCTTGTAATGTTTTCAGCTGATTTTGGTGTTAGGGTAATGCTGACATCATAAAATGATAAGAAGTAATCTCTTTGCTTCTGTTTTCTGGAGATTACGGAGAATTAATATATGCCTACTCAGATTATTTAAATTTTTGTGTTTCAATAGTTTGTCTTTCAAGAAATTGGTCCATGTCATCTGAGTGATTAGGTTTGCAGGCATAGGGTTTTAGTCTTTGTTTAGTGCACTTTTCGATGGACCTGAGTGTGGAGGAGCTGGGAGGCTTTCATACACTGAGAATGTATTTGCTCTACTCATGACGAAGGTTGGAAGGTGAGACAAGCATAACAAAGGGTTATGAGCGTTCACCGAGTGCCCAAGGCTGGGAACAGATAACGAAGGGTTATACGCCCAGCCTTGAGGGGTTTGAAGGCTTCCTTCTGACCACCTGTTTTTGGGAGCAAGGACTGTTGTTTTATGATGAGATTCTTTTTAGAGTTTTGCCAAAGCTATGTATGGCTTGGGCGGTGGGAACTGTATTTTATGTTTGAATGTTTTGATGTTTTATCGAGAAAGGCTACATGCAAGTCTGTTTTATGTTCTGTTTTCTGAGACCATATATCTGCAAAAAGTTGGATAATAAAATTTGTCAGTCTACTAGAGGCTGTCCCTGAGTGTCCTTTTCAGAGTGCGGCCCTCTGAGCCTTACATCTGAGTTTGAGCAAGCTTCAGGAGTTGGTGATGGACAGGGAAGCCTGGTGTGCTGCAGTCCTTGGGGTTGCAAAGAGCTGGACACAACTGAGCAACTGAACTGATCTACTACACTTTTCACACACGCAAAATCAGTTGTGATAACCTCTTGTTGAATTCTGAAATTAATTTGTGATTTCTCTTTTTTCCCCCTTGGTTGGTAGTTTA
This sequence comes from Oryx dammah, assembly GCF_014754425.2. Lineage (NCBI taxonomy): Eukaryota > Metazoa > Chordata > Mammalia > Artiodactyla > Bovidae > Oryx > Oryx dammah. The sequence goes on from NW_024070195.1 coordinate 1,628,220, forward strand.
CTGATTGATGATCTTTTCTAAGGACAACTTTTGATTTCATTGATTTTCTCTGATTTTTTATTGCAATGTCATTAGGTTTACCTTTAATTTTTATTACTTCTCTTTTTCTTCTATCTTTAGGTTAACATTGCTTGATCCTTCCTCATGTGCATTTATAACTAAATGGAATGACCCAAGCAAAGGCAGTTTAGAATACCAATGGCCATTATGGGGAATTTTTGAAGTCCCCAAACTTAATTTACTTAAATCCACAACAGTGGTTCAAACATTTCCAAAACAGAATGCCTATTTTGATTGGTATTTTGAGACTTCCAAACATTATGAGGAGCCTAAAATTGCCTCTCTGCAAAATAAGATTTTAACTGAGGCAGGCAATTAAAAGAAAGAGAAAATAGTTCCCGACACCTCAAGTTCTTCTTCCTTGGCTTCTTTGTATCAGACTCAACCCCTGGCACCATCTTGTCTCTCTCCTTCTGCTCCTCCTGCCCAGGTCCTACCACCAGTACCATCTTCCTCCTTCCCTTCTATGCCACCTTCATCTTCTCCATACTTTCAGCTTCCCCATACTAATTCTCTCACCAAACTTTCCCTTTTCTTCTGAACTTATCACAACCTGTCCCTTTAAAATTAACCCTCTGTGGATCCAGAGACTAAACTCTTAATTGAGCTGGCTCCCTAGACGCGGGCGGCTGCGAGCCGGCTCACTAGGCGCGGCCCAGAGGAGCTACCCCATGTCCGAGGTTAGGGGCAGCGGCCTAGAGTGACAGGCTGCAATGGCACACGAACGGCCGAGAGGAGATAACCCACATCCGAGGTCAGTGGCGGCGGCTGGGAGGAGCTACCGCACGGCCAAGGTCAGGGGCGGCCAGGAGGAGACACCTCGCGTCCGAGGTCAGGGGCGGCCGGGAGGAGACACGCCGCATCCGAGGCCAGTGGTGGCCGGGAGGGGACACCCCGTGTCCAAGGTCAGGGGTGGCCGGGAGGAGACATCCCACTCCCGAGGCCAGGGCCGGGGGCAGCAACCCGAGGAGCGGCCTAGAGGAGCTATCCCATGTTGAAGGTCAGGAACGGCAGCGGCAAGGAGATACCCCTTGTCCAAGGTAAGGAGCAGCGGGTGTGCTTTGCTGGAGCAGCCATGAAGAGATACCCCACGCCAAGGTAAGAGAAATTCAAGTAAGATGATAAGTGTTGCAAGAGGGCATCAGAGGGCAGACACACTGAAACCATACTCACACAAAACTAGTCAATCTAGTCACACTAGGACCACAGCCTTGTCTAACTTAAAGAAACCAAGCCATGCCTGCGGGGCAACCCAAGACAGGCGGGTCATGGTGGAGAGGCCTGACAGAATGTGGTCCACTGGAGAAGGGAATGGCAAGCCACTTCAGTATTCTTGCCTTGAGAACCCCATGAACAGTATGAAAAGGCAAAATGATAGGATACCAAAAGAGGAACTCCCCAGGTCATTAGGTGCCCAATATGCTACTGGAGATCAGTGGAGAAATAACTCCAGAAAGAATGAAGGGATGGAGCCAAAGCAAAAACAATACCCAGTTGTGCATGTGACTGGTGATAGAAGCAAGATCCGATGCTGTAAAGAGCAATATTGCATAGGAACCTGGAATGTTAGGTCCATGAATCAAGGCAAATTGGAAGTGGTCAAACAAGAGATGGCAAGGGTGAACGTTGACATTCTAGGAGTCAGCGAACTAAAATGGACTGGAATGGGTGAATTTAACTCAGATGACCATTACATCTACTACTGCGGGCAGGAATCCCTCAGAAGAAATGGGAGTAGCTATCATGGTCAACAAAAGAGTCCAAAATGCAGTACTTGGATGCAATCTCAAAAACGACAGAATGATCTCTGTTCGTTTCCAAGGCAAACTATTCAATATCACAGTTATCCAAGTCTATGCCCCAACCAGTAACGCTGAAGAAACTGAAGTTGAACGGTTTCATGAAGACCTACAAGATCTTTTAAGACTAACACCCAAAAAAGATGTCCTTTTCATTATAGGGGTCTGGAATGCAAAAGTAGGAAGTCAAGGCAAATTTGGCCTTGGAATGCGGAATGAAGCAGGGCAAAGACTAATAGTTTTGCCAAGAAAATGCACTGGTCATAGCAAACACCTTCTTCCAACAACACAAGAGAAGACTCTACACATGGACATCACCAGATGGTCAACACCAAAATCAGATTGATTATATTCTTTGCAGCCAAAGATGGAGAAGCTCTATACAGTCAACAAAAACAAGACCGGGAGCTGACTGTGACTCAGATCATGAACTCCTTATTGCCAAATTCAGACTTAAATTGAAGAAAGTAGGGAAGACCGCTAGACCATTCAGGTATGACCTAAATCAAACCCCTTATGATTATACAGTGGAAGTGAGAAATAGATGTAAGGAACTAGATCTGATAGATAGAGTGCCTGATGAACTATGGACTGAGGTTCGTGACACTGTACAGGAGACAGGGATCAAGACCATCCCCATGGAAAAGAAATGCAAAAAAGCTAAATGGCTGTCTGGGGAGGGCTTACAAATAGCTGTGAAAAGAAGAGAGGCTAAAAGCAAAGGAGAAAAGGAAAGATATAAGCATCTGAATGCAGAGTTCCAAAGAATAGCAAGAAGAGATAAGAAAGCCTTTCTTCAGCAATCAATGCAAAGAAATAGAGGAAAACAACAGAATGGGAAAGACTTAGAGATCTCTTCAAGAAAATTAGAGATACCAAGGGAACATTTCATGCAAAGATGGGCTCAATAAAGGACAGAAATGGTCTGGACCTAACAGAAGCAGAAGATATTAAGAAGAGGTGGCAAGAATACACGGAAGAACTGTACAAAAAAGATCTTCACGACCCAGATAGTCATGATGATGTGATCACTAATCTAGAGCCAGACATCTTGGAATGTGAAGTCAAGTGGGCCTTAGAAAGCATCACTACGAACAAAGCTAGTGGAGGTGAGAGAATTCCAGTTGAGCTGTTTCAAATCCTGAAAGATGATGCTATGAAAGTGCTGCACTCAATATGCCAGCAAATTTGGAAAACTCAGCAGTGGCCACAGGACTGGAAAAGGTCAGTTTTCATTTCAATCCCAAAGAAAGGCAATGCCAAAGAATGTTCAGACTACTGCACAATTGCACTCATCTCACATGCTAGTAAAGTAATGCTCAAAATTCTCCAAGCCAGGCTTCAGCAATACGTGAACTGTGAACTCCCTGATGTTCAAGCTGGTTTTAGAAAAGGTAGAGGAACCAGAGATCAAATTGCCAACATCCACTGGATCATGGAAAAACAAGAGAGTTCCAGAAAAACATCTATTTCTGCTTTATACTATGCCAAAGCCTTTGAGTGTGTGGATCACAATAAACTGTGGAAAATTCTGAAAGAGATGGGAATACCAGACCACATGACCTGCCTCTTGAGAAATCTGCACGCAGGTCAGGAAGCAGCAGTTAGAACTGGACATGGAACAACAGACTGGTTCTAAATAGGAAAAGGAGTATGTCAAGGCTGTATCTTGTCACCCTGCTTATTTAACTTCTATGCAGAATACATCATGAGAAACGCTGGACTGGAAGAAACACAAGCTGGAATCAAGACTGCCAGGAGAAATATCAATAACCTCAGATATGCAGATGACACCACCCTTATGGCAGAAAGTGAAGAGGAACTAAAAAGCTTCTTGATGAAAGTGAAAGAGGAGAGTGAAAAAGTTGGCTTAAAGCTCAACATTCAGAAAACGAAGATCATGGCATCTGGTCCCATCACTTCATGGGATGTAGATGGGGAAAGAGTAGAAACAGTGTCAGACTTTATTTTGGGGGGCTCCAGAATCACTGCAGATGCTTACTCCTTGGAAGAAAAGTTATGACCAACCTAGATAGTATATTCAAAAGCAGAGACATTACTTTGCCGACTAAGGTCCACCTAGTCAAGGCTATGGTTTTTCCTGTGGTCGTGTATGGATGTGAGAGTTGGACTGTGAAGAAAGCTGAGCGCCAAAGAATTGATGCGTTTGAACTGTGGTGTTGGAGAAGACTCTTGAGGGTCCCTTGGACTGCAAGGAGATCCCACCAGTCCATTCTGAAGGAGATCAACCCTGGGATTTCTTTGGAAGGAATGATGCTAAAGCTGAAGCTCCAGTACTTTGGACACCTCATGCAAAGAGTTGACTCATTGGAAAAGACTCTGATGCTGGGAGAGATTAGGGGCAGGAGGAGAAGGGGACGACAGAGGATGAGATGGCTGGATGGCATCACGGACTCGATGGACGTGAGTCTGAGTGAACTCCGGGAGCTGGTGATGGACAGGGAGGCCTGGCATGCTGCGATTCATGGGGTCGCAAAGAGTCGGACACGACTGAGTGACTGAACTGAACTGAAAGCTGAACTGTAAGCCATAATCAAGGATTTTCCTAAAGTAACTTAAGACCCTCACATATTTGCTGAAGAATTTTGTACAGACACTCAAACCGATTTACCTGGTTTCTCTGGCTTATACCAACTAGTTTGTATGCTTGTCAGTGAAGCCAGGCCCAGCACTGGGTTTACCACTAATTGGCAAAAATCCTGAAGGGTACCTAGGATTACTACTGCAACACTTGGCCAGCCCCTGGAGGAGGACATGGCAACCCACTCTAGTATTCTTGCCTGGAGAATCCCCATGGACAAAGGAGCCTGGTGGGCTACTGTCCATAGAGTTGCAAAGAGGTGGACACAATTGAGGCAAGTGAGAACAGCACAGTGCCTGGCCACTAGCTCATATGATCCAGCTTGGGCCATCACTAAGCGACCTAACCAGCCAGTTCCTGGTGCTTTTCCAAAGGCTGTTGATTAGAACAAAATTCACAGTTTTGCACAAAAATCTGATGAACCAGTTCATGACTATTAGAATCCATTCCAGATTATTTTTAAAGAAAATTCTAATCTTTCTGCAGATGTTGATTCCATTGAGGTAGCTTTTAACTCTGTGTTTATCAATGGGCAGAACTGGAATCTGTCCCTTCTATTAAAAAGGACCACAACAGACTAGAAAACTGTATCCACTCCAGATCTAGTTACTCTGCTGTCTCACACTCTAGATGAGGCACAACACAGGTAGACTAGCAGATTTCTTACCTTCAACTGCAGTGATGGAAGGCTCCTGCTGCTGCTGCTGCTGCTGCTGAGTCACTTCAGTCGTGTCCGACTCTGTGCAACCCCATAGACTGCAGCCCACCAGGCTCCCTCATCCCAGGGGTTCTCCAGGCAAGAACACTGGAGTGGATTGCCATTGCCTTTTCCGTGGAAGGCTCCTTAATAAAACCAAAACCCTCCTAGTTTCTGCCATTCTTGCAGTCGTTAAAAAACAGGTTATTACAACTTCAAATGATTTAGGTACCTTCAGCGTGCTAACCTAAGATTGCCAGGAGAAACATCAATAAACTGAGATATGCAGATGACACCACCCTTATGGCAGAAAGCAAAGAACTAAAGAGCGTCTTGAAGAACATAAAAGAGGAGAGTGCAAAAGTTGGTTTAAAACAACATTCAGAAAACTAAGATCATGGCATCTGGTCCCATCACTTCATGGCAAATAGATGGGTCACTGAGGGTCGGGCACGACTGAACAACTTCACTTTCACTTTTCACTTTCCTGCATTGGAGAAGGAAATGGCAACCCACTCCAGTGTTCTTGCCTGGAGAATCCCAAGGACGGGGGAGCCTGGTGGGCTGCCGTCTATGGGGTCGCAGAGTCGGACACGACTGAAGCGGCTTAGAAGCAAAATCACTGCAGATGTGACTGCAGCCGTGAAGTTAAAAACGCTGCTCCTCGGAAGAAAAGCTATGGACCAACATCGACAGCATATTAAGAGGCAGAGACATTACTTTGCCAACAAAGGTCCATCTAGTCAAAGCAATGGTTTTTCCAATAGTCATGCAGGGATCTGAGAGTTGGACTATACAGAAAGCTGAGCGCCAAAGAATTGTTTTTGAACTATGGTGCTGGAGAAGACTCTTCAGAGTCCTTTGGACTGCAAGGAGATCCAGCTAGTCAATCCTAAAGGAAATCAGTCCTGAATATTCACTGGAAGGACTGATGCTGAAGCTGAAACACCAATACTCTGACCACCTGACGCGAAGAACTGACTCACTGGAAAAGAACCCAATGCTGGGAAAGATTGCAGACAGCATAAGAAAGGGACGAAAGAGGCTGAGATGGTTGGATAGCATCACTGACTCAATGGACACGAGTCAGAGCAAGCTCCAGGAGTTGGTGATGGACAGGGAAACCTGGCATGCTGGGGTCACAAAGAGTTGGGCACGAATGAACTGAGCCTTCTACACTGCCTTTCTAGTGTCCACACCATCTTCAGGGGTATTTTTAACTGCCTAATGGACTATTCCAGTTCTTGCAAAAAAAACTTCTTCCTTCTCATGGGTGTATTTTGTTATGGCCTGCACGTTTTGTCACTGGACTGAGACGCTCCCTTGCAGAGAGGCTACTACCCCATTTTGTGGTAAAAGTTCTTTTGGAAAACATTATTCCTATCTGGGAAACAATTCTCAAATGTCAACGTGATCAAGGAGCCCATTTTACTGGTGAGGTAATTCCAAGTGTGCACTGTATGGCCAGTTTTACACTTTCACTGCACTTAACCACCCTCAATCCTTTGGGTAAGTTGAATGCACTGATGGTGCTATTAAGACTCAATTAGGAAAATTTGCAGAGGCCCTCTACATACTTTGGTTAAGAGCACTGTTATTGGTCCTTCTGAATCTTAGATCCATCCCTTTTTATTATTTCTTTTGACTACACCCATGGCCTGCAGGATCTTAGTTCCCCTGACAAGGGATCAAACCCAGGCCCTCAGAAGTGAAAGCATTAAGTCCTGACCACTGGACTGCCAGTGAATTACTGATCTATTCATTTTTAAATTCATAAATTTTCCTTTGAGACAGTCACAAGACACTCAATGCACTTAGCTCCCATCCTTTTGATCCAGAAGTGATAAAAGGAGAGATGTTCCAATATTGTAAAGGCCTAATTATAATTACTTAAGTTATGACCAATCTAGATAGCATATTACAAAGAAGAGTCATTACTTTGCCAACAAATGTCCGTCTAGTCAAGGCTATGGTTTTTCCAGTGGTCATGTATGAATGTGAGAGTTGGACTGTGAAGAAAGCTGAGTGCCAAAGAATCGATGCTTTTGAACTGTGGCGTTGGAGAAGACTCTTGAGAGTCCCTTGGACTGCAAGGAGATCCAACCAGTCCATCCTAACGGAGATCAGTCCTGGGTGTTCACTGGAAGGACTGATGCTAAAGCTGAAACTCCAATACTTTGGCCACCTCATGAGAAGAGTTGACTCATTGGAAAAGACCCTGATGCTGGGAGGGATTGGGGGCAGGAGGAGAAGGGGACAACAGAGCATGAGATGGCTGGATGGCAACACACACTCGATGGACATGAGTTTGAGTGAACTCCGGGAGGTGGTGATGGACTGGGAGGCCTGGTGTGCTGCGATTCATGGGATTGCAAAGAGTTGGACACGACTGAGTGACTGAACTGAACTGAACTGAACTGTGTTTTGGTAGAGCAGTCTTTTCAGTGTTTTTTCAGTGTCTCTCAGAAAATGAAGACCTAAACCATCACACCTTGCAACCTGGAGATTTTATCTACTAGAATAGATACCTCCAGAAAAACTCTCTTCAGCCTTTCTGGAAAGGCTCCTGTCAAGTACTCCTAACCAAGTCGTGTGACACCGGATTGTAAGGAACTGACTCTTGGATTCACATGGCACACCTAAAGAGAGCGCCACCCTCCCTAGACCTGCACGCCATCTGGTGACCTGAGAGTCAAGACTGTTCAGAACTGAAGCAGATGACTTCTAATGAGACGGTTTTCCCAAAATACCCAGAACAGGCGTTGGAGTTTGCCACCACACCTTTGATGAGGACACTTCAGATGATCGCCACTGTCTATTATCCTGGAAATGTATGAACTTTAGGCAAAAAGTGTTTCACAGTTCTGCTACTCCTTGTTACTCAAATGTAACCTCAATAGGTTTGCAACCCATACTTTCCTTTGGATGTGAAATTGTACAAAGGAAAGGTCCTCCCTGGCATTGAGACACAAAGTCACTAACACACACACACAAATCTCACACTTGGATCAGCACTGCTTTCTGAGAGATTCGGATCAAAAGGGGGAACTGTAAAAAACAAACAAACAAAAAACAAATCTCAAAGAGTCAGGAGATCAGAAAGGCTGGAGAATCTTTTCCAGCAGAAATCTTTTTTTTCCCCGGCAATGATTCAGCCAATGAAAAGCAATGGACTTTTAAAACATCTCTCCAACTTCCTTTTCCCCCATAAAGGTGTCCTCTTCATTTTTGTTGGGAACTTGCGTACAAGTTCCCAGGGTGGCAGACCTCAAATTGCAATTATTTTCATAACAAACTTGTTTATGCTAGAGAAACAGTTGGCAGTCAATTTATTTTAGGCAGACAGTATGTGGTGGCATCTCACTGGTTTTTCAAAGTTAGAGTTTCCTAATATCCTATAATATTGAGCATCTTTTCATATACTTACTTGTCATTTGTATCGTGAGGAGTCTGTTGAGATCTTTTGCCCTTTCTCAACTGCATTTTTCCTTGTCTTGCATTTTTAGTATACTTTGGATAACAATATTTTATCAGCTATGTTTTCTGCAAATATTTTCTCAGTTTGTGGCATCTCATTACCTCCAGTTATCTTTTTATAGTATGTAATCATGCTATATATATAATTAAATTTCATCATAACAATATAGCAACCATTTCCCATTTTGCTTCAGATTTCCCATTTTGCTTCAGACTTCCCAACCGTCCTCGTATGATGCTGGTTCCTCCGCAGCCCCACAGAAGAGATTATCCCCACTTTGCAGGTGAAGGAGATAAATGCCTGGGAGCTTGCTGCCTAGGGTTCCCGCGCTGCTGACCTGCAGAGCTCAGAATCCCCCGAGGAAGCAGCCCATCGCCTCTGGCCCTGCCTGCCGCGCCCGGCAGGCTTCTGTGAGTGGTTTCTGTGACTCGGCATTTCCTCTGTCCCCTCGGCCTCCCAAACCGCTCTGAGAGCACGATCCTCAGTCTGAAGCGCGTCCCGGGGTTTCAGAACGGGCCCGGAGGCCTCTCCAGACGCGGGGCGGGCGCTCTCCCCACCCTCCGGGGCAGGAGCGGAGGCGGAGCGAGCAGTCCACGCCCTCCGCCGGCCGGGCTCCCTCAGTCGTAGCGCGGGCGGCGCGGACACCGGATCGGTGTCCCGGAGCGCCGACCCCGGAGCGCGGGGCCCCAGCTGGCCCACTCCGCGAGGAGCCCGAGCGCGCCGACCACTGGACAGCACGCGACGGACGGCTGGCCCGCGGAGCCGGGCGCGGTGAGGGCAGGGCAGGGCGGGGCGGTCCCCGCCCGCCTCCCAGCCGACGGCTCCGCCCCGGAGACCCCTAATCGGGCCCGGCGCGCCACCCCGGCCTGCGCCGGCCAGGTACTGCCGGGCGTCGGAGCAACTCTAGGCTGCCCCGCCGCCTCCTTCCTCACCCGGCCTGGGGCCTCAGGAAGTCTCCCGCGAAAGCGAAAGCGAATCTCTCGGTGCGTCAGCGCGGGACGGCCGGGCCCAGACCAGTCTCTGGGGCAGGCTTCCGGCAGGGGGCGGGGCTTCTGCTTCCGGTGGGTGGGGGCGGGCGACGCGGCTCCCGGAGTTCGGGCGGTGGGCGTGGCCCGCGGCGTTCCTGAGGTCGGGCAGTGGGCCAGTAGGGTGGTGGGCGTGGCCCGCGAGTTCCCAGAAGGCAGACGGTGGGCCTTTAGGGTGGTGGACGTCGCCCGCGAGTTGCGGGAAGTCGGACGGTGGGCCAGTAGGATGGTGGGCGTGGCCCGCGAGTTCCCGGAAGTCAGACGGTGGGCCAGTAGGATGGTGGGCGTGGCCCGCGAGTTCCCGGAAGTCGGGCGCCCAACAGCTACCCGTCGGCGGTCGCTGCGGCGTCTCGTCTCGCCGGGAGTTTGGGCCTAGCGGGACCGGGGAGATTTGGCTCCGGCGCGGTAACTGCGTGACGTGGAGACGGCCCGCCACGTGGTTTGCGCTGTGGTGTCGGGGGAGGTGGCGGGTCTTCCCTGCGATGCCGTTACGAGCTTTCGCCGCCCCGGGTCACGCGGGCGCCCTGGGGCAGGGCCTCTGACTGGGGCGCCGGGGCCGCCGCTGCTCGCGACGCCGTCAGATGCCTTCCCGCGCCGTCTTCGACGAGAGCTGGGAAAGAAGGGTCGACGGGCACGGCGGGGAGGGCGTCGTCACCCGATGGCGCGTGCTTTTAACGAAGTGACTGAGCGCGCACACGCTCTCGTAGCCTCTTCAGAGTTTTGAAGAGGGTCAGCGCCACCCTTCTTTCCTCACACTGGGCAGCCTCCCACAGAGGCGGGGTTGCTGTTCATTACTTTGTCTCTCGCTGTTCCTTCGGCTCTTCCTTGCTCGGAGCTCTTGCGTGTCCTGGACAAAGCCCGAGGCCCGTTACACTCAAGCGACTTTGCAATAGAACCGCTATTACTTCTCCCTCCATTCACACATGAAGAAATCAAGGCAGGAGTGACTTCTTACTTGATCTGCATTTTGTAACCATCAGGTACGTAGGTGCAAGAGTGGGGAGGAAATTGCAGTCAATTATAAATTTGGGAAACTGCCCCCTTCTAAACACAAAAAGGTAAAGAGGAAGCTTGTTTAAAACATTTGAGGTATCTCATCATCGTAATTATTGTTACTGGTAAAACAACTATAATGATTAACTGTAATTTGCATGTTTCACTGAGCTGTATTGAGCACCACAGATACATTGCGCTTTCAGGATTGTGAATATTCACGAGAATAAAGAAAAATATCCCTAAATAACAGTTTCCAAAATTGAAATTTTCTCTTGGATGCTTATTAATCAACAACATGGTACTACCACCAGTATGAGCTGGGAATTTGAAAAAGCACAGCTTCCCATGCTATGGTTGGACGTTATACTTTGGCAAAAAATGATCGTGTTAACCTGTAGAATATTGATTTTGAACCACACGTTTTCATGTTTTTAAAATTTAGTCTGTACTTTCCCTATGTTTCTGAATGTAGCATACTTATTTAGTATAGGTGAGCAGAATTGTAAGATTAGCTCTTTGAATCTGATTTTAATGAAGACAAATTATTGTTTGCCCTCTGGAGAAGTAGCATGTGTTAGTGAACTGATAGTGGAAATTTGAGTGAAGACATTAAGACTCAATTCTGGGATCTGTTACTCTAGGTGAATCATTAAACTCCAAATTATAGTTTCTTAATTTGTAACTTGGAGCCGATGTATTAATAAGTTGGTGCTTCAGAGCGTCATCATGTGCCAGATAACACTGGGCTGAACTCTTGTAGTTTTCTCTCTTGCTCAGAGCTCTTGTTTATCTGAGGCAAAGCATCAAGCAGTTAAAATCAAAGAACCCTGAGAAATTCCCATTGGATGCCTGAGTAAAAACAGAGTTCCATCTGCAGAGGAAAAGGGGGTCATGATAGTTGGGTAGCCAGCATTTTCTGTCAGACTCATCATGTATGGTCCTCAATGAAACATTGAAAAAATCACCCTCAACCACTTAAAGGTAAATATGAAATTTTTTTAACTTTAAAAAAATTTTTTATTGCGATACACAGAAAAGAACACACATCATAACTCTGACTCTCTTAATTGTCCTGAAGTGAACATTAAGAAGAAACAAGTATTGCCATCACTCCCCGACACTTCCTTTCCTTCCCTTCCTCCTGCTTCCACCTCGTAGTAACTACTACCCTAACTGTTAATATTGTAGATTAATTTTCCCTGGCTTTTTGATGTTATATATTGTTAGTTATTTGTATTCTTCCCCAGTTTTACTGAAGTATAGTTGACAAAATTGAATGTAGATATGAATATTTTTTATATAGACTTACAGATAACTTGTGAAGTTTCTTGGAATTTCCAATTAATTTCAGTGGAGATTTGCTTCCTTAAATCCCTTAATTAAGTATACTTATGCAAAAAACATTTTGAAAATCCATTAAAATAGACTGTTATATTCTCTGTTGAAAGTACTTGGTCATAAGATGATATGACAGGTTAGTGTGTGTTCATTAATTACTCTGTAACTTGACTTTACAGTGTGACTTTCTCCTTGCCTACTTTCAGAGTTTCTGTGACTCTTGGGTATCTAAGCCACTCACCAGTCCCTCCTAAGATATTCAGTACTTACAGAGTTGAATCATTCATGGGGGAATGGCCGGGGGACGGAGGGAGCAATAAAAACAAAAGAAGTCATTGGAAACCATGCCAAAGGTGCGTGAGCTGAAGTGAGACCAGGCTAAACCAGCAAACCACAGACCGGGAGAGCCAGCTGGGGCCAGGAGCCAGCCTCACAAAGCGCTGCAGGCCCGCCTGGAGGCCCCTCTCCCTGGAGCTGCATCGCTCCTGCAGGAGGCAAGGCAGGTCCTAGTTGGTCTTGGCAGCTCCGAAGAGAGGAGACCTGGCGGAAGGACAGAGAGCAGGCAGCAGTGCTCATCTAGCTGAATCTTAATACCCTGCGGTCATAGTTCAGGGCCTGGTCATAACTCCTTCCTGTTCTGCACTGTCTGGGAGCCGTGTTTAATGTTACTAAACATTCATGCTGTGCTTAGTCACCCAGGTGTGTCCGACTCTTGGCGACCCCATGGACTGTAGCCCGCCAGGCTCGCCTATCCATGGGATTGTCCAGGCAAGAATACTGGAGTGGGTTGCCATGCCCTCCTCCAGGGGATCTTCCCGACCCAGGATTTGAACCTAGGTCTCCCACGTTGCAGGCAGATTTTTTACCAGCTAAGTCACCAGGAAAGCCTAAGAATACTGGAGTGGGTAGCCTATCCCTTCTCCAGGGGAACTTCCTGACCTAGGAATCGCACCAGGGTCTCCACATTGCAGGCAGATTCTTTACCAGCTGAGCTACTGGGGAAGCCCACTAAACATTCACATAGAACATCACTTCTGAAAACTGTAGGTGGCGTTCGTAACGTGCCCGAGCCTTAACCCGCTCTCCCGTGTCACGCGTGTGTCAGCTGCGTTATGTGCTTTTGCTGCTCTCTCTAATGTTTCTGGGAATATCCTTGTGCGTAATCTATATCAGTGTCTCTGACTTGATTCCTTAGGATAAAGAATTACTGAGTGAGGAACTTAACTCCCTTTTAAAAAAGAAAATTTATTATAAAGGTAACGTGTAAAAATTGCAAAATGTAATAAATGTGTAAGGAATAAATAAAAGTCACCTAACCACCCAGATACCCTTGCTAACATTTAGCTGTCTTTCACTGTGTCTGTTTTTCCTGCACATATAGCTATATGTGTCCCCAGCCATCTACCTATTAATGTATTGACTATATAATTCTGCATTTTATGAATGTGCTATAATTCACTTAACTTTGTTTTTGGATGATTAAATAGTTCTCTCTCTCTTTTTTTTTTAATATGCATTCAATGGCCACCTGCCTTATGCCAGGTTATGTGCTGGGCATCTAGATAGCGCATGAGACAGTTTCCTGCCTTCTGTGAGCTTAATTGAAATAACTCCCAAATTATAGCTGTCTAACTGTTTCAGAGTACTGGGTGCTGTGAAAATGTCTAATGGGAAGACATAAGGATGGCTTCCCTGAGGAAAAGACAGCTCTGAGACCTCAAGGAGGAGCAACTTTTAGCCAGAAGAATGTGCCCTCAGAAGCTTGTAGGGGAGAGTGGACACCCCCACCCCACTTCACAAGGACTGGTCCATAGAGAGCTGCTGAGAAGAGTGGATCCCAGTGGCACACCCCCGTTCTCACAGCCTGGGGAACAGCGTGGACGTGACGAGTAGGGGTAGACGGGTGGGCCTGACATAGAAGCACAAAGCAGGCACCAATGTGCGTTCACATGTTCTCATACACTTCTCACGGGTCTGTGAGGCAGTCATTATTGTTTCCTTTTGCAAATGAGGAAATTGGGGCTTATGTAAGTTACCCAAGGACTGATAAAGCTAGAGTTCATATGGGAGAAAAGCCTGTGTACTCATCACCGTCGTGACAGCTTCTAGTAGCTCACGTTCGGGCCCTGCCTCCCCTGCCCCCACCATGGTCATGCCCTTTACTGGGCAGCCTCCCCACACCCTGTGTCTCTGCCCCAAAGATGTGCTGCCTTCCAGGGGGCACTTCCTCTTAGTTGGAAATGTCTCGTGTTTCGGGAAAGTGGCTCATGGCTCATCTGCCGTGCTGATACGCCAGCTTTGTTGGAGTAGCGGGGCCCACCGGCGACTTTGTGCTGGGTGTGGAAGGTCGGCTACCCGAGCCAGACCACGGCAGGCCACTGACAGGACTGCTCGCAGCTTGGGCATTTCCCGAAGCCCCTTCAGCCACTTAAAAGCTTCCCATCCCAACATTTTATTAAAAATGTCAAAGTGCAAAGTTAGGTTTTACACCTGGAGCTAACATCATACAATGAAACACTGAAAGCTTCTTAAGATGAGGAATAAAAGGGGAATTCCTTGGTGGCCCAGTGGTCAGGACTCTGCTCCCACTGTTGAGTCCCTGAGTAGAATCCCTGGTCCAGGAACTAAGATCCCACAAACCACATGTGTGGTGCTGCCAAACAAAACAACGAATCAGGAACGAGACCAGGGCGCCCACTCCTGCCTCTTTATTCAACATGGTGTTAGAAGTTCTAGCCAGATCCATTAGGCAAGAAAAGGCATGTGAACGGGAAAGGAAGAAATAAAGCTGTCACTGTTTGCAGATGATGTGAGATGCATAGAAAACTAAAACACTCCATCAGAAAACTGTTAGAACCAAGGAACAATTTCAGCAACGTTGTAGGATACAAAGTCACCAAGTAAGTAAATGCTGGTCGCTTAGTCTCACCTGTCTGCAACCCCATTGGCTGTAGCCCACCAGGATCCTCTGTCCATGGGATTCTCCAGGCAAGAGTACTGGAGTGGGTAGCCATTCTCTTCTCCAGGGGATCTTTCCAACCCAGTGATGGAACCTGGGTTTCCCACATTGCAGACAGGTTTTTTACCGTATAAGCCACCAGGGAAGTCAGTATACAAAAGTATTTTGCATTTCTATGTACTAATAAAATGTGCTATCAGAGAAATTAAGAAAATTCCATTTATAACTGCATCAAAAAGAATAAAATACCTCAATAAATTTAACCAGAGAGGTAAAGGACATGTAATTGAAAACGATCACATATTTAGGAAAGAAACTGGAGACACAAATAAAAATAGTCCATTCTCACGGATTGGGAGGATTAATATTGTCATACACTCCGTGCTACAGATTGAGTGCAGTTCCTATAAAAATTCCAATGACATTTTTCACAGATTGAACATATAATCCTAAAATTTGTATGGAACCACAAAGACCCCAAGTCATCAAAGCAATCTTGAGAAAGAACAAAGCTGGAGATACCACACTTCCCAGTTTCAAACCATCTTACAAAGCTATAGTGATCCAAACTGTGGTTCCAGCATAAACACATACGTGTAGATCAGGGGAACAGAACAGAACCCAGAGAAACCCCCACATACGTGATCAGTTAACTTACAAAGGAGCCAAGAAGGCCCCCAGCTTTACAGTGGCTGGCTTGGTCATCATGTAGGCACATGTTGTATAAGAAACTGCCGGGGCTTTTCTCCAAGTGATGGTACCATTCTGTGTTCCCGCCACAGATGTGTGAAATCCCTGCTCACCGGCACACGGTGGTGACCTTGTTCACTCTGGACACTCTGGTGGGTGTGCACGCTGTCACATGGTGGACCCCAAGGGGTTTCGTTCTTCATTTCAGTCTGGGGAAAATAAATGAATCAAAGAAGGGGAGAAGGAGGAAGCAAACAGTTGTGTTTGTGTATATATCGTACACTTCATGGCCAGTTCCTCACCTTTCCACATCTTCCTGTCCTTTTTAGATCATGCATTGTTCTTTTCATAGCCTTCAAATTTATTTCTGTTGTTCATAATTACTTTTAAGCCTGTTTATTTCTAAAGCTATTCAGTAGTTTAATTACCTGAACATCTTTGGTGCCTAATACAGCTTTTTGTAATATCTGTGGGACTTGACTCATTGTGAACTTTTTTCGTTTGCTTTTTTTGTTGTTTTATAATTTTGTAAAGGGAGCTCATGTTGAGTTAGGCTTTATTTATGGGACTCTTGTCTGGCTTGGAGGTGTTTTGTTTTCTTTAGCCTTATAACCCAGAGATGTCATCAGCCTGTGACCATTTTCTCTATAAAAGTTCTTAACTTGGGGAATCTTGACATGAGAGATAAGAGGAATATAAATTTAAAGCCCAAATCTATTAGAAGACAGGCCCAAGGTTAGGAACTGACACAGAATTTTTCTCATTCCCCAATCCCAGTCTAAGACGAGTTCTTTTGCTGGTGAGTTGCCTTTTCTGTTGTCCACCCTTTCACTGTGGGGTAGGGGCACACTGAGAAGCGCGGTGTTGCGGGGGGAGTCTTTGTTCCAGCCCTCTTTTCTTGCACGTCCTGACCTCAGCTCCGGCCTCTGGCTGAGTTTTAAGCCCTGACCTTTGGATGCTGAGGTCGGCGGTGCCCCCACTAGGCCACTGTCTTGGTCAGTTTGGCTCCTGTAACAAATTACCATAGACGGGGTGGCTTAAACACAGACAGTGATTCCTCACTCTTCTGGAAGCTGGAAGTCCAGCAAGTCCGGTATCTGGCGCCGGCCCGCTGGCTGGTTTGCAGATGCTGGCTGTCCTCTTGTACTCTCACTGGGTGGAGAGGCAGAGACTGCCTCTCTCGTGTCTGTTATAAGGACTAAAATCTCATTCATGAGGCCGCCTTCATAGCCTAATCCCTGCCCGGCCCCACGACCTCCTAATACCATCACACTGGGATTTAGGCTTCAGCGTAGCAATCTGGGGAGACACCTACGCCCTGTCCACAGCAGCGGTCTTGGCCCTGCCCACCGCCTGCTTGCGTTCAGTCCCTAGAGCCCTTTTCCCTTCTGCTGAGCCTATCTGTGCATTTGATTGGATGTTTGCATTACATTACCCAGTATATACGGGCCCTTTATAAGAGGAGTTTCTAGATTTTCCTAATCTTCCATGTTTGCAGAAATGAAAGTCTAAGGAAGAAAGAATGTGGTCTCCTGTGATTCCTGGAAATAGGAAAAACATTCATCTTAGAGACTATAAATCTATCTTCATGAAATAAAGGCACACCGGGCGCGGGGCGGAGCGTTCCTACGCCGTTTGAGTGACGACTCGCCTGTGCTGGCCTGCGCTCTTTTCTTCACAGGGCTGTGTTTCCGGGGCATTCTGACGCGTCGGAAGGAAAGCGGCCATGTCCTTGGACGACATTAAGATGAGCCCCGCGGACTTCCTGGAGCAGGCTGACCTGGACAGTGGGGGCTTCGGGAAGGTGTGCCTGTGTTTACACAGATCCCACGGGCTGGTGATCCTGAAGAAGGTGTACACGGGCCCCAAGCGCACCGAGTGAGTCAGGGCAGAGGCGGGCCGGCCACGTGCTGTGCCAGGGCGGGGGAATCGGGTGGCACAGCCTTTAGGAGACAAACATGGGTGCAAGGGTCAGCCCTGAGGCTTCATGTCGGATGGCCCTGCACGGCGGTCACTGGCATCCCTGACTCGGGAGGATTCAGACGCCGGCTGGGGGAGAGCTCCGAGCTGGTAATCAACAGAAGAAAACTGAAGAGGAGGAAGCAGAGAGGAGGCGGCCCAGGGCGATGCGGGGGCGCTGGGAAGAGGAGGGGAGGCGCAGGCGGGAGGGCCGAGGGCCTGCTCCGCGGCGGGTGAGGACCAGCCCCGAGCGTGGGGACGGAGCCCTGGTCCCCGAGTCACGGCGTCCCGGACCCTCTCTCTGAGGCCGTCGGGACGCTGTTGCGTTTCCCCCCCTTCTCGCCGGAGCGGCTGCGAGAGGCCGCGGGGTTAGTCCGCCGTCCAGCGCGGTCCTTGTTTCCCGGCCGCATTTCCTCGCTGCTCTTCAGCAGCTTCGCGTTGATGGGTCGTCGTTTAACGCTTCCTGCGCCCTGGCCGTGGTCCCCGGGAAGGAGGCCCCCAGGCTGGAGGGGCAGCCCGGGGACGCTCGGGGGCGTTCCCAGGGGCGGGAGGGGAGCGGGCTGCCGCTGCCCGTCTGACCGCCGCCCCCCGCCCCCAGGTACAACGAGGCCCTCCTGGAGGAGGGCAGGATGATGCACCGGCTGCGGCACTGCCGCGTGGTCAAGCTGCTGGGCGTCATCATGGAGGAGGGCAGCTACTCGCTGGTGATGGAGTACATGGAGCAGGGCGACCTCATGCGCGTGCTCAAGGCCCAGGTACGCCTCGCCCGCCAGCCCCTGCGCCTCAGGCTCCTCCTGTGCGGATGGCCGGTGGTTTGGATTTTCTCAAGGATAACAACACTGAATGAGGAAGGTTTCCAACAGCAAGATTCATCCTGTTGACCGAAGCCAAATAATTTTCATGCATTTTTTAAAAGTGTAGGTACCTGGACTTTCCCGGTGGTCCAGTGGTTGAGACTCCCTGCTTCCACTTCCAGGGGGCACGGGTTTGATCCCCGTTCGGGGAACTAAGATCCCTGCTTGCCCTGTGGGGCGGTCAAAAAACAAGCGTATGCGCCCGTTAAGAGCAAGGCTGCGCTGTTTACTCAGGAAGCAGTAGCAAGTGTGACAGAGACAGGGAACGGGGCGCAGGTCGGGATGTGACTGTCTGGTGTGGTGGTGTGTTGACAGACATGCCCTCAGCGAGCAGTGGGAACACAGCGGAGGGCCCTCACCCTGCGAGGTGGTCAGAACGCACCTTCCGGGCCTGCCGGAAGGGAAGCTCAGGTCCGGATCCGCTGCTCTTGAAGGAAGCTGGTGATTTGTCCTCTTTGAGCCCCTTTCCGTCTCCCGACTGACTGCTGCTCGTTTCAGGCCAGCATCCCCCTGTCCGTGAAAGGGAGGATCATTATGGAGACCATCGAAGGGATGCGCTACCTACATGGAGAAGGGGTGATACACAAGGACCTCAAGCCAGAAAACATCCTCGTTGACAGTGACTTCCACATCAAGGTAATCCACAGTCAGGCCTTCTGGGGTATCGGCGTGACTCTGACTCTCAGTGTAAGTCCTTCTTCCTGACATGATGTGTGCCCAGTGCAGAGCTAGCCCAACTCCTCCCCGGTGACGGTGGTGCCAGAAAGCTCTGCCCAGGAATAAAAAGAGAGACTTGGTGGAGGTAGTTATCTTTATTTATTCCTTCACTTACATCTCCTTTTTAAAAATCTGTTTCCTTTTGAAAACTCTGTGCACTGTAGTCAAAGGAAAAAGAGGGAGGGTTTTCTTTTCTCCTCTAGGTGGACCATCCTGTCAAGTCGGCTTTGGCAGCAGGAATCCCAGCCGAGCACAAGGGTCTGAAAGGGGAAGTGAAATTGCGGGGAGGACGCAGGAACTGCTTACCGAGGCATCACTTTACCAGAAGATTCTGCTTCTAGCACTCTATTCCAGCCCTGGACAGGGTTTTTCTTTTTTCCGGTGTCTTTAAAAGAACGTTCTTTACATTCATAACTTACCTTCTATGATCTGGGTTAGAATTTGAGCATTTAGTCAATCACATGCCAGAAATCATCCCCCAAAGCGTGGATTCCCTGAAGCAGAAGTGGAGCTGCCGCCTCTGGTGTCTCCACTGTATGGCTCTGTCATTCTGCCCTGCCGCCTCCTTCTGTGTTCTGTGTCTGAATTTGGCGTTTTTTTCTTTGCCCTTTTGTCTGTCTTTCCCCTCTTCCACATCCCACCTTCTCTCAGGTTCAGGCTCCCAACTCAGCACCAGTGACGCTGCAATCCTTATCCTCAGTGTGTCTTTGGGATCCTTGGAAATTCACATCCATGGGCTTCTGGACACCTTTTGGGAAAACAGAAGGTGCAGTACCATATGCTCTACAACCTGCTGAAAAGAGAGTGCCTGTTTCCCAGCCTCAGAATCAACAGAAACATGCAGAGCACATGGCGAGTCAGAGCAGACGTGGCTGGTTACATGCAGAGCACATGACGAGT
>NW_024070195.1:1648303-1692549 GCF_014754425.2 Oryx dammah
CATGACGAGTCAGAGCAGACGTGGCTGGTTACATGCAGAGCACATGATGAGTCAGAGCAGACGTGGCTGGTTACATGCAGAGTACATGGCGAGTCAGAACAGACGTGGCTAGTAACATGCAGAGTACATGACGAGTCAGAGCAGACGTGGCTAGTTACATGCAGAGTACATGACGAGTCAGAACAGACGTGGCTAGTAACATGCAGAGTAAATGACGAGTTAGAACAAACGTGGCTAGTTGCTCTTCTCAGGAATACCTTCTGCTTTTCTCCCCATCAACCACCACCTCCCACCGCCAGGTATTGTGTAAGAATCGAGACACCAGAATTTCACACAGACTTTTCTTAGGGGAGATTTTCCAGACGGCTGAGGACAGATGCTTTCTACTAGTTTGTTCAGAGGTAGCTATTTTAAACCTGTCCAGTACAGCCGTTGCTGCAAATGTTAGAGTCCCTTCCCCTGCTGGATAAGCCCCCGATTTAAAGCCAGCTCTGATTTGCTTGCTGCCGTCACAGAAGCATCCCGTTGGTTTGCTCTCCTGCAGATAGCTGACCTCGGCGTCGCTTCCTTCAAGACGTGGAGCAAGCTGACTAAGGAGGAGCACAACGAGCAGAGGAAGGCGGGCGGCAGCGCCGGGAAGGGCGGCGGCACGCTGCACTACATGGCCCCCGAGCACCTGAACGACGTCAACTCCAGGCCCTCCGAGAAGTCCGACGTGTTCAGCTTCGCCATCGTGCTCTGGGCGATCTTCGCCAACAAGGAGCCTTATGAGAGTAAGGCGTCAATAGAGGAGGGGGGCTGGGGGTCAATGGGAGTTGTTCGGTGGGGTAACAGTGTGCAGTGAGGTCGTGGAGGTTTATCACTGTTTGTTCAATGTCTGTCTCACCCACGGGACTGTGAGCTCCACGGAGGCCGGGACCGCATCTCATCCAGTCACTGCTCTTCCCCAGGCATCTACACACAGAATGTAGTGGGTACTCGGCAAGTGTTTGTGGAATGGATAACAATCTCGATTTAGGAACCAGGGGACATAGGACAGATCGGAGCTTGGATAGTGCATCTCAGCTCGCAGGGTGCTCAACGATCCAGGCTTCCTCCCGGACAGGAAGGCTTGCTAGGTTCTCCTTATGAGGACTTCCAGGGCATACACTCCATACTTTGATCCATCCGCTCACTCCTTCGTTCAGGAATTATTTCTTTTCAGTACTTACTGTGGGCTCTTTACTTGGAACTGAGTCTATAAAGATGAGAAAGGGTTTGCGCAGGAGAACAGGTACATAAGTAGCTGTTCTTCAGTGTGTTAAAGTGAAGTCTCTCAGTCGTGTCCAACCCTTTGTGACCCCATGGACTGTAGCCTGCCAGGCTCCTCCGTCCATGGGGTTTTCCAGGCAATACTGGAGTGGGTTGCCATTTCATTCTCCAGGTCAGTGTGTTAAGAACCTGAACTAATGGCCCTTCTCCTGCCTGCTCTTCCTGGGTGATTGTCAGCTCCCAGGGTTCAATCCCCTCTTTGCTAATGCTGCTCAAACTTCCAGTGGAGGCCTGGACATCCTCCTGTCTGTTAGATCCAGTCCATGTACCAGAGGACCCCCCAAAGCAGTAGCCCCCCAAACAAATCCATGTTCTCCATGCTGCCCGAGTGGCTCGCTCAGCTCTGCTCTTACATCCAGAAAATGGTGTTCCCATCCACCGACCGAGCTGCCCAACCAAGAACCTCGGTTTCCAGACTCAGCCTTGCCCTCCCACATCCAATCAGACATCGAAACCTGTGAATTTGGGAATCCCTGGCAGTCCACTGGTTGGAACTCACACTTCCATTGCCAAGGGCTGGGATTCAGTCCCTGGTCAGGGAACAAAGATCCTACAAGCTGCGCAGCATGGCCGGAAACTGTGGCCTCCGGGTAGATCAGATCCAAGATGCGTCCGCGTCTGTCTCCAGAGGACCCTGTCCAGTTCACACCCTCTGTGGCAGGCTCCTCGTGCCGCCACCGCTCACACTGCCGTCAAACAGGCCGATCAGGCCTCTCAATCATCTGTTTAAAATCCTTCCAAGACACCATTGACATTCAGGATCAAGTTCAAACCCCTCAGTATGGAGCACAGGGCCCTCTCTGATTTGGCTAAGCTGTTCCTTCCCTCCCTCACCTCAGCCAACATGCCCAGTTACACTGAGCTGGTCATAATTTCCAGACACATCTTGATTTCTGCAACTCCCAATCTATTCAGATCCTGCTTTCTTGGCCTGGAATCTTCCTCTCTGAATCTTCCTTCCCAGTTCTTTACCTGGATAACTCCTGTTTATTCTTTTGGACTCAACAAAGCCTTTTCTGACTTTCCAGTAGTGGTCCTGTCACCAGAACCCTTTGTGCTTACTTCTTGAATAGCCAGTATTGCTCTGAATTTTAAGTCACTCTTATTCAACTGAGCTCCTTCAACGCAACCGCTGTCTGCTATTTGTCTCTGTATTAAAATCTGGAGTGTGGCACTGGCTTTATTTACGTATTCAGTCATCTGCCAAGAGACAGCTTTGCCAATAATCTGTCTTTCCTCTGTTTGATCGTCTCTGCAGAGGAACAGGTCCGCTCATCATCCCAGGGCATTCTGCCCCTCCCTGGTATAACTGGGAGAGATCAGTGGCCTGGTCCAGGTTCTGTCACCTCCCTGCCCAAGAGGAGTGGGACCTGAACGTCTCCGCTCTCCTTCCCGTTTGCTCTGTAGACGCCATCTGTGAGCAGCAGCTGATACTGTGCATCAAGTCTGGGAACAGGCCAGACGTGGAGGACATCATTGAGTTCTGCCCACGGGAGGTCATCGACCTCATGAGGCGGTGCTGGGAGGTGAACCCGGACGACCGGCCCACGTTCGCGGGTGAGTCCCCTCCGTGCGGCCACCGCCTCCCTCCCACGTGGCCGTCTTCCTAGTGAGAGGCTGACGGGCAGTACTTGGAGTTTTTAGGAAACCAAGTTCCACTCCTGATTTCAAACTGATTTTCTAGATTCCAAAGGCTTTGTTCGAAGAAAAGTTGCCATCCCTCTCCCAAGCATGAAGGCATACAAAGTCCTTTTGTTTCTTGGTGGTATTTTTCCCCATAGTTAAATTTTTTAAATTGTATTAAAATATACGTGACACATAATTTACCGCTGTAATCATTTTTAGGTGTTCAGTTCAGTTCAGTTCTGTCCCACTGTCTGCAGCCCCAGAGACTGCAGCACGCCAGGCCTCCCTGTCCATCACCAACTCCCAGAGCTTGCTCAAACTCGTGTCCATCGAGTCGGTGATGCCTTCCAACCATCTCACCCTCTGTCGTCCCTTTCTCCTCCTGCCTTCAATCTTTCCCAGCATCAGGGTCTTTTCCAATGAGTCAGCTCTTCACATCAGGTGGCCAAAGTACTGGAGCTTCAGCTTCAGCATCAGTCCTTCCAGTGAATACTCAGGACTGATTTCCTTTAGGATTGGTTGGATCTCCCTGCGGTCCAGGGACTCTCGGGAGTCTTCTCCAGCACCACGTTCAGCGGCATTCAGCACATTCACGGCATCTTCACCGTCCCCACCTGACTCCGTACTCGTTCAACGCTGGCTCCCCCTCCTCCAAGCCCCGGGCAGCCGCCACCCTCCTGTCTGTCTCTGTGAACTTGGCTTCGCGGGGTCCCCCGTGTAGGTGGAATCTGACAGTGTCGTCCTGTCGTGACTGGCCTGGTTCACTGAGCACGGCGTCCAGGGTTCCTCCAGGTCATATCCCGTCAGGATCTCCTCCCTATTTCCCGCTGGGCGGTGGTCCACAGCGTGAGGACCGCACGGTGTCTGTCCAGTCACCTGCTGCCGGATGCTGGGGTGCTTCGCGGCCGTCGGACTTCTTAGCTTCTTTGATCTCGGCTCCTCCCTGTGTAGCTGGCGTCTCTGGAAGCGTTATTTGCCATCTGCATCGGGCTGAGAGCAAGAGGAGGAGGAAAGGGACTGGAGTCTGCCACACCCATGTACCTCTTCTCATGGCCCTGTGTCACCGAGGACCTTGCCAAGGCCTCCCTGGAGGCAGCGGGAAAGAGGAAACCGGGCCAGGAAGAAATAAGGAGCAGGAGGGGACTTAGGAGGCTGCAGGGGGTTCTGCGCTCATATTTCTGCTTTGAGGAAGCAGAACTGAAACCCCACCAGCCACTCCCATGAGAGGCTATAGGGGTGATTGATTCAGTTGCCTGCCTTCTTGCTCAGTCTGCCTGAATCTTGTTCCGGCTTGGTTTCTTCTCATGCCTTTTCCACCCTTTGAAACTAAGATTCTGCTTCTGAGATCATTGTAGACCTATATGCAGTTGTAAGAAATAATGCAGACATCCTGTGCACCCTTTACCTAGCTTCCTCCCAGGACCACACCTGGCCAGACTCAGTGCACATCACAGCTGGAACACTGACCCTGACACAGTCAGATTCAACACATACCGTCTCCACAAGGGCCCCTCCTGCTGCCATTCACAGGAGTGAAGCTGCTGTGGACACTCACGTTACAGGGTTTTGTGTGAATGTAGACATTTCTCTAGAGTAAGTACCCAGGAGTTAAATAAGTGAGTCATAGGTGGTTTCATGTTTAGTGCAGTTTTTTTTTGTTTTTTTTTAAGAGACTACCAATCTGGATATTCCCTGGCTGTCCAGTGGTTAGGGCTCTCTGCCGTCACTGCCAGAGGAGACCCAGGTTCAATCCCTGGCTGGGGAACTAAGTAAGATCCCAAAAGCTGTGCAGCGTGGCCAAAAACAAAAAACAAAACCCTGCCAAACTGTTTGCCAGAGTGGCTGTACCATTTTATATTCTCACCAGCTACGTACAAGTGATTCAGTTTCTCTGCACCCTTACCAGCACTTGGTGGTGTTGCTGCTTTTTAATTTAGCCACTCTAATAGGCATGTAGTGATGGCTTAGTGTGGCGCTGGCTTCATCTCCCCAGTGGCTGATGATGGTGGGCACCTTCTTGCGGGTGTCTTTGCCATCTGAGTCTCTTCATGGTGCAGTGTTGCTCTGTGTCTTTTACCCACTTTCTAATTGGATTTTGTCTTTTCGCTGTTGAAGGTAGAGTGCTCTCTGTATATGCCATATAGTGTTCCTTTCTCGGGTATGTGATTTTCACTTAGCTTCTTCCACTCTGGAGCTTGGGTTTTTTTTTTTTTTTCCATTCTCTTCTCAGGATCTTTCACAGACTGAAAGTTTTTATTTTGATGAAGTCTTATTCATTAATCTCTCCTGTTGTGGATGATAATTTTGGTGTCAAGTCTGAGGACACTGTCAGGATTCGATCCAAAATACTTCCTTCCCTTTTTTTTCTGAAAATCTTAGAGTTTTACATTTAAGTCTGTGTTAAGTTCTTTTTTCTAATGATTGTCAAGGAAAATTCATTATTGCCAGCAAAAGAGTGATAGCACAGAACTAAATATTTGGTTGTCTTTCTTTGCCATTTATTTCGTTTATGTCTTACTGGGAAAATACCATGATCCACGCCGAGTTAATTTTTGTATGAGGTGTGAGATTTAGGCTGCATTTTTTTTTCCTTCTTGCCCTGCTCCACCTCCATTTGCTGAACGGCTGTCTCTCCTCCGTTACTTTGTCTCTCTGACTATACCAGATCCCTACCGATCACCTCTGATGCCAGAGGGACAGAAACAAGGAGCCCACCCTTCCTTTTTCATCTGGATATTAGCCCTCTTAGGCAGGGCCTTGTGCTGCAGCAGAGCAACTACCTAAAGCTGCCTTCTGTTAGGCAGGAGCCCTTGGTTTCTTTCCAGTGGTATCCCCGCCTTCCTTCTGTCTGCATAGAAATTAGTCTTGTCTGTCTATTTATGAAAGTGATTTAAAGTTTTATTCTGTTGCTTTGCCCACAGATTAAGGCACATAATTCAAAGATAATAGACTGTTAATATTTAAATTTTTAGAAAATACTTAAGAAATTTTAAAGTGTTTTTTTTTTTCGTATAGGCATTGAAGAAAAATTTAGGCCTTTTTATTCAAGTCAGTTGGAAAATTATGTGGAAGAGGATGTGAAGAGTTTAAAGGTGGGTGACATACCAGGCGCGTTAAAGCAAACACAGTATCAGTCGTGAGAACCAAAGCATTACACTTCACTACTGAGATTCGAGCTAAGCAGCTAGGGAGCTGGGAAGATCCCTTGGAGGAGGGCATGGCAACCCGCTCCAGTACTCCTACCTGGAGAACCCTCATGGACAGAGGTGCCTGGTGGTTCCAGAGTCGGACACGACTGAGTGACTAAGAACAACACGCCGCACAGCTTGGTAACCACAGAAAAACAAAAGTAGCAGTTTTATGCAGAGATCATCAAGTGAGCATTACTGGACCCATGCCTCTGTCAGAACAAATGAAGTGAGAGGAAACTACATCTAGAAATATGGAAAAAGATAAGCACAGCATTACTGGAATAGGATGGAAAGTAACCATAGGTGGGTCAGTCACGTTGAAGAATTCTTGAAAGATTAAAAAGTCAACAGGATTATCTTTTGAGACATATAACAGGAAAAAAAGTTCGAAAAGGCCAACCCAAACACAATACTCAAGAAGTACTAGAGGAGGAAGCCCTGGGTCAGCGTGGAGAACAGACGTCACCTGGCACGTCGGCGGGCATTGTCACCCGGGAGCCATGCTTGCGTTTGTTTTAGAAGTTGGCTCTTCCCCCCAGCTCCTCCGTGCTGAGCAGCAGATGGGACCAGACCCTGCCCAGGATCACAGAGGTTTGTCAGAGACCGTAGTCAGCTAACCAGCCAAGAGGAGCAGAGACCTTCCCCACTCACATGCTCGGGAAACAAGCTATAGTCCTGCTGCTGCTGCTAAGTCACGTCAGTCGTGTCCGACTCTGTGCGACCCCAGAGACGGCAGCCCACCAGGCTCCCCTGTCCCTGGGATTCTCCAGGCAAGAACACTGGAGTGGGTTGCCATTTCCTTCTCCAATGCATAAAAGTGAAAAGTGAAAGTAAAGTCGCTCAGTCATGTCTGACTCTTAGTGACCCCATGGACTGCAGCCCATCAGGCTTCTCCATCCATGGGATTTTCCAGGCAAGAGTACCGGAGTGGGGTGCCATTGCCTTCTCCTAAGTTTTAACATATTGCTCTAATCATGAGAGAGAGAGACTGCGGTAAATAAAACTGGCAGGAAACAGAGGTTTTAAAATACATACAGACACACACACACAGTCAGACAGTCAAGAACTGCCAGACTTTTGAGGGACACCTACACTGTAACAGAAAGGTGCCCAGTGCAAACCAAGGAAGGAATCACAAGGACATCGAGGAAGACAGTCACTAAAGCAGAAAAGCATGAGCGCAGCACTCAGGGATATCTCACGATGATAAAAGCTTCATTTCACCAGAAAGATAATAGCCTGAAGTCTGTCGGCCTTTGAACAACACAGATCTGAACTGCATAGGTCCACTTCTACTCAGATTTTTCTCAGTAAATACGTACTGCATGCTTGTCACTTGGTCGGATTTGTGATATGGAACCACAGGTATGGAGGGCCAGCTGTAAAGAGGTATTTGGATTTTCGGCTGTGAGAGAGGTGAGTGCCCCGACTCCTCTGTTCTTCAAGGATCAGCTGTGTAATTTAGAGAAACCGGCTCAACTAGAGACAGAAAACCTGACTATTCCTGTAACTATTAAAAGAGAGTTAAGCAGTCTTACAAGAAAATTCCACAACCACATAACTTAATCAGCAATTTCTATCAGATATTCAGTGAAGAAGTTACCCCGATGTTATACAACTTGTCTGGATAACAGAAGAGGGAACTCTCCTAAGCTCATTTTATGAGATGAGCATAACCTTGATTCCCAAACCTGAAAGGCAGATACAAGAAAGGAAAACTACACAATGATTTCACTTAACAATATGGTTTTGAAAGTCCTGAATAAAATATAGACAGTTGAATCCACCAATGGATGATAAAGATTGGAAAAGATATGTGGTTTCACCAACAGAAAGGCAAAGTGAATTCATTATAATTTTTCATCCATTAGATCAACAACAGTTTTGAAAGGTTGATGTATCAAGTATTGGTGAAAATGCAAAGTAGCAGACACTTGCATGCAGTATTAGTAACAGTGTAAGTTGGTGAAGTTTATTGAAATGTGAACATCTCTCAGACTTTTAAGCATGAACTTTTCCTGCAGTTCTACATAGTAATCTATCCTGTTCACGTGTATGCTCAAAGATTTAGCTTCAGATGTTTGCACCTTTGTGAGACTTATAATTTGGAAATATATAAATTTGGAAATCACCCAAATGTTTCTAAGTAGGTGTACTAAGTTATGGTTCAGTTCAGTCACTCAGTTATGTCTGACTCTTTGCGACCCCATGAACCGCAGCACGCCAGGCCTCCCTCTCCATCACCAACTCCCGGAGTCCACCCAAACCGATGTCAGTGATGCCATCCAACTATGTCATCCTCTGTCGTCCCCTTCTCCTCCTGCCCTCAATCTTTCCCAGCATCATGGTCTTTTCAAATGAGTCAGCTCTACGCGTTAGGTGGCCAAAGTATTGGAGTTTCAGCTTCAACATCAGCCCCTCCAATGAACACCCAGGACTAATCTCCTTTAGGATGGACTGGTTGGATCTCCTTGTAGTCCAAGGGACTCTCAAGAGTCTTCTCCAACACCACAGTTCAAAAGCATCAATTCTGCGCTCAGCTTTCTCACATCCATACATGACTACTGGAAAAACCATAGCCTTGACTAGACGGACCTTTGTTGGCAAAGTAATGTCTCTGCTTTTCAATATGTTGTCTAGGTTGGTCATAACTTTCCTTCCAAGGAGCAAGCGTCTTTTAATTTCATGGCTGCAATCACCATCTGCAGTGATTTTGGAGCCCCCAAAAAATAGCCACTGTTTCCACTGTTTCCCCACCTATCTGCCATGAAGTGATGGGACTGGATGCCATGATCTTCGTTTTCTGAATGTTGAGCTTTAAGCCAACTTTTGCACTCTCCTCTTTCACTTTCATCAAGAGGCTCTTTAGTTCTTCTTCACTTTCTGCCATAAGGGTGGTGTCATCTGCATATCTGAGGTTATTGAGATTTCTCCCGGCAATCTTGATTCCAGCTTGTGCTTCTTCCAGCCCAGCGTTTCTCATGATGTACTGTGCATATAAGTTAAATAAGCAGGGTGACAATATACAGCCTTGACGGACTCCTTTTCCTATTTGAACCAGTCTGTTGTTCCATGTCCAGTTCTAACTGTTGCTTCCTGACCTGCATATAGGTTTCTCAAGAGGCAGGTCAGGTGGTCTGGTATTCCCATCTCTTTCAGAATTTTCCACAGTTTATTGTGATCCACACAGTCAAAGGCTTTGGCATAGTCAGTAAAGCAGAAATAGATGTTTTTCTGGAACTCTCTTGCTTTTTCAATGATCCAGCGGATGTTGGCGATTTAATCTCTGGTTCAGCTGCCTTTTCTAAAACCGTCTTGGACATCTGGAAGTTCATGGTTCACATATTGCTGAAGCCTGGCTTTTTGAGCATTACTTTGCTAGCATGTGAGATGAGTGCAATTGTGCAGTAGTTTGAGCATTCTTTGGCATTACCTTTCTTTGGGATTGGAATGAAAACTGACCTTTTCCAGTCCTGTGGCTGCTGCTGAGTTTTCCAAATTTGCTGGCATATTGAGTGCAGCACTTTCACAGCATCATCTTTTAGAATTTGAAACAGCTCAACTGGAATTCCATCACCTCCCCTAGCTTTGTTCATAATGATGCTTCTTAAGGCCCACGACTTCACATTCCAGGATGTCCAGCTTAGGTGAATGTGAGTGATCACACCTTCGTGATTATCTGGGTTGTGAAGATCTTTTTTGTACAGTTCTTCTGTGTATTCTTGCCACCTCTTCTTAATATCTTCTGCTTCTGTTAGGTCCATGCCATTTCTGTCCTTTATTGAGCCCATATTTGCATGAAGTTATGGTTAGTAACTATATAATCATTTAGGAGTGGTGGAAACTAACAAATGAAATGGAAAGATCTTCAAGACTTATTGTAAGTGAAAAAATAAATCCCCAAACCACAGAGCATGACTTTGCATGTGAGTGCTCGGTTGCTCAGTTGTGATAAATAATAATAAAAAATTTTTTAAATCAGTTGGCTTTATATGCAAGGGTTTATTTTGGTTTCATTATATTCATTGTTCTGTATGTCTTTCCTTAGTCCAATACCACACTGTTTTGATTACTGTCGCCATGTAGTGAGTTTTGAAATTAGGAATCTTTTTTAAGATTGTTGTGGCTGTTTAGGAAAAAAAGTTCATTTATTTTTTTTAATATTCACTGCTTGTAAGAACTATGTGATATTTCTGCCTTCTGAAAAATTCATTCTTGTAACAATTTTTTGGAACTATTTTCTACTATTTACCTAAAGTATGTTGTTATGCTCTTAATTTTAGAAAGAGTTTCCAGTCCAAAATGAAATTGTAAAGAGAATGAAGTCTCTCCAAATTGACTGTGTGGCAATAGCTCCAAGCAGGTCAAATTCAGGTAATTTATATTGTGATTGAAAATCTATTTATTTACTTGTTTGCTTGTTCACTCACACAACTGCGTAAAATGTTATTTACAATTGCATGAGAAAAAGAAGCTGTAAAATTTAATGCCTGTCTTAAAGGAATTTATAGCATATTTGTAGTTAAGATACATATCTTATGTACATAAGATACATATGGGCTTCCCTTGTGGCTCAGCTGGTAAAGAATCTGCCTGCAATGCCGGAGACTTGGGTTCGATCCCTGGGTTGGCAAGATCCCCTAGAGAAGGGAAAGGCTACCCACTGCAGTATCGTGGCCTGGAGAATTCCACGGACTGTATAGTCTGTGGGGTCGCAAAGAGTTGGACACGACTGAGCACCATTCACTTTCAAGATACATATATTTGAAATACTAGGTAACAACAGGTTCACCAAAATCATAAAGTACCCTGAACACATAATCTGATAAGGACACATAATATATCTGATAGGGAGGAAATGACAGTTCATGAAAAAGAAAGGAGCACAGGTAGGAGCAGAGCCCTCGAGAAGGTCAGGGACAAGCGTATCCAGAGGATGCGCAGAGAGGCGGGCCTCGGAGTCAAGCAGGGGAACTTTTCTCATCATAACAGAAGGGAGAGCAGTCTCAGAAATTAAAGCCGCTCATCAGTTGTCCTGGGGCAAATTACTCAGCTAGTTGTGAGCCTCTTCCATCGTTACGGTAATATCTGCTCCTGGTCTGTTGCGCTAAGTCCCTTCAGTCGTGCCGGACTCTTTGCAACGCTGTGGATTGTAGTCTGCCAGGCTCCTCTGTCCATGGGATTCTCCAGGCAAGTATCCTGGAGTGGGTTGCCGTTTCCTCCTCCAGGGGATCTTCCCGACCCAGGGATGGAGCCCACGTCTCCCGCATCTCCTGCTCTGGCAGGCGGGTTCTTTACCACCAGCACTGCCCGGGAAGCCCACTCCTAGTCTTACAGGGCTTTTAAAGGATAAAAGAACCCATGGAAATGCTGAGCCCAGAGCCGCTCCCGTTCTCATTTTCCAGCCCTCATCACACCAAGGAGACACTTCTCTGCTCCAACACGAGTCCGTTTCTTCCTTAGTCATTCCCACAACACCCGCGTTTCTGCTGCTTGCTTATAACTTTTCTTGTGCTCTCTCACCACCAGCAGGGACAGCTACTCACTGCCTGTGCAACTCGCAGGAGGAAGACCAACTAGTAAATGCTTTTTATTTGTTCCCAGAGTTTTCAGTCTGTTATCCGAGGTGCAGATTCCCGATGGTGCTCGGGGTCTGTTTTACTTCTGAGTGTTCCGTGATGCTCTTTCCGATGCTGGTCATTTCTTTCCAGCCACAGAACAGCCCAGTTCACTGCACAGCTCACAGGGCTTTGGGATGGGTCCCGTGGAGGAGTCCTGGTTTGCTCCTGCCCCAGATCACCAGCCGGAGGAGAATGACTTCCTGCTACACAGTAAACTCCAGGAGGAGGCCAACTACCACCTTTATGGCAGCCGCATGGACAGGCGTACAAAAGAGCAGCCCAGACCGAACATGGCGTACAGCAGTGAGGAGGAAAGGAGGCGCAGGGTCTCGCATGACCCTTTTGCACAGCAGAGACCTTACGAGAATGCTCAGAGCCCAGGGATAAAAGGCTTCGCTTACCCTGGGGTGACTCATCACCCCAGTGCAGCCCAGCAGCCAGCAGGGCTAAGCAGCCAACCCCAGTCACCATACTGGAGAGATGTCTCATTTCCTCTACCCGGGCTTGGAGTGAGACCGCTGGACCTGGGGACCACGAGTCCACGAGTTTGGTATGCGCCAAACCCAGGCCACATGCCAAACCTATATAAAACTCCGGTGCCTGAGACCAACCTCCTGGGGAACACACCCACCATTCCATTCACCTCCGTGCCATCAAGAGGTAAACGGGCCTTGGAGTCACACTGTTCTTTTAAATTTTCCTGAAAATAAAGCCAGCCACTACTCTGTCACAAACTAGAAGGTAACAAAGGTCAAGCTGTTTGGAGTCTTCAGCCACCAGACGCCCCTTGCCATCCGGGATAGTCTCATCAGACCCCTCATCCTAGGCGGTCCGTTCAGGTGGGCTTCAGGCAGCTGCCCACACGTGCGGGGTGACAGAGCCTGGCCTCCAGGAGGCACCTTTGGCTCTAAGCCGAATCTCAGTAGCCCACTGTGTCCAGGCTCTGATGTAAGGGGGAGTAACTGCCTGTATTCTTTCATTTGCCCTTGCTGTTTTCTGAAGGTAAGAAGTAAGTCTCAGACACGTTCATCCTTTATCTCGTCTAGGCCAGAGACTACCATTTGTGATGAAAACCACATTGTCGGGCACCCATCCCCTCCAGACCTCTTCCTTCTTCCCAACCTGAACCTGTCCCCGGCAGACACTAACATCCCTTTCTCCTTCCTTCCCAGCCCCCGGCAGTCAGCCTTCCGCTTTCTGTCTCTACGAATCTGTGACTCTAGGGCCCTCATATGAGTAGAGTTATACGGCATCTGCCTTGTTGTGACGGGCTTACTTCACTGGAGAAGGCAATGGCAGCCCACTCCGGTACTCTTGCCCGGAAATCCCATGGATGGAAGAGCCTGGCTGGCTACAGTCCATCTGGTCGCACAGAGTCAGACACGACTGAGCGACTTCCCTTTACTTCACTGGAGACAGCGTCCTCAAGGTTCACGCATGCTACGTCATGGGCCAGAATTCCCTTATTGTAAGGCTAAAGAGAATGCATTATTATTATGTGGTCCATCCAGAATGGACCACATTTTGTTTATCTGTTCATCTGCTGACAGACACTTGGGTAGGTTCCACTTTTTGGCTGTTAGGAAAAATGCTACAAACATGCGTGTACAGATATTGGATTAAGACCCTGCTTTCAGTTCTTTGGGGCATATACAAGTAGAGTTCCTGCATCGTACAGCAGTTTTTTTTAACTTTTTGAGGAACCATCACCGGTTACCACAGTGGCTGCATCTGTTTATATTCCCACTAGCAGTGCCCAGAGGTTCGTTTCTCCACATCCTTGCTGACACTGGTTGTTTTCTGTATTTTTGATAGTTTCCAACCTAATGGATGTGAGATGATTCAGCCAACTTTTAAAGAAGAAAATTTCAAGTGGTGGCGTAGGATAAACTATTTAACTTCAGCATTTGGAGCAGAGTCCTGCCCCTTTACCAGGCAGTACTTTTTTCTCTTCCTTGCAGTCTAGATATACTACTTATCTCTGTGTTTCTTTCTATTAGATGAGTCTGCAAAATATACCATACACAACAGTTCTGGCATTCAGATTGGTGACAGTAATTACATGGAGATTGGTGGAATGAGTTCATCAGTGCTCGACAGCATGTACCTGAACTTGAAAGAAGAGCCGGCCTCTAAGTACCAAGCTATCTTTGGTAAGCCGCCCTTGAAGGACTCATCCTACAGCAACCTTGAACTTTCTCACCTAATTATTTCTCTGATTACTCTCCCTGAAAATGCCCTATCGCTCCTCGTGTAATTTCCACAGAAGTGCTTTGTAACTTATTTATGTGTGCTGAGGAAACATCGTTAGAATATCTAATTCATGGGTTTGCTATGAAAGCGACATGAGTCAATACAAACAAAGGGCTTATACACTGTCTGGCACATCGTAAGATCTATAAAAGTGTAAAACACACCATCAGCAGCAATACGGCCACCGGGACCCAGGAGCTCATCAGGTCCTCGTCAAAAGGGTTCCGTAGAAGACAGAAGACTATGCCCTCAGCTGCACTTGCAAAATAAAAATTAGAGGGCTTTCTCTTATGGGATTCCACTATACAGCCTCATAACATTAATCCCAGAACACAACCTGGAGAAAACAGTGCGATTTAAGAACCCAGCTTCCTAATCCTCCCCAGGCCTGGCATTCTCTTTTTTTAATCAAGGGCCAGAGCGTGAGCGCTTCTGGCTCCGCTGGCCCTGCCGTCTCTGTTGCAGCCGCTCAGCTGACACCACTTCCAAGTGGGCTTCCCTGGTCGCTCAGATGGTAAAGAATCCGCCCGCAGTGGGAGACCTGGGCTGGAGCCCTGGGGTGGGAAGATCCCCTGGAGGAGGGCATGGCAACCCACTCGTCGTCTTCCCTGGAGAATCCCCATGGACAGGGGAGCCCGGTGGGCTGCAGTCCTGGGGCCACAGAGTCAGACACGACTGAGCGACTTCACTTTCACTTTCTCTCACTTTACAAAGCAAGCAGCGGGCCACGTGTGGCTCACAGGCCATAGGTGGGCAAAGCCAAAGTGAAAGTGAAGCCGCTCAGTCGCGCGAGACTCTGCGACCCCATGGACTGCAGCCTGCCAGGCTCCTCCGTCCGTGGGATTTTCCAGGCAGGAAAACTGGAGTGGGGCGCCCCGTCTAACCCTCTCAAAGCCAGTCTTCATGCACTAGAGCAGAGGTTCCTAAGGTCTGGGCTGACAGGGTACCTTTGAGAGCCTGCTGGAGCCCAGGGTCCCTCTCCTGGTGAAGCACTGGCAGACTCTGGCCGGGAGGCTGGCATCTGGTGGTGATGGTCAGAGCTGCGCTGTGGGAGCCGAGGAAAGATGGGTGTTCTGCCGGGGGGGGGATGAGGTGTCTCTGTTATTCCACTTAATACCACGGAATATGGCTTGTTTGTGGTGGTTTTATACTTCTACTTGCTTCATTTTATTATTTTTACGAAGGCCTGAGAGGAAGGAACCAGTAGGGGGAGAGAGGTTACGGCTCTAGGAGAAAGGAGGACCGAGTGGGGCAGGGGAGGGACGAGCCCAGAAATACTGCACCCGTGAGAAGACAGTGCAGTCAAAGAGTCTCCACGCAGTGGCCTCCGGGTCCTGGACCAAGTGAGAGGAATGGGCGCTGCTGGCTGAAGGTATCCTGAGTTGAGTGACCTTAACTCTGGCCAGATGTAAGCAGAACAAGGCCCCAAAGGAACAAAAATGGTGTTTTCCCCCTTGACGTCAGGAAGGTGTAACGTAAACAGGGGCTGTGGCTCAGCTGGTACGGAACAGCCTAGCAGCCAAGGGGGCAGCTCCCAGGAGGGAGCAGGGCCTCGCGTGGGCTGGCGAGGATCATCCAGGGAGCCGACAGCCAGAGCATGGAGGAGTTAACCTTTTTTACTGACTCCTGGTACTCTGTACTGTATGCAGGTGTTTGAAGCCAGAGTGTTCACATGGCCACAGCTCAATGCCTTCTCCTCTTTTCTGTTCGGCAGATAATACTACTAGTCTGACTGACAAACACCTGGACCCGGTCAGGGAGAATCTGGGGAGACACTGGAAAAACTGTGCCCGAAAGCTGGGCTTCTCTGAATCTCAGATCGATGAAATTGACCACGACTACGAGCGAGATGGACTGAAAGAAAAGGTTTACCAGATGCTCCAAAAGTGGCTGATGCGGGAAGGCAGCAAGGGGGCCACCGTGGGGAAGCTGGCCTCGGCGCTCTACCTGTGCTCGCGGATAGACCTGGTCAACCGCTTGATCCGCATCAGCCAGAACTAAGCCCACAGGCGCTCCTGCGGCAGGGGGCCACCTCCTCCCCTGGTGAAAGCCTGCTGCCTGCGGAGACTCGGACTTCTTTTCTCCCTGATACAGGGGGTGCTGTGTCTGCGTAAAAATCACTTCCTGCCTTTCACAGCTGGAGGATGGAAAAGGGAATCGCCAGCAAACCACCCACTGCGCAGGACGACCTATTTGTGGCCAAGGCCCAACAAGAAGCCTAATTGGGCTTTGAAAAGGAGAGAAGAGAGAGTTGAGAAAGATCATTTTTTTCTTTCATATTATCCCATAATTTTCATGCTATTCATTCTGGTTTCTGGGAGTTTTGTTTGAGCAAGGAAAAAAAGAAAAATTCGGAGACTATAACCTAAATCAGCTTTCTAATTTTACACTGTCTTCTCCACATAGGCGCCTGTTATAACCAAAGTAAAAAATAAAAGTTCTCATCCAGTCGGATAGCGGAAAACTGGAGGGGGAGATGGTCCCCAGCTGCAGGAGGGGGTGGGGTGATTCCTTTCCCAGATGCATCCCTTGTGACCACTGTTCTCTAAATTCCAAACAGGTTAACTAATCAGTGTCAGAGACAAAAAGCAGACAATATTTTAATGGACTAATTAAAATAAAATTTTGTACCTCAAATGGAAACCACTGAAATTAGGTGTTTGTATAAACGAAACAATGTGAGATTCTCCACGGTGACTTTACCACGTGGGTCAGCGTTTCCTTTTCACCCCGGCTACTGGCAGGAGTTCGGGGAGCCAGGGAGAAAAGAGCTTTCCTGACGGTGCATTTTGACTTTCAAGATGAAACACCCACAGGCCCGAGAGTAAGCACTGCGGTCTCGCACACCCGGCTCAGGGGCCTTTCCTTCAGCCCCGCAGTCTAAATACTGGACGAAGAGGGCCAAGTTTACATCTGAGGAGTTTCAATACTAGGCCCAAACGACACAGACTACAATACGAGAAAGAAGGCAACCCGTTCTTGGCTCCGAGAAAGGTATCCAGACCCCTGAGGTTGATACTCGTGAGACCCACTCCCAGACCACAGACCCTGCTCAGCAGAGTCCCCGCTTGTCGCTGTCGTGATAAATCTTTGCTGTGGGTCCAGACGATGAAGTTAGATCTTCAGCAACACAGAAAGGAGTTATTTCTCACAAGACATTTTAAATAGTTTAAAAAGCTTGGCTAGGTACAGTAATCATGTAGACAGAACAGATCTGTATACGGTCAAGGTGTTAGAAGCATCTGATTACAAAGATATCACTGAAGGACCAGTTCTATGGTATAATCCAGACACGGGCCTCTGAAAGCAAGCAGGCACAAGTTCCACTCTGGCCGTGCACCGGGGGCCTGCTTCCTGACCTTTCCCAGCCTCAGTTTCCTCATCTATAAACAGGTGTGAGGATTCAAATAAAGACGATGCATCTCATTCTAGGTGCCTGGCGCAAAAAAGTTATTTAAGATGTTTTTTGATGTAGACCATGTTTAAAGTCTTTATTGAGTTTGTTACAATATTGCTTCTGTTTTTATGTTTTGGTGTAGAGGCATGTGGGATCCTATCTCTGCAATCACGGGTTGAACCCACACCCCTTTGCACTAGAAGGCAAAGTCTTAACCACTGGACTACCAGGGGAGTCCCTAAAAATAGTATTTTTAAAATTTGTTTTTATTGGAGTATAGTTGATTTATAATGTTTCATTAGTTTCAGGTGTACAGCAAAGTGAATGTTAAACGTATATCCGCTCTTTTTTAGATTCTTTTATAGATTCTTTAGGTCATTATAGACTGTTGAGTTCCCTGTGTTATACAGTAGGTTTTTATTAGTTGACACCAATAGCCTAAGACCTCAGCACTACCATTTTTGCTGACCAGTAGGATAACTGGTGTTAAAATTGTACAATTATTTTTAACCCTCATCATCTCTGACAAGAAATCCCAATCAACATTTCATAAAAAAAATAAGGAAATATTGACCCCACCCAAGATTCTGAAAGTCAAACAACAGTAGCTGGAACATTACATATTTCTTTCCTTCTGTGTAGGAAACTGATGTGACAGCTTTATGTTGAAAAAACATTTTATCATAGTCGGTATTTAAATCAAACCTCCCTTTACTGCCAAGAAACTCCCATGGGTCAGTGAGGACACTGCGGGTCATACGAGTCCCGTGGCTGTAACACCAGGAAGCACTGTGCACAGAGGATTGTTACAATGAAAGGGTCTCCAGGAGAAGTAATATAAAATGCAAGGAAGCTGCTGGAATCTCCAAATCAAGACAAGGCTAAACAGCAGCCACCGATGTGCGGTTGTTTTCTGTAAAGGGAGAGAGCAGCCACAAGCAAAGGGTACTGTTTTTTATTTTCCCTGTGGAACCTTCAGCTGCAAATACTGTTTATAATCTTTAAAGACCGAACTGGTCGTAAGAAGCACACACACAACAGTGGTGAAATACACATAAACTTTGCCATCTTAACCGTCTTTAAGTGTACAGCCCTAAACACATTCACATTGTTTCTGCCACGTTCCTGCAAAACCGAGGCTCTGCTCCCATTAGACACTAACCCTGCCTCCGGCCCAGCCCGACACCCACCTGCTTCCCACCTGGGCCGCAGGGGCCTCACTGACCTGGACTCACGCGGCTCCAGTTACGACCGAGCCTGCCGTCCTCGCCGCTCCCCCGCCCCGGGGGCGGCCAGGGACCCCACGCGGACACACACCCCCTCCTCCGCACCCGGCGCCCCCCTCTGCTCCCGCCACAGCGCCGAGAAGCGGGAGCCCCGGCCTGTCTGCGGGATTCATCGGAGGCTCCCTCCGGCTTAGCTCTCGAGGCCCGCACCGCTCTCCAGCCGCCGCTGGCCCTCCCTGTTCTCCAGGATCCCCGAGAGCAGGGGCCCTCACGGGTGTGGGCCGGTGTAAGAACGCACAAAGCAAACCCCAGTCCCCTCCAGCTGTCAGCTGGCGGCCCCGAGCCCACCCCTCCGCGAGGGCGAGACGCCGGTCCCCGTTAGGCTAGAGCTGACACTCAGGGGAGACGCTCTGTGCCGGTGTCCCCGGGAACCGCGCACACAGGTGCGGCGAGGGATCGCCTAGAAACCCCGCGTCCCCAGCTCAGCGCCCAGACCGCCCCGAGCACGCGTGCTCGGAAGGGGGCGAGCCGGGGGCGGCCGTGGCCGGGCGCACGCGTCCTCGGAACCGGGCGAGCCGGGGGCGACCGTGGCCGGGCGCATGCGCCCTCCCCGGGCCGTCATTTGCACCCACGATGGCGGCGGCGCTGGGCGCTCGGGCCGCGCGGCGGCTGCGGCTCCTGCTCTCAGCGCTGAAGCCCGGGATCCAAGTCCCCCGGGCCGGACCCGCGGCCGCGTTCGGGTAATGGCGCCGCTCCCCTCCAGGGGCCCCATAGCCTCGTCCGCGCGCTCGGGGCGGCGGGAAGGGGGCAGGGGCCAGCGGCCGGGCCGGGGCCGCGAGTGGGCCTTGCCTGTCAAGCCGGGACCCGGGCGCGGCCGAGGGGGCGCTGCGCTCGGCCCCGGTGGGGCGTCCGTGCGGACGGAGGCCAGGGAGGAGGCGCGCTTGAACCCCGGGCCCTGGCTCCGGGGCCAGCCTGCGGTGTCCGCGCCGCGTCAGCCCTCGGAGCCGCGGGCTGGACCTCGAGCTGGGACGAGGCGGGAGACCCACCCGGGGGGCCGGGAGATGCGGGCTCCTGGGCCCGGCTCCCCGAGGGGTGCAGGCCGTGGAGACGCCCGAGAGTCTGCCTTTCTCTCCTCTTACCACCCCCACACACCTGAGAGAAGACAGCCCCTGGATGAACCTCTGACCCCCAGTCCCAAAGTGGGCGCCCCTGGTCCCAAGTGATGGTGGCCTGTCATGGGGGCGCGCGCGGGGTGGTCGCTGCTCACTGCCGGCGGGTCAGTTCCGCTCTTGACGAGGAAGGTGTCTGCGCACAAGCTTGGCGGGTACCTGGCCTTCAGAGCTTCACTGGGCTTGATGGGGAAGCGTCCATTCCGAAGGCGTAAGGAGAGGTCTGACCAGCTTTACGCTTTCATACTGTGATTCATTGGGTCTTGAATTTAGGATTTGATGTTGCTACCATTTTAGATCTACTAGATTTTCACAGCTGTTTTCATACAGATGGGAAAATAATGTCAGTGTCTGCAGTCTCTGTAAGTCCACTGGAAAATGCCCATCTATCCGGTTTCCTGTTTACAGAAAGGGATTGAAATGAGGTTACTGTGATTGCACCAATATCTGTTACTGTTGGTTAATGGTTGCAAGAAGGCCTCATCCACTTAGCAGTGCAGATCATTTGCCCTAAAATATCCCCGGGAAACAGGTTTCTCTGGATTTTGAACTGCCATTTTGTAAATGCAATTGAAATTGATCTGACCAAGGAAATGGCAACCCACTCCAGTATTCTTGCCTGGAGAATCCCATGGACCCAGAAGCCTGGTAGACTACAGTCCATGGGGTTGCAAAGAGTCAGACACGACTGAGCAACTTCACTTTCACTTTCACTGTGATGGGCCAAACAAGCGGTGTTGATGTGTGTTGATTAATCCTGAAACAAGAGTGCCGCTTGTGTAAGTAGGTGAGAGCACTCCTGTAAGGCCGTGGCTTCAGAACAGCGGGTGCCCCGACCCACAATTGAGTTGTGTTCCAGAAGCTTCTCTGTACGTCTGCCCTCTTCCACACCAAGCCTTTTCTACCTGAAGTTGTATGTTATGTGCAGTTAGGGTATTAATAACTTAAGGAAGCCCTACAGCCCACCTGAAGACATGTCTTCCGGTTCAATCTGGGGATACTCTGCCTGAGGGGAAGAGACGCGCCTGCCCCTGCCTCTGTCCAGCAGTCAGGGTGAGTGCTGGCCTAGTGTCTAGCCCTGCAGGGGACTCCATTTGGCAGTGTGGTTACAGAAAAAGCATATACACAATCAAGTTATGTGACCTTTCTGAGCCTCACGCCCTGCAAAATTGTCCTCAGGATTTGAGACAGTGAATTTTAAAGGCCTGTCATTTCCAACTGTTTGCGATCCATGGACTGTAGCCCGCCAGGCTCCTCTGTCCTTGGAATTCCCCAGGCAAGAATACTGGAGTGGGTTGCCATTTCCTGCTCCAGGGAATCTTCCCAGCCCAGGGATCGAACCTGCGTCTCTGTCGTCTCCTCCATTGGCAGGCGGGTTCTTTACCTCTTTGCCACCTGGGAAGCCCCCATACTGAGTAATTAGCAGTTACAATTAATAATACAAATATGGATATCTAGATAATAATACAGTGCATGAAAGATGCAAAAATAAGTCATCAAAATTCATGTTTATGCAAGCTAATACTCTGATGTTGCTAATACTTCACTGTGGCTAATAGTCCCTTTAGAAAAAAATTTACAACCCATGGCTGATTCATGTCAATGTACGGCAAAAACCACCACGATGTTGTAATTAGCTTCCAATTAAATTCATTTTAAAAAATAAATAGAAAAAATATAAAAAGGAAATAGCTGAACATACAAGGTAGAGAGGATATGTCGGACTTTCAAAATGAGGACGTATCTGATGAGGCGGCTCCCGTTTTTATTTCTGAGCCGAGTGTGACATGCCGGTGCTCGCTTCGACTTTGCAAATTGCAAGCAGGGTGACTGGGGCCCGTTACCTAAACTCTTAACACTCAGCTTCCTCGCTGGTAATGTGCATCATCAGAGGACATTATCTAGTTTAATAACTAAACTGACCAGCTAGTTCTGCTGGAGTTGCCTGCCGCAAACGGCTCTCTCTTCTTGCCGGCCCTGCGGTCACCTCTCCCTCACTGGGGGCATTTGCTGCTCTATTGCCCCGGCCCCAACCCTCGCCGCTCACACACAGACTTGTCTGTCCAGCCTCCCAGGAGGAGGGACAGGACAGACATGAGATGGATGGCTTTCCGGACTGTGTTTAAAAAGGAGGCTGAATTTTTCTCTCCTCCGAAATGAATTCAGTATAACCTTTCTTATCCTTGGTTGTCTATTGGATTCTCTTGGGGAATTTAAAAAATGCAGATGCCTTGATCCCATCCCACAGATTTTCATTTAGTGCAGCCTGGGCATCTGGAGATTTATTAAAGGTTTGCCAGAAGGTTAAAATGAAGCTTTGCGACCCCCGCGCTGGGTACCGTGGGGGCAGGAAGTGGTCTCAGGTACGAGGGGGCTACGTGGGCAGGCGTGTTAGGGTGTGGAAGGCACGAGCCTGTGTCTGCTGTGTGCACCCCAGGTCTGTCTCCACAGCTTCTGTCAGAATATCAGTAGTTGGCAGCCTGGTCTCTGCCAACCCCTGGGCAGCATGGGTGCCCAGCACAAAGCAGGGTTCTGGATGTACGTCACTGGGTGAGTGCGGCAGCAGCGTTTGAGGAAGCACGCGCCCGGCCTCTGCCCCAGAGACACCGGTGGGCCTCCCGGGACGGTCCGGGCAGCTGCAGCCTTCGCGCCGCAGCTGGTTCTAATGGACACCCCTGCTTAAGAACACCGAGGTTAGAGAAGTGAGTAGCAGGAGGGAGAAAGTGGTGGAGGAGTAAAGCCCCAGAGAAAGAGGTTCATTTTTGTTCTTTTACGTTTTCTAACTTTTTCTGGGGCCTTAGCGCCATCCAAGAGCCTTTTGATATGCTGGAGGGAGAATGCAACACTCATTTCAAGTGTATCGGTGTGGAAAGTCATTCAATCAATATTTTTTAAAAGGAAACTTTTTTCTTACATTTAAGTTGATCTGCTTTTGTCCAGTTTTCTGTCCTCTGTCTCCAGCCTAGAGATGGAGGCAAGGTTCCGGGAGCCTCCGCTGCCCCGGGAGC
Organism: Oryx dammah; assembly: GCF_014754425.2. Taxonomy (NCBI): domain Eukaryota; kingdom Metazoa; phylum Chordata; class Mammalia; order Artiodactyla; family Bovidae; genus Oryx; species Oryx dammah. Next base: position 1,671,106 of record NW_024070195.1, read on the forward strand.
ACACCCGTCGCCCTCTAGCCTGACCGTTGCTCCTCCGTGCTCACACTCCTGCTGGCCCAACCTCACCTGCCTCGCTCCACGTGTATCCCTGACTCCTGGGCCCCGAGCGTACCCGTTCTCCTAGAAGCACCCTCCCCACCCCATTTTCTCTCCAGCATTTTGCCCATCTTGGAAGTTCATCTCAAAAGTTCACTTCTCCACCCTTCTCCAGGTTCCTCTCTCCAGCCCCCACAGGGCCTCGCATCTCTGAAGCCACCTTCAAACTCCTCTGCCTTAGCAACCCTCCCCTGACACTGAGCATCCATCCACCCTGGTCTGGATGGCCTGGTTGTATCTCCGTGTGCTTAGGCACTGGGGAGTCTACATGGATAGGGCAAAGCACAGGGAAGTGAGAGGGTTTTGGCAGCGGAGACTTTGGACAGACCACAAAAGGGAAGTCGGTGTGAGCCGGGCCCCAGGCGGCTCCCAGGCCTGAGAGCCTGCACCTCCGGGTCGTGAAAGCCCATCCCGAGAGACAGCCGAGGGCGCCTCATATGTGACACCTTCCCTGTGCAGAACGCCTTTACGAGACATCCTTCACGCTGCAAGGCAGGGGCCCTGGAGAACCTTGCAGGCTCGAGCAGAAGCAGTCCCTGAGCTGAGCAAGCACCGAGTGTCTGTCTGGGGCGCCGCCTCCTTCCTGTGCTGGACAGAGTCTGACCGCTTCTCTTCCGTCTCGACCCTCCCCTCCCTGAGGGTGTGCAGACACAGCTCTGCAGATGGCCAGGGCCAAAGGAAACGCCAATAAACCATTGTTTCCCGAGATGACTCTAGGAGTAGAACGTTGTGCCATTTTATCTGGTCCTGGAGCTGTCCAAGGAGCAGGATGTTAATAACGAGTAACAGCGGGGTCCGTGAGGCTCCACCCGGCCCGAGGGTCCTGCGACATCTCTCTGGATCGGGAGCCTGCAGTTAGGTCAGCCTCACTACCACCCAGGCCTGTGTGTTCTCTGACTCGCTGTGCCTGCCAGCGTCTGTCCTGGCGTGCCTTCGTGGCCCTCCGCGTGTCCCTGGCCGTCTGGGGAGCTGCTGGGAGGCTCCTAGAGCCTGAGGCCGGGCCGTGTGTGTGCTGTTGCTGGGTGTCCCGGTGCAGTGGTCCTGGAGCTTCTGGGACAGTCACTGAGGGGGTTGTCCTGCGCAGAACCCCCAGGACAACACAGGTTAGATGCTGCAGCGTGGGCGGTCTTAGGCCAAGGAGGGGCGGGGTGCCAGACTCTATAGACATGGACCAGTCAGTGCAGAGACATCTCCGCATCTTACAAACCGGTCTGGCCACATCCAAGCAGACAGGCATTCTTGACCAGGGCGGCTGCCTAGAGAACAGAGAGGCCAGGGGCCAGGTCAGCCTGTGGACCCCAAGACTGGTGTCACCCTTGGGATTACTGCCTGTGCAGCTGAGGGTCCAGGTGGCTCCTCCGGACCTGCCAGGGCCTCGAGGAGGGGCTCCAGGCTCTGTGCCGGCACCCCGCCCACCTCGCCTCCCCGCCGCGGGGGCCCTGCCTCCAGCTTCGGGGCTGTGGGCCTGTTGACGTCAGCAGGCCTGCCAGCACTCCCGTGGGTGGGCCCGGAGCTGGTGCTGCAGTGACCCGCCCTTGCTGGGTTTGGGAAACTGAAGTGCGGAGCCGGATGACCAGGGGCCGGGGAGCATGCTGGGGCTGGCTGGCGCGCAAGCTCAGTCTCCCTCTGGGGTCGGCGCTTCTCTCTTGCAGCTCCTCTGTGACCTCTGCCAAGGCCGAGGTGAACGGCGTCCACCTGCACTACCTGCGGACCGGAGACGGAGAGCACGCCGTCCTGCTGCTCCCGGGGATGCTGGGTGCGTGGGCTTCCGTGGGGTGCCCGGCACGCTGCCCTCTGTGCTCGGCCCCCAGTCCCAGATGCCCGGGCTTGATAGGCAGCCTTAGTGCTTTGCTGAGGTGCTTTCTGTAACCTTTGCACAATCAACTTTAGGTGACCCAGAAAGCTGCCTTTCTTTAAAATCTTACCTGTTTCTGGCTGTGCTGGGTCTTCACTGCTGTGGGGCTCTTCTCCAATGCAGTGAGGGACGGCTGCTCTCTAGTTGTGCTTGGGCTCCTCCTTGTGGCGGCTTCTCTTGTTGCCGAGCACAGGCTGGAGTTGTGGTTCACAGGCTTAGCTGCTGCTCAGAGTGTGGGATCTTCCCGGCTCAGGGATCGAACCCATGTCTTCTGCATTAGCAGGCAGACTGTATACCACTGAGCCACCAGGGAAGCCCCAAAGATACCTTTGTACTTTATGCAATTTTCACCCCTTTAAATACCCACTTTTCTCCACGGAAGTCCAATGCAGTTTCCTGCAGCCTGAAAGTGAAAGTCGCTCCGTCGTGTCTGACTCTGTGCGACCCCATGACTATACAGTCCATGGGATTCTCCAGGCCAGAGCACTGGAGTGAGCAGCCTTTCCCTTCTCCAGGGGACCTTCCCAACCCAGGGATCAAACCCAGGTCTCCCGCATTGCAGGTGGATTTTTTACCAGCTGAGCCACCAGGGAAACCCCTTCCTACAGCTTGGGGATGACAAGTCAAGGAAGGGGTGGGGGAAGGCAGGCAATGAGTAGGTGACCAGCTGGCCCAGTTTGCCTGGAATTGAGGGGTTCCAGGATGTGAGACTTCTGCTGCTAAAATTTGGACTGATCTCCCTGCTTTGTGTGACTGTGTATTCAGCTAAGGTAAGAGCAAAGAACAAAGCTGGGCTTTCACAGCCTTTCTGAAGGTCAGAATTAGTTTTGGCATGAACAGAGTGTGGTAAAGCCAGATGGATCACCATCGCCTCCTGCAGGTAAGAAGTTTAGGTGTAGAAAGTTCAGGAGGGGAGTTTCCAGTGATCCCAGAGCATCTCAAATTTGATTTTAAGGTTTCGGTTACTGTTTTATTTTTTATTTAGTTAAGTGATCCCATCATATACTTACTTCCTTATGATTTGCTGCTTTATCCTAAAAGTAAAGTGCTAACATTTTTCAGTTACATGATGGTTCCAGCTGACGTAGCCTCAGCTGATTGTTGCCACTGTTGAGGCATCTGTGTCCAGACAGTGGGTAGTATCTTTCCCTCGAGCTAATGTAATAGAGGAGGACCTTTACTCCAGTGGTTGATCCTGAGCTAAAGCGATGAAGTTTGCCAGCGTAGATGGCCATTGGTTCAATATTGCTGTCATCCTGGTATAAAAAGCTTTTGGCAATTTTAATTTTTGCTTGTGTAAAACAGTAACCTGATGCAAAAATCAAACAGCAAGTTTCTCCCCTGAACTGCTGTCCCCCAGCACTCGGTCCCCCTCCCCACGGGCAGCCGGTGTTGATGTGTTTGCTTCTCAGGTATCATATATCGGTAACTACTCCGTAGAGTAATTTTTTAAGGTTTTCCTGTTCTTTGCACTGGTCTTCAGATGTGTGCCAGAAAGCGTGTGTCTTGTTTCCGAAAGTGGTGTTGAGCTCCACTGCTGCCGTTTCCCACCTTCTGCCCCTCCTGCAGGGCGGTTCCCTGGAAGTCCTTCCAGATGTCAGAGCAGCAGGCGTGCACTGAAATCCAGACTGTTCTTGGCTTGGGTTTTCTGGATGGTTTACCTGGTGTTGAGAAGTTACATTTTGCCAGGCAGAGTGACGACCCTTGATGATGTTAAATGATCCTACAGAATCTTGAAGGACGTTTTTTTAATAATCACCAGTTTGTGAAACAAGGTGTGGCCAGAGCTGTGAGTCCTTAGAAACCCAGCAGAGCTTAGAAATGCGATGCTGACTTGCCCCTGGACTGGGCTTCTTGGGAGTCTGGCCTCCTACACTGTGTGGACGTCACTGGGCACCTCTGCCTGCCAGTCGAGTCCACCACTGGCTTGAGAACACAGTTCTACTTGCTAATATTCACATACTGTTGTTGTGAAACACACTGATTTATTCCCTCCGTATCCTGCCCTCCATTATTTCCGAGTTTTAGTTTAATTTTCTGGTTTCTAGTTATGACAAGAAAATAAAATCTCCAGGGTTATTCTCATTAGCTTTGTAAAAGACGCCTGGGATTTTAGAATTTGGCTTTGAATAATTTGGATCAAATCTCATTAATGTGTCTACAGATACTATTAAGATCTCTCTCATTTGTAACAGTCATTTTGAAAAAAGAAAAAGTAACCCAGAAGTACGTTGTATCAGTAGGTTTATTTATAGGCAGTTTCATAGTCCTTTTTTTTTTTTTTAAATAGGATGGTTAAACTGAAAAGATATCAAGTGTGCTGGAATATTAGTGATACAGGACCAAGGGAAGAACTGCGTCCTTCTCCGATTAGCCACTAGGGAGAGGCGGGGGCAGGTCTGAGCTCCCGCGGGAGAGGAAGCTCCGGGTTCCCTCTCTGCCAGGCTGCTTTGCTGGTTACAGAGTTGCTGCTAATTTGACTAGAAACCAGTTACACATTGTCCAGTTTCTTTTTGCTGTAGTGTGTTTGAAGCAATGGCAGCGTTTCTTGGAGTGTAACCGGATGGCCGCTTGTATTGATAGGCAGTGGAGAGACGGATTTTGGACCTCAGATTGAGAAGCTGAATAAGAAGCTGTTCACGGTGGTCGCCTGGGACCCCCGAGGATACGGACACTCCCGCCCCCCTGATCGGGACTTCCCAGTGGACTTCTTTGAGCGGGATGCAAAAGATGCCATTGGTCTGATGAAGGTGGGTCTCAAGGAAGAGCTCAGGGGAGGAAGGAGGCTGGCTGTCTTCATTCATTTTGCTTCTGTCTGTTGTTTCTTCAAGGGTGCCTCCTGTGGACATTCAAAGGGTTCAGATAGATGCAGGGGTGCCTCCTGTGGACATTCAAAGGGTTCAGATGGATGCAAAGAGGAAAGTGCTTAGAGACACTGCTACCAGGCTTTGAGGCTCTTCTTTCCTGGGCAGTCTCATTACATATATAAATACAGTTTGTAATGATGGCATCCTTCTATACCTAATGGTTTTCCAGCTGACTGTTTCATTGGACGGTTTATCACAGAGATACTTCCATGTTAATAAATACAGAGATACTTCAGTTTATAATAGGCAGTATTCATTCCATTGTGTGGACACTGTGTCTTAACCCCCGTCTTCTGATGGTAGACACATTATTTCTAAGCTGCTGCTGCTGTGTGTGTGTGTGTGTGTGTATTATACAGGAAGTGCAGTGAACACTTGTGCGTGGACATTGTGGCCCTTATTTACTGCTGTAAGTAGGGCTGGTGTGGACTTTGTGGGCCTGCCCTGGTGCGCGCGTGTGAATCCGTGCACATTTAGGAGAGGACTTGCTCGTGATGGAAGATACAGGATGGGGCCAACGTATACGAGTCACATGGTTTACAGTCCCGTCAACAGATGTCTCGGACAAATAGTTACTTTACTTTCCCAGTCAGTTTTTAACTGCTCGGGAGCGTCTCTCAGGTGTAACCTCTGTCCGTTTACCCCGTCAAGCGCATTCTTGGAGCCTGGCCGACTCACCCAGAGGTTCAGTAGCACCCCCCACCCTCCCCGCTGTGTCTCCTCTGTCCCAGGCTTCCTCCTGGGGCCGGTTCCTCCCAAAGCTGCAGTCGGTGACTTGGCCAGATGTAGTGGCTCCAGCCCTCCAGCAGCTCTCAGCAGGCCCTCTCTGATCTGCAGACCTGTCCTCAGCGTCTTCACTCAGGCCTGTGTGGACGCACACACGTTGTCACGACCAAGCAGAGCTGACTTGCGCTGTGTCCTTTTCCGGGAGATATGCACCCTGAAGACTCCCTCCCGGTTCAGAACAGTACTGGATGCTGTATCCACGCTTAGGTGTCTGTGACAGCGGCCTTCTCACCACAGCAGACCAAGAGGAGACGTTTATGTCACAGTTTGTGGGCTCCAGGGTGTCTCTCTGATGACCCGCGGACACGCCACAGCTGTGCCGATCCCAGGCATTATTGATCTCGGGTTCTCTCCGCAGCTAGGAGCCCTAACCGTGCTGTGCGTTTTGCTGTTTGTCCAGACGCTGAAGTTTAAGAAGGTCTCTTTGCTGGGGTGGAGCGACGGGGGGATAACAGCCCTCATCGCGGCCGCATGGTACCCCTCGTATGTCAGCAAGATGGTGATCTGGGGAGCCAATGCCTACGTGACTGAGCAGGACGCAGAGATTTACCAGGGTAGGTCCCTCCGCCCGGCCCTGCTTGGATGTGCGTTGACAGGTCATGGAAAGATGAAGCGTTCTCAGCAAAGTCGTCCACTTCAGGCTGCGTTTTAAAGTTTCCTGTTTCCAGAAGTGACACTCAGGAAAAGGCTGATAAGTCAGTATTTACATTTCCTGCTGTGCTAGTGACCCTCTGGGAAGGAGGGGGGTTGACATGAAGTGTAAGTTGCAGCCTCATTCAGGTACCCTGAGTGTGGAAGGGAACAGTGTACTCCGGTGGGAAACCTTAGTTCTGATGAAAAACTCCTGTGCTGTTCATACTTTCTAAGGTTGTCCTTCAGGCTTACTGTGAGGACTTTTAGAGACAGAGCAGGGGCTGGCAGATGCAGCCCGCAGGCCCGGCCACGGCCTCTCTGGGTCCCGCGGAGGCTCCAGTGCAGGCAGCCGGCACTGTGGGTGCCGGGGACTGGCTGGGGTCCCTGCCCGGCCCCGTGCAGGCGGCTGGCTTGCCCACCAGGCCCCCAGTCAGGACGTCCAGCTGCCAGCTCAGGAGCTGCTCGGCCCTCAGCAGCCGCACCTGCCCCGGTGACCCCAGCCCCGCCCCGTGGCTGTCCCTTCTCTCCCGAGCCACTTCCCCAGTTTGTCAGAGTTTAACAAAACACAAAAAACCCTCTTTGGGGGGTTCTCCTCACTGAGTGGGTGTCCACCACTTACTTCTGCTCTTCCTCCTCCCCCGGCTTCCTCCCTCTCCCCCACCTCCCTCCTCTCCCCTCCCCCTCCCTCCTCTCCCCTCCCCCTCCCTCCTCTCCCCTCCCTCCTCTCCCCTCCCTACCCTTTCAGGGACTGACTGAACTTTGTAGACACTCTCCACTTCCCTGTTTCTATTCATCTCCATCTCAGCATTGTTGCGTGTAGGGTTCTGCATAATTTCTTAACCTTTTTCTTCCAATTTTCTAGTTGTTTCACTAGCTTTATAAAGATTCTGATTGCTTTGTGGTTTTTTGATTCAGGTAAGTCCAGTTCAGTTGCTCAGTCCTGTCTGACTCTTTGCGACCCCGTGAACCGCAGCACGCCAGGCCTCCCTGTTCATCACCAACTCCTGGAGCCTACCCAAACCCATGTCCATTCAGTTGGTGATGCCATCCAACCATCTCATCCTCTGTCGTCCCCTTCTCCTCCTGCCCTCCATCTTTCCCAGCATCAGGGTCTTTTCCAGTGAGTCAGCTCAACGAATCAGGTGGCCAAAGTGTTGGAGTTTCAGCTTCAGCATCAGTCCTACCAATGAACGCCCAGGACCGATCTCCTTTAGGATGGACTGGTTGGATCTCCTTGTAGTCCAAGGGACTCTCAAGAGTCTTCTCCAACACCACAGTTCAAAAGCATTAATTCTTCTGCGCTCAGCTTTATTTATAGTCCAACTCTCACATCTATACATGACCACTGGAAAAACCATAGCCTTGACTAGATGGTTTTTTGATTAGCAGCAAATAATTGCTTACCCTTAATCTGAAAAAATTTGGGGCTCCAAAATCACTGCAGATGTTGATTGCAGCCATGAAATTAAAAGACGCTTACTCCTTGGAAGAAAAGTTATGACTAACTTAGATAGCATATTGAAAAGCAGAGACATTATTTTGCCAACAAAGGTCTGTCTAGTCAAGGCTATAGTTTTTCCAGTGGTCATGTATGGATGTGAGAGTTGGATGGTGAAGAAAGCTGAGTGCCGAAAAATTGATGCTTTTGAACTGTGGTGTTGGAGAAGACTCTTGAGAGTCCCTTGGACTGCAAGGAGATCCAACCAGTCCATCCTAAAGGAGATCAGCCCTGGGTGTTCTTTGGAAGGAATGATGCTAAAGCTGAAACTCCACCTCATGCGAAGAGTTGACTCATTGGGAAAGACTCTGATTCTGGGAGGGATTGGGGGCAGGAGGAGAAGGGGACGACAGAGGATGAGATGGCTGGATGGCTTCACGGACTCAACGGACGTGAGTTTGAGTGAACTCCGGGAGTTGGTGATGGACAGGGAGGCTTGGCGTACTGCGATTCATGGGGTCACAAAGAGTTGACGACTGAGCGACTGAACTGAACTGAAATCTGAAAACAAACAAAATAAATGGTGAGCATAAATTGAGAATGCTTTCCTTCAGAGCTGTCCACTTGCTGCCCCTGGGAACCACTGGATGGTGCCAGGAGAGGCTGTTTCATCCCCGGTTCAGCCGTGTCTGGCCTCCCCCAGCAAACAGTCACTCTTCCTTGAGGCAGCCCTGCATTCTAGCGGTCATACCAGTCTGCTGTGTTTTCAGGGTTCCTGCCTTTTATGTGCACACACGCACTCACTCATACTCGTTTTAATCAACCACTGCAGACTTCAGCGTTGCAGCAGAAATTATATGTTATGAAAGAGCTCCTTGTTCATGGCAGGCGGGCCTGCAGCGGGTGTGGTCCGCTCCATGGCCAAGGGCAGAGCCACGGGTCCCGCGCCGGCTGTCCGCATGCCCGCTCTCCCCTCTCCGTCCTCCCTCCAGCGCTCCCCTCTCCTTCCTCCTCCGTGCTCCCCTCCCTCCCTCCCCGCGCCCCCCCCCCCCCCCCCCCCCCCGTCCTCCTCCTCCTCCTCCCCTCCCCGTCCTCCTGCACCACACGTGCCCCTTCCCTCTCTTCTTTTCAGGCTGCTTCTCTGTATCTCCCCTCCCATCCGAAGTCTCCTCAGTTCCGCCCAGAGCAGTTCAGCGTCCTCAGCCTCTGGAGTCCACCCCAGTGCCCATCTGCAGGGTAGGGGAGCAGGAGGAGAACGGCAGGCACTCTCTGCCGGGCCGCCTGCCCCGGGCAGCAGTTCGAGCAGCCCACTCACCCCGCGTGTGCTGGGCCTCCAGGTGCCTGGCCCTGTCCCAGCCACCACAGGGGCAGCGCGCCACGTGAGCCCTGCCGTCCCGTCTTCAGGGCGGGTCATGCAGACACAGCTGTCTACCTGAGGGGCGCGGTGAGCACTGTTCACTGCTCCGGAGCATCAGACTCTCCACAGAGCCACCGTGTTTTAAAGAAAAATGGAAAAACTGGGCTAAGGGATTGAATTCGCTTATCCATTCTGAAGCCATCGTTTCCTTTCCGATCAGTCATCCTTGAGACAATTAGTCAGTAGTTAAAATTTCTCCAGTGTTAGGGAAAGGGAAGTCGCTCAGTCGTGTCCAACTCTTCGCCACCCCACGGACACCAGGCTCCTCCGTCCGTGGGATTTTCTAGGCAAGAGTACTGGAGTGGCTGCCGTTTCCTTCTCCAGGGTTAGAACCTGGAGCAAATGATTTTATGCATTTCTCTGTGTGTGTAAATGCAATTCAGAAAAACAGAAAAACTCTGTTGTAAGTAATCTCATTTTTACTCTGCTGACCCCAGTTAGGGGAATACCCGCTTCTGTCTTATACCTTTAATGGAAGCCATTACTTTAGATCTGATTTCGTTCCCTCGGTCAGAATCTGCTGGTGCCCAAGGGCCACCGTGGGGGCAGAACGCGGCGGAACCCTGACACAGCACTCAGCGTTCACCGTGGATGCAGAAGCCGTGGCGGTGACCATGCTGGGCAGCGGTGTGGGGGGCTGGGGAAGGCCTGGCCGGCCGGGGTGGGGCCTGGCGAGCCACATGGAGACAGGGCAGCTTGCCTACCAACAGAGCAGCCAGCACCACGGCTCCAGGCGCGCTGCACTTGGGGTTTTCACAGACGAGTTCTGGTCTGAGACTAAACCCATCGTTGCCCACACGTCTGTCTGTCTTCCAGGCATCCGGGATGTTTCTAAGTGGAGTGAGAGGACGAGAAAGCCTCTGGAAGCCCTCTATGGGTTCGACTACTTTGCCAGGACCTGTGAAAAGTGGGTGGATGGCATAGAGCAATTTAAGCATCTTCCAGACGGTAGGTCACACAAGCCACTTAATGGTCCTTTTGCTGGTTAGAGAGGCCGAGTGAGTTCCCCTGATGCTTGAGAATTCCTCAGGGATTGACACGCTCGCCCACCATCCTTCCACACTGACGCGTGAGCAGAGGGTGATCGTGTCCAAAGGCAAGCTCTTGTGCCGCACACCCTCCTGGCATCAGAGACAGACGTGTGTGCGGAGTTAACGTTGTTGAGTCTCGTAGCACGCTGGTCTTTTCCCCTTTGTCTCCAGAAGTCTCATGCTCTTCTAACTCCAGGATGGTCACTCAAAAACAGTGGCCACAAAGACGTCCCCCTTTTCACATCTAAAGGCGTCAGTCCACTGCCGCCTCTGTTACCGATAGGAGAGGAGGGGGGTCTCTGTCATGACCTTTGGCCCCAGTGGGGTCAGGACAAGGAGAAGGGTGTTCAGCCCTTTCCCATCTTCAGAGCCACGTTGTGTCACTTTGGCCGTGACAAGTGTGTTCCAGTAACAAGAACTGGCAGCCCTGAGAGAAGCTCTGAATTAAAGTCTGTTCTTAGAGCTGTTTTCATTTGTAATCTCTCATTTTTCTAATTGCCAAAAGAGTAGAAAGTAGGTGGGCTCTGACCTTGAGACACATCAGTTACCAAACAGTTATGATTCAGGGCCCAGTTTCGTCTCCTCAGTAGCCACTTCCAGAATGAGTCATCTGTCAGAACTTTCATAATGAGAAGGACGTTTGGAAATGTTACTTTTTTGCTGTAAGTTCAAAACAAGTATATCCTGTTCAAACACAGTATCCACCCATAGAAACAGGCCCTTAAAATATGTTTCAGGAGGCTGGAAAGACAAGCCACAGGCAGGAGTGACTGTTTCCCAAAGGATGGGGGCCCGGGGCTTGTGGGGTCTTTGTTCCCCAACCTGGGATGGAACTCCCCTGCAGTGGCAGAGTCCTAACCTCTGGACCGTCAGGGAAGTCCCTGCAAAACACTCTTAAAAGTGAACAGTAAGAAAACAGCCTAATTAAAATGCAGACCAAACCGTAAGATCCTGCTACACACCTCTTAGAACAGCCGCTCAGAGGAATTGTAGGGCAGTGAAAGCACTCTGTGGTATCATGGTGCCGTATCTGTGTCATCCCGCATTTGTCCACACCCACAGCGTGAGAACCGCGGACGTGGGGTGGTGATGACGTGTCTGCTGTAGCAGACATCTGATGGGGGTGTTGGTGACGGGGGAGGCGAGGAGACAGGCTGTGTGCCTGTGCCTGCCTTGCAATTCTGCTGTAAACCTGAAACCCTAAAAAATGAGGTCTACTGCCAAAGAGAAAGGGAGGGGGAAAGTGTCCCAGAGAACCCTGCATCGCGTGAGTCATCTTCTGGCAAGGCTGTCAGTAGACGGCCTCTCTCCCCACAGGGCTGGCTCCGTGCATCGGGCCCCTTGTCCGGTCCTCGGGGTTGCGGCCGCTCAGCGTGGGGACGGGTCGCGGGTTTGGTGTCAGACAGGACCGGGTGTGTGCTCTGGTTTTGCCACGTGGCTGCCGTCCAAGCGGATTCAGGGAGACGGCAGGTCGGACCCGGAGCCCGGCCTGTGCCTTGCAGCCCAGGAATGCCGTCGTCCCTCGGGGCAGGGCGGGTGGGGGGCAGGCAAGGTGAAAGGCAGCTTCCGTCCTGCTGAAGCTGTGGCTTCGCTGCGAGGAGCACAGAACTGAAAGGCCGGCAGGGGCCCCTGTGTTTCAAGGGAGAAGCTTTCCAGGTGCCCCAAGTAATAGGAAGACTTGCAGGGTTTCTTGTTCAACTGCTGTTTTATATGGATTATGGATCTTAGTCAGCCAGGTCTCCATGTTCACCAGTAGAGCTCAAAGGAAAAAGGCCAGGAGAGACAAAGAAAAGGAAAGCTGGGGACTGTCGCAGCTGGGAGCACTCAGGCCGTCTGACCCAGGCCAGACGCTGGCGGGGGCGGGGGTCCGCCCCCGCCCCAGGAGGGCCTCGGGAGAGCTGTCTCATGTCTTGCAGGGAGCATCTGTCGGGACCTGCTCCCCCTGGTCCAGTGCCCGACCTTAATCGTGCACGGCGAGAAGGATCCCCTGGTCCCACGTTTCCACGCCGACTTCTTACACAGACATGTGAGAGGGTCACGGTGAGTCCAGCTGCAGCCAGAGCTCTGGCCCAGGGCCTTGGGAGGCAAGCGGGAGGCGAAGGCCGAGGGCTGGGCTTTCAGGGTGCACCCCGCCCCGTTTGGGAACAGAGGGGCCCAGGTGCCCTGGGTTTTGGCAGCGGGATCAGGGGCTCCCGCCCTGGTGGCACCACGCTGAACAGACGTCCGTCCCTCGGGAGCTCTTACTGTAGAAGCACCGCCAGCCCAGCAAGTCTGTAGAGTCAAGACAAGGAAGCAGATCGCCTGTCCCTTGCCGTCCACGGAAATCCTTCCGCTGTCGGCACTGTTGTGGGCCCCTCCTTTCCTGGTATTTTTTAACATAGATGCAGTCCTCTTCTGTCTTCAACTTTGATTCCTGCTTTTTTCCTGCCTAAAATTATGGTGTACACTTTTCATGTTAAGCCTTAAACATGTACACCTCAGAGAAGAACCTGTTCCTCAGAACCACAGGAGAGCAGGGTCTGCCCGCCAGCCCCGGGCACGCTGGAGAGCCTAACAAGATGTGTCAGCGGAGTCTGGTCTTCAGTCTCATTCATTTCTGTATGGAGCAGAAGTTTATCGTTTAAATATCGTTTAAACTCGGGCTGACATAAGAGCCAGCTTCTGCTGGTACTTACTTCAGGATGAAAATTCCACATTGAATAAACCTGATGTTTCCCTGATAACGCAGTGACGCACGTCGTGAAGGAGAAAGTAGTGTCTGGCCAGGAGGTCGTGGCTCACAATAAACACCCAGGGAGCCTTGACCTGTTGAGAGCCTGTGTATTCATCCAGAGATGCTGTCATTACCCGGGACATCTTTGGAACTGGATAGAATTCTTTTGAAATTGGCCTCATTCTCAGTAACCTAAGAACATCCTCCTCCCCGACGTGAGCCACTTCCAGCGCCCACTGCAGGCCAGCCCGCCTGGACCGCCCCTGAGCTGGGAGTGGACTCAGACACGGTCCCTCCACTTCCTAATTGTGCTGTTTATTCCACAAGAGATTTTAACAAACAGATTTCTTGGACAGTTTATAAATGTGGGAAATATGCTTCTTCTTCTGCAATAAAATATCCCTAGTATAAACTTATATAATTTCTGTTTCCAAACAGCATTTTATATTTCAGAAGTCATCTTATTTTACTATGATATCTAATTATACTTTACAGCAAAATCATGGAAAAAAATACTGTCCCCATTTTACAGACGGGGTAAAATCAAGGCTGAGACATATTAGGTCGTCTTCCAAGGTTGCATAGCTAGTAAATGACAAGTCCTGGATCTTTTTTTTTCCCTCCCCCAACACAGCTGCCTCTCACACTCTTTATTTTAATATGATGGTGAGAGGCCTGAATCACGTACTTTCTGACCTGGTTAAGTGTCTTCTGTCTTCAGAAATGACAAGTTTTTGCACACTGACGCTCATAATATACGACGTGTGTTCTCTTAGAGAGCCAAGTTCAATAAAAGTCTGCAAGAAAGTTTAATTTAGGAATTCTGTTCCAGACCCATCTCCTAGCAACTGAATACATCAATATGGGAGAAAAATATTCCCTTACCGTTCAGATGTTAATGGTTTCAGTACATTCGTTTATGGAAGGTCGTTTTCTCAGAGCAGGAGTCTTTGGAACAATTGAGTCAAGAGGAAAGTGTTGCTGTGATGATTGTCTGAAACTGGCTGGCATATTAGGCTTGCACCCTTCTGCTGCCAGGAGCGCCCTGTAGGTTGGGCAAGAAGCTAAAACACGGTGTTTAATTTTGGACCCACAGAAGGAAGGTTGATTCCTTGAGCACCAAGGTCCTCCTCCGACTGCTCACAGGCCTTCTGACCCCTAGGGAGCCACTTAAGTGCAGGGTGCTTCCCATGAACTTGGGGCTTCATTTCCTTGTCAGAAACAATTAAAGACACAGCCTGTCCCCTCAAAGATTTTACCTGCAAATAGATATCAGGTATGAAACAAATGCCTTTGTCTCCTGGAACTGCACCCAGAAACAGTCGTGTGTATTTCTGTATCCATTTCCCAGTGGGCTCGGTGGTGTCTGCCATCCCTCCCTGCTGTCTTCTTGTGGAATGAAGGGGGACGTATGTGCACACCCAAGACGAACAGAGACTCAGCACAGAGCAGCCGCCTCTGCGGACGGGACGCTGGTGTGGGCGCAGGGGGTCAGGGCCCGAGGCATCTGCGGGGAGCGAGGTGGTCAGTCAGTGGCGCCCTCGGGCCTGCTGGTGCTCTTTGCTGAGACCGAGCTCGCTACCAGAGGAGCACAGACCACACCGCGGCTGAGCAGATGGATTCGTAGCTGGTGCCGTTGCTTCCTGCTTGGGGATCTCCACAAAGCACGGAAGAGGGCTGACCCGCTCAAAGTGGGCCTCCACGTCAAGGTCTAGCTCGGTCCACGCTGGGAGGCCCGGAGCAGCCCAGTGCCCCCTTGCCTGCCAGCATCCTCGGCGGCTGGCTCTTTCTGTCCCTTGAGGATAGAGGCCATGCGTGTCCTGCAAGCCCCGTCCCTCTAGAGGGCCACTCGCCCTTCTCTTCTGAGCAGCACTGACCTTGACTGGGGAAGGCCTAGGCTACTGCTGATGGCATTACTAACCTTCCCCAGGGGCTCAGAAAGATTCCAACCACAGATCCTCTGTCAAGCTGGTGATCTTGACAGCCTGGATACCCCTTCACCCCCCTGCCCCACTGGTCAGTTGCCAGAGACCCGGCATCGCCCAGGGACAGCTCTGTTCCCAGCTTCCCCCCTGCCCGTTCACCGAGGTCCTGGAGCTCCCAGCCCCCTGCTGTGGAAAGCAGAGAAGCAGGCGATATGGTAACTGGCATTCTGCCTGAATATAGTCCTTTTAACATCCAGTGACAGTGGACAGAGCAAGTCAGACCTGCGTGTATATCCTGGAACCTTTGTTTAAAACTCTTTATGTCTGCACTATTTTAGGCAGTAATGCAGTTTAGAACTCAGAGAAGCCTGCCTTTATTAAAGAAATTGCAGACCATCCACATCTGAGGAGCCCGGTTGAAAGGAAGCGCCTCCTGAAGGGGGCGGGGTATCCTGAGGGCCGCAGATCCAGGCGGGGGTGGGGGTGGGGGTGGGGGTGGGGTGGGGGGAGGGGCTGGCACCCCCAGCCTCAGGGAGGCACTGCGCTGCATGGGGCTGGCCATGTGCAGACTGACCCAGTCCTCCAGCACCCAGGGCGGCCTGGGGGCTTCCGCAGCAGGCCTGCTCGGGGGGTGCCTTCTGGTGGGTTTTCCCACTACACAGATACTCCAGGAAGCTCCAGTCCGGTGGATTCTGGACCATCTTTCTAATCCTCTCTTAAAACCAGTCTTACTGAAATGCATTTTCCCTTAGGTAACCACCAGATTGCACGTCCTCCTCTCAGTCAGGTTTTTTCCCTTCCCTGATTCAGCCCCAAGGGCCGCGCGTGCACTCCTTGGCTGTTGGGGCAGCCTCGGGCTCTCGCTCCCGAGTCTCTGTTCTGGGGCGTCCCCTTAAGATGGACTCGCCCTTTCTCCTGATGGAGGTCGCAGGGGAGAGAAGACAGGGCAGTTGCTCAGTGAGGTCTCCCTGAGACGTCAGGGAGGGGCCGGGTTTTCTGACGATCGCCACTAACCATCAGTGTTTCCTTCAGGTTACATCTGATGCCGGAAGGCAAGCACAACCTGCACCTACGCTTCGCAGACGAATTCAACAAGTTAGCGGAGGACTTCCTCCAGTGACCGTGTCCCAGGGCGCGTGGTCTGGCGAGGTCTGGGCCCGCGGGCCCGCCCTCCGCTCACCTGCCTGCCAGGCCCCCGTGCTTCCCGCAGACTGCTCCTAGTGCAGTGCCCCTGAGGACGCAGCATTCTTTCATAGCTGCAGAGCTTGAATCTGACCTTTCCATACTGGGATTTTCTTCCATTGCCTTAAATAAATCCTGTCGTGATTTACTTTACTTTCAGGTAAGGTTAAGCATGGGTCGTGTTCATGACTCTGCTCTTAAGACGACCTGAACACAAGTGCTGCCTTCTGTCGGAGGGCTGCAGGTGTGCACTGGCCTCTGCGGTCATCACGTCCAGAGAGGTGGGGAGGCTGAAAGCGGCCCCCGCCCAGGGCCCTGGATTCCACGTGTTCACGGGGCTGCTGGGATCAGAGCAAACTGGGGAGGAAGGCCAGCGTGGTGCCCTGCTCTCTCCCTACACACTCCTGGCTGCTAGTCCCTGAATGCTTTGGGCCAGTGGAGATAAATTTGCCTGCTTGCCTGTCTCCCTGGTGTCTCAGATGGTAAAGAATTCACCTTTAATGCAGGAGAGACCCAAGTTAAATCTCTGGTTTGGGAAGATCCTCTGGAGAAGGGAATGGCAACCTACTCCAGTATTCTTGCCTGGGAAATCCCGAGAACAGAGGAGCCTGGTGAGCTACAATCCGTGGGGTCGCAGAGAGTCAGACAAGACCGAGTGACTAAACACTTTGAGTACTTGCCTCTCTCTACTAAAAGAGCAGAAAGGCTATTCATTAGAAATATGAAAATAAAAATCCTATTAAAAGTTACTAAACCCAGAAACATACTTGGAAAGGAACCATTCAGTGAAAGAATAAAAATTATTTGCAATAAAGAGAGACCAAAGGTTTTGGACACATGCTTTTTTATTAGTATAGATATCTTAGACAATACTGCAATTTCCAGAGGAGTTCCACATTATTACATCAACAGTGAATTTCTGACAGAGGCAAAACTGAGCACCATAGTATACGAATAGAAACACCATGCTTGACTGAGGGCAACAGAAGTCGCTAAGGATGCACGATTTATCTGACAAGTTCTCAGGCCTCGTCCTCGCCCTCCTCCTCCTCGAACTCGCCCTGCTCGTCGGCCGTGGCGTCCTGGTACTGCTGGTACTCAGACACCAGGTCGTTCATGTTGCTCTCGGCCTCGGTGAACTCCATCTCGTCCATGCCCTCGCCCGTGTACCAGTGCAGGAAGGCCTTGCGCCGGAACATGGCCGTGAACTGCTCCGAGATGCGCTTGAACAGCTCCTGGATGGCTGTGCTGTTGCCGATGAACGTGGCCGACATCTTCAGGCCGCGGGGCGGGATGTCGCACACGGCCGTCTTCACGTTGTTGGGGATCCACTCCACGAAGTAGCTGCTGTTCTTGTTCTGCACGTTGAGCATCTGCTCGTCCACCTCCTTCATGGACATGCGGCCCCGGAAGATGGCGGCCACGGTCAGGTAGCGGCCGTGGCGCGGGTCGCAGGCGGCCATCATGTTCTTGGAGTCGAACATCTGCTGGGTGAGCTCGGGCACCGTCAGCGCCCGGTACTGCTGGCTGCCCCGGCTGGTGAGCGGCGCGAAGCCGGGCATGAAGAAGTGCAGGCGCGGGAAGGGCACCATGTTGACGGCCAGCTTGCGCAGGTCGGCGTTGAGCTGGCCCGGGAAGCGCAGGCAGGTGGTGACCCCGCTCATGGTGGCCGAGACCAGGTGGTTGAGGTCCCCGTAGGTGGGCGTGGTCAGCTTCAGGGTGCGGAAGCAGATGTCATACAGCGCCTCGTTGTCGATCGAGTACGTCTCGTCCGTGTTCTCCACCAGCTGGTGCACGGACAGCGTGGCGTTGTAGGGCTCGACCACCGTGTCGGACACCTTGGGCGAGGGCATGACGCTGAAGGTGTTCATGATGCGGTCGGGGTACTCCTCGCGGATCTTACTAATGAGAAGGGTCCCCATCCCAGACCCCGTGCCGCCCCCCAGCGAGTGGGTCAGCTGGAAGCCCTGCAGACAGTCACAGCTCTCGGACTCCTTCCTGACCACGTCCAGGACCGAGTCCACCAGCTCGGCGCCCTCTGTGTAGTGGCCCTTGGCCCAGTTGTTCCCGGCACCGCTCTGGCCTGCCAGAGGGAAAGGACAGTATCAGACGCTAACACTTCAGTAAGGAATTCCAAATTCTGTCTTCCTGCCTCTGGACTAATTTTAGAGATGAAAGATCCTTCTTTTTCAGAAAGACTGTCTACCTACAGAAAAGTTTTCTATGTATCAGTGATCCTCAGAAACACTGAAGACCTAATACAACAAAAGATTTAGTTCATAAGACGTTATTAATTAAGAAGATAGTTTAACAAAACCCAACTGGTTTAAAACTAGAACCTTCTGTAAATTCTTATTGATAAATCAACTGCTGTGAGCTGGCAGGGCGGAAGCACCCAGGGTCAGAGGGCCGGCTCAGCTTTTGCTCACAACCTGCGCCTTTGGCCTCAGCTTCTTGAAGAGGTTGCCTGTTGTCACGGGTCCTCTGAAATGACCGGTGGCCTGTGAACTGCTGCTGGAAGCTTTCCTTCACTCTTTGTTCTCTGCCCCCGCTGCCCAGGGCTGCTCTGCAGTGGGAGGGCTGTGGCAGCCTCTGCAGGCTGACCCTGGCCTTTGAGCTGTGTGGACAAGGGCCAGAGAGCTGACAGCTCATGGACCAGGGACAGTGAGGCTGGGACTCGGGGCCTCTGTGGACACACAGCCTCCCCCAGGCACTCAGCAGTGACCCCCATGGGGTCAGGAGGAGGGGTGCCCACTGAGCCAGGGCCCACACATCACCCCTACATACCAAACACGAAGTTGTCGGGCCTGAAGATCTGGCCGAAGGGTCCAGACCTGACGGAGTCCATGGTGCCCGGCTCCAGGTCCACCAGGATGGCCCGAGGCACATACTTGTTACCTGCAGGGACAGAGCAGGACTCAGACCTGGCGCTCGCAGAGCAATCAGCCAACACCCTGCTCTCGGTGCCTCTCCAGGCAGAGCTCATCCCAGAAAATTCCAGCAAGAGGAGATTAGAGGAGGTTTCTGCTCTACAAAGGGAGGTGAGGGCCTGCCCGGTCATGACCCGAATGCAGGGGCCTTCAGGGGCTCTGAGGGTATTTCTGAGCAGCTGACATTTAAACGCACGCAGGAAGCCTTTCTTTGTTGTGTGTGTGTTCCTGCTACACTGGGGCTGCCAGAGAGCGCAACACAGGAGAGGGGGCCGAGCAGGAGGCAGTCCTCACCGGCAGCCTCGTTGTAGTACACGTTGATTCTCTCCAGCTGCAAGTCACTGTCTCCATGGTAACTGCCAGTGGGGTCGATGCCATGCTCATCGCTGATGACTTCCCAAAACTGGAGACAGAGAAAGAAGCGCGTGATGGTCTGGCATCCTAGGTGTCAGCACGATGGCCCTTCCCTTCCTCTCCTGTCCTTGGAACAGTGGCTCTGTGGTCAGACAGGCCAGCAGCTGCCGCCCTGTTCCTCCAGCAGCTTCTGCAGAGGGGCTGGGGATGCGCAAAGCATCAGCTATGTCAGGGAGATAGACTGGGAAGCAGGGAGGGGCCCTGGAGGAGGAGGGGGGCACGGCTGCGGACGCTCTGGAGGCTGGGCCCCCAGGCAGGGCTGGGCGTCAGCATCCCAGCGGATGGACGGGTCCTAGCAGGACCCAGGACAGGTGGACCCCGCCCTGCGGCTGCCTGCAGATTTCGCCGTGTCCTGGAGCCAACCGGACCGGCCCTCCAAGCAGCGCCGCGTTAGGCGCGGGCATCCGCCGGGCTCCTGGGTCACTGACTGCAGAGGCGGAATGGGGGGGGGGGTGAGGGGCAGGGTGCAGCGTGCGTCTGCAGTAGGAAAGGCGGGGGGCGGGTGGGCAATATGGCGGTTGTGAAAGAGACCACGTCCTTGTGCGGGCGCCCGCCCACACCCGGGCACCCAGCCCGCGGGGCCTCGCCCACTGCGGCGGCTCGGCCCGGGGCGGCCACCTGCCGCCGCGCCCACGGCAGTCAGACTCTGGCGTCACCAGCCACCCCGTCTGGATGGTGCACCCCGTCTGTCGGACCCACAAGAACCCTCCAGATCATCTGTCCCCCAATGACACTGCAGTTTTTCATTCGCACTGCAGACAATATACGCAAAATAATTCCGCAGGAGGCCACGGGATTTTCACGACCAAAGCCCCCACCCAAATCTCAGAGGCTAATCTACCGGGGAGGTACCAACCGCGTCCCTCACAAGGGCTTGGGCCAGGGCCGTAATTAAAGACCCACAGCTGCGTAGCCCTGAGCATCAGTGCGGGCTGTGAGGCGCCCGGCCCCGCCCCGCCCTGCGCCCGCGCTCCTCCCGGGGGTCAGCTCCCTACCCGGTCCCGCTGCGGCCCCGGCGCGCACCCTGGGGACCCGCCGCCCCCTCTCTGTCAGGGTCCCCGCCCTCGGGCCCTGCCGACCCTCCCCGCCCCCTCCTGGTCCCACACCCTGGGGACCGCCGCCCCCTCTCTGTCCCTCCGGGGTTCCCACCCGCGGCCCCCTGCCCGGACCCCCGGGACCCCCGACTTCGGGCCCCGCTGTCCCCTCCCCGTCTCCCCTTGGTCCCACACCCTGGGGACCCGCGGTCCCCTCCCCGCCCCCTCCTTGGTCTTCTCTCTGGGGACCCGCCGCCCCTTCTCCGTCCCTCCGGGACCCCCGCCCGCTGGCCCCGCCGCCCCTTCCCCGGGGGTCACCTCCCTCCCCGGCCCCTCTCCGGCCCCAAGCACAGCCTGGGGACCCGCCGCCCCCTCTCTGTCCCTCCAGGGCCCCCGCCCTCGGGCCCCGCCGCCCCTCGGCCCCGCGCCCACCTTGGCGCCGATCTGGTTGCCGCACTGGCCCGCCTGGATGTGCACGATCTCGCGCATGGTGCCGGCTGCGGAGCGGGTGGAGGCGCGGGCCTGGACGGAGTGCGGACCGGCGACTCGGCGCAGACCCCGCCGCCGCCGCCCGGGCCGCGCCTTTTAAGGCGGAGGCCCCGCCCCTGTGACGTCACGGCGGGGGCGGCGCGGGGACTGCGGCACCGCGAGGGGGAGCTGGGGCGCGGCGCGAGGTGCGGGCGGCCGGCCGCGGTGCGCGCGGGGTCCCGGTGGGGCGCGCTCCCGTCCCCGGGGCCTGTCCCGGCCGTCGGCCTCCGGCTCTTTTTTCCCGGGGTGGGGATCACGGCGGCTGTAAGCGCCGGGAGGGCGTGCAGGGCGGCGGGCGTGGGGGTCCCCGGCCGGGGCTGAGGATGGCCGTCTCGGCGGGGGGGTGCTGGGGGGGCCCTTTCGCCCCTGCCCACGTTAGGAAGGTGCTCAGCTGGGGAGGAACTAGGAAAAGTCGCCGGGCGCTGGCTGTCCTGACAAGGCCGCTTAATTGGAAAATTCCATGTGTGTGTCCCCATGGCCTCCTTAAGGAGCTGGACATGTGTGTGTGTGTCTGTGTCTGTGTGTCTGTGTGTGTGTGTGTCTGTGTGTGTGTCTGTGTCTGTGTGTGTGTCTGTGTCTGTGTGTGTGTCTGTGT
>NW_024070195.1:1692649-1717349 GCF_014754425.2 Oryx dammah
GTGTGTGTGTCTGTGTGTCTGTGTGTGTGTCTGTGTCTGTGTGTGTGTCTGTGTCTGTCTCTGTGTGTGTGTCTGTGTCTGTGTGTGTGTCTGTGTCTGTGTCTGTCTCTGTGTGTGTGTCTGTGTGTGTGTGTCTGTGTGTGTGTGTGTGTGTGTCTGTGTGTGTGTGTGTGTCTGTGTCTGTGTGTGTGTCTGTGTCTGTATGTGTCTGTGCGTGTGTGTATGTCTGTATGTGTCTGTGCGTGTGTGTCTGTGTGTGTCTGTCTGTGTGTGTGTGTGTGTGTCTGTGTGTGTGTCTGTGTCTGTATGTGTCTGTGCGTGTGTGTCTGTGTGTGTATGTCTGTGTGTGTCTGTGTGTGTGTCTGTGTGTGTGTCTCTGTGTGTCTGTGTGTCTGTGTGTGTGTCTCTGTGTGTCTGTGTGTGTGTCTCTGTGTCTGTGTGTGTCTGTGTGTGTGTCTGTCTCTGTCTGTGTCTGTATGTGTCTGTGCGTATGTGTCTGTGTGTGTGTCTCTGTGTCTCTGTGTGTCTCTGTGTCTCTGTGTGTCTGTGTGTGTGTGTCTCTGTGTGTCTGTGTGTCTGTGTGTGTGTCTCTGTGTGTCTGTGTGTGTCTCTGTGTCTCTGTGTGTCTGTGTGTGGCGGGGGGCGCGTGTGCCTCCTGCGCGTTACGTCGCCTGGTCCCCGTGCCACCCTTCTGGAGGTGGGTATCCTGCTCCAGGTCATCAGCCACATGTGACCGCTGAGCCAGGGGAGTCTGCGTTGAGATGTGCTTTGATGTGAATGCTCATCCGGTTCCATGGACTCAGGAAGTTAAAAGAATGGAAAAGATTCCATCACTAATTTTGTATATTGATTACTGATCAATATAATATCTTGGATACATTTTCGAAATTAATTTCACTTGTTTCTGTTTTTTTAATGACTGCTACGCTCATAGTGACTACTGGAAAATTTTAAATTACCTTCGTGGCTCACAGTGTATTTCTGCAGTTCTGGAGGAGTGAACATTATTACCATCCCGAGTTAACAGCTTCAGAAAGGAGGCTCATCGCTGACCAGCCTCAAAGCTTCTAAGTGAAGGCACAGAGTTTCCTTCTACAAAGAAAAAGGGCAGGGGAGTTTTAAAGGCTTGGCCAGGATGAGGTTAAGACCCAGGCTTCATCATCCCTAGGGACCGTCCTGACCTGGGGGCCAGGGCAGCAGAGACCAGGGCCTGCTTCTTTCACAGGACGTCCCTTTTCCTCTCTGGGGCCAGTTCCTCCAGCTTTAAAGTGATAATTACAGCTGCCCTGCAGCCAGCTTTGTGAGTAGGAAATGAGAGGCTCTATATGAAAGCGAGTCGAGTTTATGGAGCAAAAAGGTCCCTGTAAAACCCAAGGTGATGCTGTTGTTACAAATATTAAGCCCATTTGCCATGTTAATGGCGGGCAAAGTCATGGCTCTGTCACCCCTGCTCCAGGAAGCCAGTCCTCAGGGTCCCTCCCTGCCCAGGCAGGTGCCTGGTGCCCCTCGCGGGGGAGGGGCATCTCCAGGGCGCCCTCCCCTGCCCCCTCCGGGGCGCCCACCATTCACCCCCTCTGGCTGGTGCCGCACCCACGTGCCGAGGGCGTGGTCTCCACCTTCTCTCAAGCGTTGCCCTCAGCTTCCGTGCCCTGGGCTCTTCACGACCAGCGAGACCTTTCCAGAACCTGTGCAGAGGACAGGCCTGCTCCCTGTAGCTTCTGCAATCGCTTGGTTCACAGAGGGTGTTCGGAGATGACTGCCTCTTGGCCTTTGTTGTTTCATTCAAGTTGGGGAATTGGGAGCCAAGCAGATGAGACCTAGAAGGGCTGGTACTGGGGGGCTGCTACTGGGTAACAGGTGGGCATCTCCTGCGAGGGGTGGGGTCCTCTCTCCTGCATCCTAGTCAGGCAGTTAAGCAGGTCATCTGAGCGCTCAGCCCCCGGTACGGAAACCTGGAAACTGGCTTCATTATGCTGTGAAGACAAGAGAGGGTGTCTGGGAACAGTGAGTGAGTGACAGCGCTGGTTCCAGCAGGCCGAGGCCATGGGCGTCCCTGGCAGCAAAGGCCATCTCCTCTGCACTCAGCGTGCCCCTGGCCCGCCTGTCCCAGCCCCGCCCGTGTCTGAGCCGGGCAGTCAGAGACGCGCCGGTGCAGAAAGGACGCCCGCCTGACCGCAGGTGACGCGTCCGGGGACTCGGCGCCCGCCGGAGCCGGCCATGCGGACTGCAGGAGGAAGTGGGGCCCGCCGAGCCTCCCCGCCAGGACGGGCTTTGACAAGGCCTTGGGAGAAGGTGGCTTCTCCCCGCGTCTCCCTGTGTTAGAGAAGGGCTTCTCCGGGCCAGGACAGGGCGACGGGGGCGGGGAGCCAACCTCCTCCAGCCCCAAGGCGGTTCCTGTCTTGGGCTGATGTCACCGGTGTTCCAGCCGCCCCACCCCTAAGGCCCTTCGGGTGACAAGACAAAACTCAGGCGGGAGAGGGAAGCGGCGAATTCCCTGCGCAGGGCTGGGCGTGCGTCTCCCTGAAGGCTCTGCCTTCCCCTGCCGCTCCCGCCTCCCTGCGAGCCTTTCAGAGGACCTGTGCTTGTCCCTGGCCCTGTGACGGCGGCCTCTGCCCTGGGCGGGTGCATCAGTAAGGGACAGACGTGTTCCGGGGAAATGTATGTCAAGCATCAGCTTCCTCTAGAATAACGAGAACCCGAGAGCCATCCAAGCAGGAGAATGGTCTCAGTTATTCTGGAACAGTCTCTTTCACCGTCCTTGTGACCTCAGAGAAGGCCCAGGAGACCAGCTCCTCAGTAACAACCCTGTCTGCTCCTTTATACGCACATGTTCAGGTTTTTAATAAAAGTGTCTCTTTATGAAGATGGAGGAATTTTGCTTAAAGCATTTGAAGTGCGACTGCCTAAAACATAAAGAGTCTGAACCCGAGTTTGAAGATAGTCAGCTCAACCGAAGTTTACAAAATTTTTGCAGAATAATAATTTGTAGTAAATATGTAATAATGTTTTTCGACTACTTTCTGGAATGTTTCATGTCCCAGTATGAATTATTTTTACTAGAATTGCCAATCTGGACCTTTCTTAACTGAAAAAAATATATAGTATAATGTGTGTGTGTAATATTCATACACATTATATATGTTATTGTGGTAAGGATGTCTTTCATATACACACATTTTCTGAGTATAAAATTTTAAAATTTATAAAATACTAAACAAAAGTATGTCTTCCCACTCTCCGTTAGTTCTATTTTTGATGTTTGATGTTTTCCTTTTTCCCTCCTTTCATGGGTTATTTAGATATTTTTGTTCCTTTTCATCATGGTTTCAATCATTTTTGCCTTGGACATTAAGAATGAAAAATACTGTTATTTTTACACTATGACTTAAATGAGACATGAGTGAGTGACTGAGTGAAGTCGCTCAGTCGTGTCCGACTCTTTGCGACCCCATGGACTGTAGCCTACCAGGCTCCTCCCTCCATGGGATTCTCCAGGCAAGAGTACTGGAGTGGGCTGCCATTTCCTTCTCCAGGGGATCTTCCCCACCCAGGAATCGAACCCCGGTCTCCTGCATTCCAGGCAGACGCTTTAACCTCTGAGGCCCCAGGGAAACCATGTTACCTTCTTCTAGCTGCTACCATGTTCCCTGTAACCTAGCATCTCTGGATCATACCAAGTTCTCGGAACAAACTCTGCTTCCCACGGCCAAGGCTGTTCACATGACTGGGCTGAATGTCCCCCCACTCAGCCCGCCCCCACATTCCCTGAGGGGTTAACAGCACAGGCCCGCTTGGTTGGAGTGGGTTCGGATCCTGCCTCTGCCGCTTGCCAGCTGTGTGACCTAGGGCAAGGCACTTAACCTCTGTGTGCCTCAGCTGTGCCATCTGTAAAGTGGGGGTAAGTGTTGTGCCTCAGCTGTGCCATCTGTAAAGTGGGGGTAAGTGTTGTGCCTCAGCTGTGCCATCTGTAAAGTGGGGGTAAGTGTTCTATCAGCTGCTGACATGCGCGTTGCTGATCCCTTCTTCCGGAGAGTTCTTCCCTATAAATCGGGGCTCAGTGCTAGTGCCCCGGGTCCGTGATGCCCCCTCCTTCATGCCTCGCAGTACACTGTCTCACCTCAATGCTGCCTTCCTGGCCCCGAGTCCACGAGGCTGCCCACAGCCAGGAAGGGGCCGTGGGAAGGGGAGCTGCAGAGCTCCTAAGCGAGCTGACGCCCCACTGAGGGTCTGGAGGTCAGCTGGGGTCCCAGCACCGTGCAGGACGGTTCTGAGCCTGAGCACCCCGAGGGCAGGGCACAGACTGGGCTGGAGGCTGAGACCCAGGAGAGCTGTTCCCGCCGCTTCCCAGCTTCCTGGCCCCCTCACACCTGTCTTCTGAAGGCAGGATTTCTTGCGCCAGAATCTGAATTGCCAGAGACTTGGGGTGAGGCCAGCCGTGCCGATGCCACCGGGCCAAGCCGGGCGCGGAAAGGGTGCTGGTCACTTTCTCGGAAGCTCCAGAGCTCACGGTTTGCTCTGTTTCACTTTTAGGGCAAACGTGGAAAGATTGCCGTCAGTGTTCCCTCCCCGAGGTGAGGAAACCAGGAGTTCCCGAGGAGCCTAGGACTGTTTTCTGCTGCGAGTGTGCAGGGCGGAGGCGGAGCCAGTGGGCTGGCATCCAGCCAGCGGCCGGGTCGCTTCCCCCATGCCGCCCTCTGCCCTCTGGGGGCTCCCTGGCTCGCCAGCGCCCCTGCCCACTGGAGGCTTCTTGCCTGTGACAGAGGAGCCCCTCCCCGCATCCCCCCGCCTGTGGTCTGCACAGCTTTCTCTAGAATAGTCTTTGCAGTGGGAGCAAGAACTACCTACCATCCAACTTGTGAAATCCACTAAGGAAGATGCGACTCGAATATGAAGCGCCTTTTAGCTCTAAAATCACACTGAGGTACATAAAAGTGTTTCGTGGACCTTTGAGCATTCGCGTTATGGAAGAACACGACCGGCCCTCCTGGTGCAGCGGGCAGTATGTCCATCTGTCTCACAACCTGCAGGTCTTACGTTCTGGAAAAATCCAGGTCCCAGGACTTCGTCAGCCGTGCAGCCAGGAGTCTTGAGAGGAACCCGAGATCGTCTCCTGTTCACGGTTCCCATCTTTGCTGACCAAGTCCCAGACATTCTTGATCTGATCGTGAAGGAATGTTTCTACTTGTTTATAATCAGTTTTTATCTAGACCTGATTGTCATGTGCTAGAAAAATAGTAATGAGGATCATTTCAAACACAGGGTGGATTAATGTTGTTAAATTTATTATTCAATTATACAGACTTTGTTGCACACTCAGGCTGATGCTGTGCACCTTGCTGCCCGTGTTCTCTTGTTTTTCTTAATTAGAAGAAATATCTGTTGTGTTCACTCTTTTATCAGCCAGGCCAGTTTGCCACTGGGCACTCTAAGCATAGCCCTTGCTAGTTTTCAGGACCTAAGAAAATGAGGGGTAGGGCTGACAAGTCCAAAATATGAAGAGAAACCTGCAATAGTGAAATTAACACGTTTAATTAAATTAAACCTACATCAATTAGCCAAAATGCGGCTTAGCATTTATAGCATAACACAAATTACAATGAAGTAAACATTTTACAAGATAGAAATTTCAATATTTTTGATATGATGTGAGTGGTGCCTCCAGAAGTAGGAGTATCTTCTACAAAACTCTTAACTTGGCTTCGCCCATCCCTCACAATCAGTATCACTGTCTGGATACAAATAAATAATTTAAACTTTTTTGATAAACAGAAGGGAGAAGGAGGTTAAAGAAGAAGGAGATGGGTAGGAAAGGGGTGGTCCGAGGGAAATTTAACAGAGCCGTGAATTCTTCAAGGGAGGGAGGCACACGTGTGCACTCGGCCACTGGGGAAACCAGAGGTCTTAGCCCAGTCCTCCCCCACCACCCCCCCCCCCCCCCCCCCGCCCCGCACTGGCCAGCAGGGGGCGGCTGGTCAAGGCCCGCCTGGTTCCTGAGTGTTAGGGAAGGAGCCGTGAATTACAGGACAGGCAGGCAGCCAGACACATCTGTGTGCTGAGCGTCCACAGTCAGGCTTCAGTTAACTCATGGGAGGCGTGAATACCGTGCAGATTCTCAGGTGACTCTGAAGACTGGGTAATTTTATAAGTCATACAGCATTTGGGTCCCCCTGAGATGACGTCAAGGCTGTATAGTGTCACCCTGCTTATTTAACTTATATGCAGAGTACATCATGAGAAACGCTGGGCTGGAAGAAGCACAAGCTGGAATCAAGATTGCCGGGAGAAATATCAATAACCTCAGATATGCAGATGACACCACCCTTATGGCAGAAAGTGAAGAGGAACTAAAAAGCCTCTTGATGAAAGTGAAAGAGGAGAGCGAAAAAGTTGGCTTAAAGCTCCACATTCAGAAAACGAAGATCATGGCATCCGGTCCCATCACTTCATGGGAAATAGATGGGGAAACAGTGCAAACAGTGGCTGACTTTATTTTTTTGGGCTCCAAGATCACTGCAGATGGTGACTGCAGCCATGAAATTAAAAGACACTTACTCCTTGGAAGGAAAGTTATGACCAACCTAGACAGCATATTAAAAAGCAGAGACATTACTTTACCAACAAAGGTCCGTCTAGTCAAGGCTATGGTTTTTCCAGTGGTCATGTATGGATGTGAGAGTTGGACTGTGAAGAAAGCTGAGCGCCAAAGAATTGATGCTTTTGAACTGTGGTGTTGGAGAAGACTCTTGAGAGTCCCTTGGACTACAAGGAGATCCAACCAGTCCATCCTAAAGGAGATCAGTCCTGGGTGTTCATTGGAAGGACTGATGCTAAAGCTGAAACTCCAGTATTTTGGCCACCAGATGCGAAGAGCTGACTCATTGGAAAAGACTCTCATGCTGGGAGGGATTGGGGGCAGGAGGAGAAGGGGACGACAGAGGATGAGACGGCTGGATGGCATCACTGACTCGATGGACATGAGTTTGAGTGAACTCCAGGAGTTGGTGATGGACAGGGAGGCCTGGCGTGCTGCGATTCACGGGGTCACAAAGAGTCGGACACGACTGAGCGACTGAACTGAACTGAACTGAAAGATGCCGGGACCGAGGTCAGAGGAATGAAGCAAGAATGGGGTGCAGGCCGAGGCTGGCCCTGGTTGGGGGCACAGCAGCCTGCAAGTCAGCCGCAGGTCCACCGGAGATGATGCTAGCACGGGTCCAGACCTGCTGTCCAGCCTCACTGCTGGGCCGGAAGGACGGGCTGGGAAAGCAGGACCAGGAAGCTCAGCGGTGAGTGTGAGCGGGGCCTCCCTCTGCAGGGCTGCTGCTCCCAGTCCAGCCTTTGGGAGACAGAAATTTCCATTCCGACTTCCTGCACTTGCAGACTTAGACCGCTGCGTCGGAGCCAGTCGAGGGAAGTTGCAAGGGTGACTTAGCTTCCTTTTTCACTTTCCCACCTCTTGGGACTCTTCATCAACTTGAGCACATATTCCCCCGCTCATGAAAATCGGGGCCCAGGAGATATCTTAATACCAATCAAAGGAGGCCTTACTCTGATGAGCAAGAGGGTTAACTCCTCCAAGCATGACCCCAGAGAGGCACCGACCCCTGTGGTCACAGGGACCTGAAAATCCAACATGCACAGTGAAAAGCGCCCCTACACTGGCCTGTCTTGGCCCCATGCAGGACTCCTGACAAGAAGCCACAGAGTCTGTCCTGAACGGACTGAGGCCCAGAGAGACGAAGACTTGCCCAAAGCCACATAGCAGGTAAACAGAAAACCACATCCTCGGAGCACAGGTCCAGCTGTCGGAACCAGAGTGTCCAGAGGCCACTGGTGGCAGGCAGAACTCTGAGGCCCAGGGGCCACCAGCCGGGACTGCACACACCCATGCCCGGTTGTTCAATGACGCACCAACGGCAGTGCAGCGTGAAGGGACTCCACAGGTGTCATTAGGGGCCCGGATCAGCTCCCCTTGAAGTCAGGAGCTCACCTGACTTGAGGAAGGGCTGCTGCTGCTGCTAAGTCACTTCAGTCGTGTTCGACTCTGTGAGACCCCATGGACGGCAGCCCACCAGGCTCACCCGTCCCTGGGATTCTCCTTCTCTAATCACGCGAGCCCTCCAAGGAGGGAATTTTCTCCAGCTGGTGGCAGAAGCCTCCCGAGTTTCAACCCAGTGGAGACCCTCTGCGGGTGCCGTGCTGGGGGCCTCATGGCAGGGTCGGCAGGCACCTCGGGGCCCAGAAAGGCCTCCGGCCAATAGGGACCCCAGTGCCAGGACTGCGAGGAACCCGGCGCTGACAACCTCCTGGGGGCGCTGAGGGCCCTGAGCTGGGGATGGAGCGGCCAGGATGGTCAGCTGTGCGCAGCACCGGGCAGAGGGCCTGCCGTGCCCTGCTCTCTGCTGTGAGCGTGTCACGGAGGCCACCCCTCTGGGCTGGGGGCAACGTGTCACACGCTGTGCAGTAGAAGAGGGCACACTGCCTCCCCTTGGGTCTGAGGTCCGTGCCCCGGGCCTGAGGCGAGGATTCTGTTAATGTTTAATTATGATATGCTCTTTCAGAATATTTAGTTTACTTATTGTCGTGTCACTGATTTACAGTACTGTTTCCGGTGTATAGCAACATGTTTTCCGTAGTGGCCGCACCGATTTACGTTCCCATCAGCAGTGTACAAGGTTTCCCTTTTCTCCACAGCCTCTCCAGCATTTGTTATTTGCAGACTTTTTATTGACGCCATTCTGACCCGTGAGAGGTGACACCGCTTGCCTTTTTCTAATAATTAATGATGTTAAGCATCTTTTCATGTGCCTGTTGCTGTTGTGGTTTAGTTGCTAAGTCATGTCTGACTCTTTGCACCCCCGTGGACTTGTAGCCTGCCAGGCTTCTCTGTCCATGGGATTCCCCAGGCAAGAATACTGGAGCGGGTTGCCATTTCCTCCTCCAGGGGATCTTCCTGACCCAGGGATCGAACCCAGGTCTCCTGCATTTCAGGCAAATTCTTTACCACCGAGCCACCAGGGTACCAACCAGGGTGCCTGTTGGCCATCTGTATATCTTCTTTGGAGAAATGTCTCTTTAGATTTTCTGCCCATTTTTCGATTGAGTTGTATTTTTTGTTGCTTTTTATGATGATGAGCTATAAGAGAGATTATATATTTTGGAAATTAACCCCTTGTTGATTACATTATTTGCATATATTTTCTTCCAGTTCATAGGTTGTCTTTTCATTTTGTTTATGGTTTCCTTTGCTGTGAAAAAGCTTTTAAGTTTGATTAGGTCCCATTGGTTTGTTTTTGCTTTTATTTCTTTTGCCTTGGGAGACCTAAGAAAATACTTCTACGATTTACGTCAGAGAATGTTTTGCCTGTGTTCTCTTCTAGGAGTTTTATGGTGTCGCGTCTTACATTTGCGCCTTTAAGCCATTTTACTTGGTGAATGATGTGAGGGTTTGTGCTGACTTCATTGATTTACATGTGGTTGCCCAGCTTTCCCAGAACCACTTGCTGAAGAGACTGTCCTGTCTCCGTCGTATATTCTTTCCTCTTTTGTCGGAGGCTAACTGTAGGAGACTGGATTTATTTCTGGGCCTGCGACGAGGATTTGAGTGGAAGTTTGTTGGGCGCTGATCCCAGGCGGTGGGGCCTGAGCGGGGAAGGAAGGAAGCTGAGTTCCTCCCGGGGTCTGAGAGTCCCTCACCCGGGGGCTGCCCCGCCCCGAGTCAGGGAAAGTGGCTCAGTCGTGTCCGACCTTTGCAACTGCATGGCCTATACAGTCCGTGGAATTCTCCAGGCCAGAATACTGCGGTAGGTAGCCTTTCCCTTCTTCAGGGGACCTTCCTGACCCAGGGATCGAACCCAGGTCTCCCGCATTGCGGGCAGATTCTTTACCAACTGAGCTATCAGGGAGGCCCGAGTCTGGGAAGCTGGGTTCTTAAGTCCCCAGCCTGTCCTTGGCTGGTCCTCCTTCCAGAGGGGCGTGTGAGGGGGCCTGAAGGGATGGTGTCAGCGGCAGGGATGCTCGTTAGGACTCTCCCCACATCCGGTGACACGAGCCGTGGAGCCCAGGGTCCTGGTTCAGCCGCTAAGCTGGGGCCCCTGCTCCTCATGCTCGTCAGACCCTTGCCGTTTTCATGCCGCCTGGGAGTTCTCGTCACTGGACAAACACCTCCACGCTCTCCCAGGACCCATGACCCAGGACGCTGGGTCCTCTACTGTTTGGGTGCGGGGGACCCTGGGTCGATGGTTCTGGTTGAGAGCTATAACGAGCCAGCTTCCTGGAGGCCGCCTCGCTCTGCTGACTCACGTGAGCCTGTGTCTTTGTGGAGAGGCACCGCGCCCTTCCTGCCTCACTGCTTGTAGAGCTGGTACTATAGGGGAAGGCGTTACATTACTGCCTGAGCCCAGACCTGGTTCTGAAGGAAGGGCCCCGTGTTCACGGCCAGTTTGCTCTGCTCAGGCTTTTGTTCAGTATTTAAAACCTTTAAATCAGATGCAAGCAGAGGGAAGGGTGGAGGCGCCCGTGGTCAGAGGGCCGGCTCAGCTTCTGCTCACTACCTGTGCCTTTGGCCTCGGCTCCTTGAAAGGCTTGCCTGCTGTCACGGGTCCTCCGAAATGACCGGTGGCCTGTGAACTGCTGCTGGAAGCTTTCCTTCACTCTTTGTTCTCTGCCGCCCGCCTCCCCACCCCCACCCCCCACCCCCCGGCTCCGGGCTGCTCTGCAGTGAGAGGGCTGCGGCAGCCTCTGCAGACTGACCCTGGCCTTTGAGCTGTGTGGACAGGGGCCAGAGAGCTGACAGCCCATGGACCAGGGACAGTGAGGCTGGGACTCGGGGCCTCTGTGGACACACAGCCTCCCCCAGGCACTCAGCAGTGACCCCCATGGGGTCAGGAGGAGGGGTGCCCACTGAGCCAGGGCCCACACATCACCCCTACATACCAAACACGAAGTTGTCAGGCCTGAAGATCTGGCCGAAGGGTCCAGACCTGACGGAGTCCATGGTGCCCGGCTCCAGGTCCACCAGGATGGCCCGAGGCACATACTTGTTACCTGCAGGGACAGAGCAGGACTCAGACCTGGCGCTCGCAGAGCAATCAGCCAACACCCTGCTCTCCATGCCTCTCCAGGCAGAGCTCATCCCAGAAAATTCCAGCAAGAGGAGATTAGAGGAGGTTTCTGCTCTACAAAGGGAGGTGAGGGCCTGCCCAGTCATGACCCGAATGCAGGGGACTTCAGGGGCTCTGAGGGTATTTCTGAGCAGCTGACATTTCAATGCACGCAGGAAGCCTTTCTTTGTTGTGTGTGTGTTCCTGCTACACTGAGGCTGCCAGAGAGCGCAACACAGGAGAGGGGGCCGAGCAGGCGGCAGTCCTCACCAGCAGCCTCGTTGTAGTACACGTTGATTCTCTCCAGCTGCAAGTCACTGTCTCCATGGTAACTGCCAGTGGGGTCGATGCCATGCTCATCGCTGATGACTTCCCAAAAC
Organism: Oryx dammah; assembly: GCF_014754425.2. Lineage (NCBI taxonomy): Eukaryota > Metazoa > Chordata > Mammalia > Artiodactyla > Bovidae > Oryx > Oryx dammah. The sequence goes on from NW_024070195.1 coordinate 1,704,132, forward strand.
TGGAGATAGAGAAAGAAGCGCGTGATGGTCTGGCATCCTAGGTGTCAGCACGATGGCCCTTCCCTTCCTCTCCCGTCCTTGGAACAGTAGCACTGTGGTCAGACAGGCAGGGAGCCGCAGACAGGCCCATTCCTCCAGCAGCTTCTGCGGAGCCATGTCAGGGAGACAGACTGGGAAGCTGGGAGGGGCCCTGGAGGAAGAGGAGGGGTCAGGGCTGCGGATGCTCCGGAGGCTGGGCCCCCAGGCAGGGCTGAGCGTCAGCATCCCAGCGGATGGACGGTCACCTCTGGGGGCAGTGGCCAGAGCTGGGACCACTCCAGGGAGCGAGGCAGGGAGAGCAAGCCGGTGTAAAATCAGCTGGCTGCAGCAGGAAAGTGTTCTCTGCCGTTAGCAGACCGGCAGCCTGAACCGTCAAGGGTACAGTCTCCACCTATGTGCTTGTTTCAGCCTGTGGCCCGTGCAGGGAGGCTGGCCGATGTCGGGTAAGACGTGGGCAGCTGTGAAGACCCGGCCGTCGCTCCTGGTGTTTCGTTCGGATCCAGTCTGTGGTCAGACTCTCCGAGGGACGAGTTAGGGTCAGTGTGCGGTGGACACGGTTGACTGGTTTTCAGGGCTGGTGGACTTCCAGTTTCTTGGCGTTATTGTCATCTGCTGAGCAAAGTTCCTGAACCGATGCTGTTAGAGGGTCTTAGAGACTGGGGCTTTCACAAGGGGTGCTCAGGAATGTTATTTTAACAAAAATTCTAGGTTAATTAGGGAGGAAAACACAGGAAGGGAGCTGTTGAGAAGACTGAGATATTGGGCCTGAAGCGCATTTCAAGGGCAGAGTGAGAAGGGCAGTGGCGATGTGATGATCTCAGTTTGCAGTGTTTCAGCTGGTGGCGCAGACATGTATGAGAGCGCCCGCGCGGTCGTTACTCCTGACCTCTGCTCCAGGGCCCCTGTGGTCAGCCGGGACCACGTCCAGTGCCGGCCAGCTGTGGAGGGCCATTTGCTGAGTCCCCGGAGTCTCTGGAGATGACGTGAATGTCTGGTAAGATTGTCCTCTGTGCTGGTCGCATCCTGAAGCAGAGTGTGGAAGGCATGCGCTTCTGGCACTCGGCTGAGTGGCTCCAGACACAGGTATTCACATGAGAGCCCCCAGAGCCCTTAGTCTCTCTCTTAAACTAATTCTATTTGGTGCTGCACCGGGTCTTAGCTGCAGCATGGGAACTCTTGGTCGTGGCCTGTGGGATTTGGTTCCCTGACTAGGGACTGAACCTGGGCCCCCCCGCACTGGGAGCGTGCAGTCTTAGCTGCTGGACCACCAGACAAGTCCGCAGATCCCTTAGTCTCTCGTTCCAAGGCTTCTTGAGCACCAGGCAAGGAAGGAAGGTCAAAGCCTTTTCCTGCGGCCTGATTCTGCACGTCGGCTCATAGCTGTAGTGTGCTTGAGTTCCATAAAGACGGCCACAGAGAGCTTTCGGGTCCTCTAGTGCCTGGAAAGGAGAAGGCACTGGTAGCCCACTCCAGTCCTCTTGGCTGGAAAATCCCATGGACGGAGGAGCCTGGTGGGCTACAGTCCATGGGGTCGCTAAGAGTCAGACACCACTGAGCGACTTCTCTTTCACTTTTCACTTTCATGCATTGGAGAAGGAAATGGCAACCCACTCCAGTGTTCTTGCCTGGAGAATCCCAGGGACGGGGGAGCCTGGTGGGCTGCCGTCTATGGGGTCGCGCAGAGTCGGACACGACTGAAGCGACTTAGCAGCAGCAGCAGCTGTGCCTGGAAACCAAAATCAGAAGTAACAGTAGTCCTGCTGATAAAAGAAGGCTAAAGATTAGATAAGGGCCAATAAATAAGACCTGCAGAGTAACAGGGTCTGTTCCACGTGCAGGCGTGGTCTTCCCTATGTTGGCCACACCCTGGCCGAGGGGAGACCTTGTAAAACCAAGAGGTCATATTGCCCAAACCTGGCCCTAAGTGCCAGATCCTAGGGTGTCTGAGTTTCCTGCCCCAGCTGCTCCAGGCGCACTTCCAGCGTCTTCCCCGGGGTCTCCCTGAGGGCAGGTGATTGACCTTAGTGCGAAAGGCGGCCTGCAGCGTGTGGTGAGGGGTTATAGGGTTGGGTGGGTGGGCAGGGCCATCTTCAAATGTGCCCAAGAGGCGCTCTGAGCACAGGACTCAGGTGAGCGCCCAGGCTGGCCGTTCTCCGTGCCCGTCGTCGCACGTGGATGCGTGTCCTGACCCCGTGGGACGACCACAGAGACGGCGTCAGGTCCTTCTCCAGGCTCAGCCTTTGCCCTCTCCCCTTGGCTGATTTCTGCGTCCTTTCCCTGTAAACAAACAGAACTGTGAGTGCAACAGCCCTCAGTCAGTTCTGCGAGTCCTCCCAGTGAACTGTCCAGCCTGAGGACCGTCCTAGGGACCTCTGCCCTTGCAGTTGCTATCAGAAGCAAGACTAGTCCTGGAGACCATTCCCTCTGACCTCACAGTTGGCCCAGAGGCTTCATGGTTGGTGCCAGCAGTGGCATTTGCTTGAGTGACCCTGACTCCCGGAAACGTAAGAGGGAGGGTGACGGGCGGGGGTGATGAACCTGTTCCTCCTAGGGGACCGAAGGTCAGCTAAGGTGCGGAACTGGAGCCACACTGCCGTTAGCTATTGGAGGTGAAAGTCACCACGGGGATTTCGAAATGATGGCCCCAGCTCCCGAGGAGCCTGCTCCCTGGATGCCTGAGCAAATGCAGAGTATCAGGCAACTGTCTGTCCCTGGGGGTTCCCTGCGCGGTGGCTGTCTGTGATGACCGAAGTGAAGGCAGCGTGTTAGGATGGAGCTTGAGCTGAGCCAAGCCTGCACTCAGGCTGCTCTGAGCTGGCACAGGGATGCCACCAAGGGGAATAGTCAAGACAAAGGCACAGAGAGCCAAGATCCATGCGACTCTGGGGTAAGTCCAGTGGGGTTCAAATCTGGGAGCAGTTGTTACTGGATAAATAAAACAGACACCGATGGGATCAGAACGAAGGTCTTCCTGCGGCACTGTCTGAAGTTGTGGGGCCCACGGGAGCCCCTGCCAGTCCCCCCACCTTGAGGGCCTTCAGTCTGCTGGAGGTGGACCAGTACTGGAACAACTGAGGAGCCCCTGGTCCCTGCAGCTGCCTGGGTTTTGGTGCAGAAACCGTTCTATTGACCAGGAGAGCGGCCCAGTTTGCGGCTGGCATACTGCCTGGGCAGCAGCCACCCTAATTGAAGGAGGTAGAAAGCCGTCAGCTCAGTGGACTGGAATGCAAGCTATTTGCCTCTATGTTTGGACTTTCAGTGACTCATAGGTTGTGGCCAATGGCCTGGCCCTGAGGTCAGGCAGACGGGCAGTGAGGACTGGGCTGTTAAAGGGGTGCCCGCATGGGGCACAGCCCGGTGGAAGCTGGTCTGGGGATCTGAGAGGTGCATTGACTCGGGGCCCTTCTCTGCCACGAGAAGAACTCGCTCTGGGATTGGGTGGGGCTGGAGTTGGCAAGTGGCCCTCCTTGGGGTGGCCTCCAGGTTCCATGGATTCAGTGGACGTGTGGGCACCACAGCCATGCAGAGAAGGGCTGGCTTGAGACGTGTTTGTCTTGAGGCCGGCAGTACAGTCTGTTCCCAGAAGTTCTGAGGGAGCAGGTGGCCGGGGTGGCGGCTGCAGCAGGAGGCAGGTGTCCACAGCCGTCAGGGGTGGCCGGTCTGACTTTGAGCACCGGCCGTCTCTAGCAGGGTTTGTGGCTGGGGCTCTGGGTCACGAGGCACCAGAAGCGATCTCCCAGGAACCGGAGGCCCAAGGCCTGGGCGTCCAGGAGGAGCTGGCACTAGAGGCTGCGTGTGGGTGGCAGGAAGAACTCGGAGCGTCGTCTCCACTGGCAGCACTGCACGCGTGCCGTCACACGTCGATGCAGGGTCAGCGTGACTGTGTTCCCGCAGGGAGAGGACGACTCGGTCCTCTGTTGGGGCCTCCCGGATGCCTCCCTGAGCTGCTCCTGCCTTGCTTGATTCTAACCCACACCCGTTCCCTGCAATAGACCATAAGCAGAGTATAACAGCTTGTAGTGGGTTCTCTGAGTCCTTCCGGTGAATTACCGAGACAGGGTGGATTGGGGACCCCCTCAAGCTTGTACCAAAGTGAGGGCGGTCTTCTGTGTGGATCCAGAACCCCCAAACCTTGTAGTCTGCCCTCTTGAATTCAGGAGTAGGTTGGTAGCTAGTTAGGTCGTTCAGCTGTGCCTGACTCTGCAGCCCCGTGGACTCCAGCCCACCAGGCTCCTCTGTCCACGGGATTTCCCAGGCAAGAATACTGGAGTGGGTTGCCATTTCCTCCTCCAGGGGATCTTCCCGACCCAGGGATTGAACCTGTGTCTCCTGTCAAGAGCGTTATCGCTGAGCCATCGGAGAAGCCTGATTCAGGGGACACGTTGAGTATTTGCTCCAGAAGCTGAAACCACCAGGCTTCTCCTCAGTTCTCGGAGTGGGGAGCAGGATGTGGGTGAGGATATTGTGGGGAGTACGGTCATCTCGGGAAGAAAGCCCTGATAGAGTGATTATTTTGCCATCTTGTGCTATGTAAACCCCGCAAATTTGATTAAGACAAAGCATTTATTATTAGGCACAGATGCGAGGGCTGGGTGAGTGCATTTTGTCTAGGACCAGCCACGCTGGGGCTCCATGTCCCGGGCAGCTTTCCGAAGGCCAGTGGTGGGTAGGCGTGTTGGTCCATGAAGGAGTCACCATCCATCTGGCTGTTGGCTTGAAGTCATCCATCAGGTTAGTCGTGCTCCTGCACGTGGTGGCCCAAGGTCCCCCGTGGTGGAGAGGGCAGGCCCCAGTGCACAGGCCTCTCTCCACGTTCATCAGCTCAGCTGCCGCTCCATCAGATCTGCACCCGTTATTCAGGGATGCCTGCTGAGTGGGCGTAGAAAGGAGGGGAAAACCCACACTGAGCTCCCCTGTGTCCTCCAGCCAGCCAAGGCGCTTACACACACACGCACACACGTGTGAGGGAGATCAGGTCTCCCCTTCAGACGCAGGAAAGCGCTGCCGAGGGGTTAAGAAGAGGGCCTAGAACCGCACAGCCCCAGCGGGGAGAATCATCTGCTGTGTCTCGCGCTGCCTGCCTGCACATTTCCTTGAGTTCCGCATCCATGCTGTTTCCTAGGAAACCATCACACAGCCCACAGGACTGTCTGCATGAAAGAGGCGGGGTGGTCCAGCCAGGGTCCATTCTTTCCTTCTTTTCCTGCATCAGCAACGCCGCGGCCCTTTGTCAGGGCGTTAATGTGGTGAAAACAGAATCCCCAGAACTTGCCGCTGGGATTACATTTCCAGCGAGACGTTTGTACTCACCGAAGGACCAGGTTCATTGAGCCTCTCGCCGGTCAGAGCAGTGAGCCCGTTTCTGTTTGTTCCCCTCCCGCCTTTCGCTTTCCCACAGGCTCTCTGTCTTCACGGCAGGCTCCCCTCAGGGAGCTGCAGCCTGAGAACCCCTACTCCAGGAGCCTGTGCCCTTGACCCCAGCCCCCCCTTCCCCACGGGCGGAGTCTCTGCAAAGCCCGTCCTGCCCTGACCTTCTCGTGACCGCGACAGGATCCAGGGCCAGCGAGCGTCTGTGCCGCGGGGCCTGGCCACCCTGGGGCTCTGTCTTCGTCATCATCTGCCGCCTGGTGGTCCCTTGCAGGTGGCTGCGGGGAGCTCAGGAGTCTGACCCCGCCCTGGCCCGAGGCAGGCTTGGGGAGGAGGGCTTGGGTGAGGGGCAGGAGCCAGAGCAGACCCTCCCCACCTGCAGCGCTTGCTCTCGCGGCCTCCGGAGCATCTCCTGCACTTTTCTGAAACACTGAAGTGCATCTGCTGTTTACGAGCAGCTCTCTTCTGACGTAAATATTAATGAAAGGCAAGCTCCCGCACAATGCTGCCGGGGGCCATTTCTTGTGGCAGGGTCTTGTGCAGGAATGAGTCGGAATGCCTGGGTCCAGTCCCGTGATGCTTGACTGACATCTTCACCAGCCATTGGAAACACCCACAGCTGCAGCTGGGCCCGGGGCGGGACAGGCAGGCATCAGCCTGGCCCTGAGTGGTCTGCAGGCTCAGGGCCGTGGCCTCCGTGAGAAGGTGCCCGCATCAGGGGTCTGAGCTGCTGGGAGAAGGTGCCTGGCGCTTCTCTGGACAGTGTCCTCCCCGAGTCAGGCTTTTCGTCCTGGACAGCAAGGGGCAGAGCGGGGGCAGGGCTCGGTGCCCGGCAGCCAAGCTGGCACCAGGTCCAGCTGGCGCACAGCCCCCGGGCGATGCAGCGGGATGCTAGGGGGTCCTGTGCATTAATGACATGCTTCCTGGGTGTGGGAGCAGCTTCGCGGCCCTGGAAGAGGGTGTCTCTGTCCTCAGAAGCTGTGCTCTGACTCAGCATTGTGACGTCTGTGGTCTACGTTCAAATAATTCACCCAAAGCACACACACACACACACACACACACACGCCAGGGCCACACAATGGGCAAAATGTTAATGGCTGTTGAAATTTGAGGACGACATGTTGGCTGCTATTCTTTCAACTCGTAGGTTTCAAGTTTTATTTTGTAAATAAGTTACTTTAAGGACCAATGATTAGTTCTGGGGCTTCCCTGGTGGTTCAGTGATATAGAATCCGCCTGCAATTCAGGAGATGCCTTTTGCAGAGGAGACGTGGGTTCACTCCCTGAGTCGGGAAGATCCCCTGGAGAACGGAACGGCCACCCACTCCAGTATTCTTGCCTGCAAAATCCCATGGACAGAGGAGCTTGGCGGGCTACAATCCATCGGGGAGCAAAAGAGTTGGACACAACTGAGCAGCTAAACAAAAATGAAACATGAAACAGATTTCCTCGTAATGGGCCTAGAGTGACACCCTAGGAAAAGTGGCAGTTTCTTACTGTTTGGGTGACTTTCTCCTTATTAAGGAAGACGAGTCCAGACAGGATGCACCCTACTGAGAACTCTGCCTTCAAACCCAGCCGTGAGAAATGTGGCTCACAGAGCGGGCTGGAGAGTTCTATTTTTATCTTGGGCTTTCTTGTCCTTGCATTTTCAATGCTTAATTGTTTTCTTCTTTCAAAAGAGCGTTTGTATCTGCTGGCCAGCCTGCGGCAGGCAGAGTGGGGAATGGTGTCTGGAGACGCTCGAGAGTGGAGGGCGAGTCTTCCAGTCCTCCGTGGTTTGCTTGTATCGCCTCGAGGAAACAACTCCATCAGCCGAAACACAGGCAGAACTGCCACATGGCGGGCCGCTTGCACGTAGTTCACGAACCATTTTAAGAAGCAAGTGTTCTCTATGCTGATGCTCATGCAGAGATGAGTGCCTGGCTCGGAAGGGTGAATGCACCATGGCTCTGCCTCTCCTGGACTGTGAGTCTTGTACGGGCAGGACCGTGCCGGTCTTATTAATATGGGAACCCCACTGCCCAGCACCATAAATATTCACCGATAAATAAACGAACAAAGAAGTGAAAACAGGAGAAAGAGATGTGATGATATCTGAATTCTACAGCAGCCAAGGATTATGCAAATCCGTAATACCTTTGTTTTCGTGATTTATCAGGCTTGTAGCAGATGGACAAGCCAGGCACCAGGGGAGGAGCTTAGGTAATGACGCAGCACCATCGTACGTAAGTCTGTGCTGTTGAGGAAGGATCAGACCCTCATTAAAAGAAAAAAGAGGAAGACGCTCTTGCCTTAGCGTGGTGAGATTTGAGGCAGCCTTCTTTATCCCGTGTTCCATCTGGTTTTTGATAAAAGTGACTTATAAACGCTGATGAGCCCCGCAGGCGTGCAAACCAAAGCCGTTTAACAGAAAAGAATAGCACATTGAGAACTACGAGCCTCGGGCTGTGTGGTATCCAGATCCTAAGAAGCCCCGGTTGACCTTCTGAGAATGTCGGGAGAGAGGAGAGAGGGGCCGGAAGCACAGAGTCCCGAGCACAGTCAGCCTGACGCCTGGCCTTGGCTCCGGCAGCCACTGACGGGATGGGCAGGAGGGTGTGCGTGTGAGCGAACAGCGCACGCTCGCGGAAAGGCAGGAGGGTGTGCGCGTGAGAGCAGAGTGCAGTGTCCATGCGAACAGCTCACACTCGTGAAAAGGCAGGAGGGTGTGCGCGTGAGAGCAGAGTGCAGTGTCCATGCGAACAGCTCACACTCGTGAAAAGGCAGGAGAGTGTGCGCGTGAGAGCAGAGTGCAGTGTCTATGGGAACAGCGCACACTCATGGAAAGGCAGGAGGGCAGCTTGAACGAGAGGAGTTCCTTCCTTAGGTGGATCTGTTTAGTGCTGAACAAACTGTAAATCTCAGTTTAAGGGTAAAAACAGTGGCACTCATGTCTGTGCCATGGGTTCCTCTTCAGACCCTACAGTGTTCTATTTTGTGAACGTTAATTGCACATCATTCAAAAGCACTGTGGTGGATTCGAAAATAATGCTCCCAATAACATACGAATAATACTTATCCTCAGTGATAATTAGGAAATATAAGTAAAATGATCACGATACATCCTTTTTCTTCAGGGTGGCAAAATTTTTGAATTTGTCCATTGTTAGAGAAGATGAATTTTTAGCACATAAATTTAAAATGTACATTTATTAAAAATTTGTAAATGTCCTAAGTTTTCTAAAATCAGCCTTAAATTCTGTCTCAAGAGCCCCCTATTCTGTTGGTTGGAATAACCACCTCAACTTAGTCAGTGTGGGTTCATCTTTGTCAATTCAGAAGCCATCTGTCAACTCTGGGTTCCAGCCTCCCCTCTCCTCCCCAAGGCTGGTTCTAAGTTAGAGGCGGTGGGTGTGGAACCAGAGCACCCGAGAGAGGGCCTCTCACCCCCTTCACCGTCATCCACCGGAGCTCACACCTCTCAGTACCTGCTTGCCCCGTCATCCTCCAGGAGAGAGCTGGTGCTGACTTACCCTGCCTGGCCCCGTTGAGATGGTTCTCTGGGTGTGTGCGCTGTATGGGTCCCCTTGACTGGACCATGGTGGGCCCAGATGGTTGGTAGATGTGATTCCAGGAGGGTCTGTAGTGGTGATCCTGGGTGAGATTGGCACATGATTCAGCAAACCCAGTGAAGCAGGTTGCTTTTGCCAGTGTGTGGGGCATCCCCTGATGCATCGAGGTCCGAGTAGAACAGAAAGACGGAGGAAGGAGAACCTGCTGTCTCTGCCTGATCATTTGAGCTGGAGCCTCAGTCTTCCGCCCTCAGCCTGGGACTCGCACCACCCACTCTCTCAGACTGCCACCTCAGCAACTCCCCTGCTCCCGGAGCCTGCGGATGGAGGTGGGGGGGCTTCCCTGGCTCCCAGTTTGGTGACAAATCTCCTTTTTGGCTCTCTCTGTCTGGAGGATGCCCGGTAACACACCTGGTGTCTACACAATGTCGCTTTGGTTCCCCTGGCCCTCTCCCCTCTGACCCTGCCCTTCCCAGGACAGACATGGACGCTTCCTGAAGCTCTCTTGCGATGTTCTGGGGCCCAGCGAGGTTGCTGGGGATTCTCAGGGGCTCTTAGGTCTGGACATGCGTCTGCTATTTCTCCTCTCCTGATGGCACGTAAACTGGTGGAGAGGAATGTGGTCAATTCGCAACTCCCCAGGGCCCAAGACAGAAGCTGGTATTGATTTCTGACTTGAGAAACCACCCAAGAGTTCATCAGCTGAGATGCTTTTGGCTGCAAGAAACAGAAGCTCCAACTGAAAGTAACTTTCCTAGTAAGAGGCTTATTACCTTGTATAACAAGAATATCAGAGCAGCACTTCTCAAAGTGTGGTCTAGTGAGCCCCAGGGGGTCCCTAAAACCCCTCCAGGGCACTTGCATGGTCAAAATCATTCATTCCAAGTGCAGGACAGACCAGCGGATTCTAATGTAATGGAGGAGAAGTCAGCAGTTACTTACAAAAAGTTTATTACAAAAAAGGTTCTGTAGATTTTTGACTGGCACACAGCCACAACTCTTCTGCTGCTTCTGTGACAGCCTGGCAGAGCTGAGCGGCTGTGACAGAAACTGCATGGCCTGCAAAGGGGAAAACATTTACTATCTGGCCCTTGGTGCTGTGCTAAGTCGGTTCCAGTTGTGTCCAACTCTGTGACCCTGTGGACTGTAGTCCCCCAGGCTCCTCTGTCCATGGGGTTTCCCAGGCAAGAACACTGGAGTGGGTTGTCATTTTCTCCTCACGGGGATCTTCCCGACCCAAGAATCAAACCTGCATCTGTCTCCTGCATCGCAGGCAGGTTCTTTACCACTGGTGCCCCCTGGGAAGGACATCTGGCCCTTTGCTGCTGCTGCTGCTGCTGAGTCGCTTCAGTCGTGTCCGACTCTGTGCGACCCCACAGACCGCAGCCCACCAGGCTCCCCCGTCCCTGGGATTCTCCAGGCAAGAACACTGGAGTGGGTTGCCATTTCCTTCTCCAATGCATGAAAGTGAAAAGTGAAAGTGAAGTCGCTCAGTCGTCTCCAACTCTTAGCAACCCCATGGACTGCAGCCCACCAGGCTCCTCCATCCACGGGATTTTCCAGGCAAGAGTGCTGGAGTGGGGTGCCATTGCCTTCTCTGATCTGGCCCTTTAATAGAGCATAAAACATTTTTGGAGATAATCTTAGATTCTACGTCAGAAATAACCTTTGAAGAACTACCAGTTATTAAGTTTTTGGTGTACTGTCAAAGAAAAATATCCCCAGTTATCTGAACAGGAGGGTGTGAATGGAGGATTTCAAGAAAAGTGCAAGAAAATAAAATATTTTCCAAAACCCTTTTCCCATAGAAAGAATGGACTTTTCTTTTTTTAAAGCAATTTAATGGCAAAAGTGAAATGGTTACAAAGCTGCCAAATGAGGAAGGATCAGCTGCTCCAGACAGGAGATGAAGCAAGGCAGAACTTGTTTCAGAAGCCCTGAAGCATCTGAACTTGCCTTTTCATCTCATCAGCCCGAAGCTGAGGGCTTCCAGGGAGAAGCGGATCTGAGGTCCCGAGCGGCCCCCTCTGTGTGTGGGGCAGGCTGTCTGCCCCATCCCCACTTCTGCCTGCCCGGAGTACCTTGACCCGACAGCTGGGCTGGGCAAGGTCCCCTCCCTGGATGATGCCCGGGCCCCTGGAGCATTTCTAGTCCTCAGCCGTCTCTAACCCGGGCAGGGAGGGCAGGGCAGCCAGGGTGAAGGGCCTGGCAGCAGGGCACCTCCACAGGCAGGAGTTCCTGCCAGGGGGTGGAGAGCTCACGCCTGAATCCAGCTCGCAAAAAGGCATTGACGGCCAGCAACGTTTTCCCACACTCAGCACCCAGCCTCTTTCCATGGAGGCACTTAGTGAGCATCTGTTCAGTGAGTAAAGAAAGGGAAGAAAAGCATTATTTTTTTAAAAATTTATATTACATAGAACTGTTTTTTTAAAGGCTGTACCGTGCAGCATGCAGGGTCTTAGTTCCTTGACGAGGGCTTGAACCAGTGTCCCCTGCATTGGGAGCACAGAGTCTTAACCACTGGATCGCCAAGGAAGTCCAGGAAAGCATCATTTCGCACAGGCTTTGTGGGCTGGCAGCAAAAAGGGTAGACTACGAACCTCCAGGCTGGGGGCTGTGGGAACGCCGCGCGGGTGTTAGAGGCTCCGTGGACCCCTTGTTTCACCTTGTGCTTCACATCTGACGCCGCAAGGAAAACCTTTACCCCGGGCCCTCTGGAGCTAGACCTCAAGCCCACCGACATTGCCCCACATGCCTGCCCCTCCCAGGCCAGCGGCTCAGCAGCACATCCTGGTCGCTGGCTAGAAAGGTCGGACTTCCAGCCCCACCCCAGATGGCCTGAGTCAGAGTCGGCCTTTCTCGAGGTCCCCGGGGCAGAGCAGGGTCTGAGGTGCCCCTGGTCCCTGTGCTGGGTCATCAGGATGGCCTGGGAGGGAAGCTAGCAGCCTAAGACCCACCTGCCTGGGGACAGACTTGCGGCCACATTAACCGGAATCTGGGGTTTTCTCTCCAGACCCCAGTCATCTCACAGGGTGCAGGCTCACACTTTGGGAGGGGGTCCAGAGGGGGTCCAGAGCCCCCTCCCCAGTCTCTGAGGAGTCGCCAGCTCCTGCTTGCTACTCTGGGCACTGGCCATGCCTCCTGAGAGGGGGACGGGGCTTCCCTCCAAGGGCGCTGAGTTCAGGAGGTGACAGTTCTCACCCAGTGGTAATGCTACCAGGCGCTGCGGAGCCCAGGCTCTGTCCCGGGGCTGTGTCTGCAGGCGCCCTCGGGGCAGGTGTGAGGCCTGTGCCCACTTCAGGGGCAGCGGTGACAGCCCTGACTCCCAGCCCCTGCCCACCCCTCCTCTGCTCGGCAGCCTCCTGCTGTGCCCGCTGTGGCCGGGCTCCCCCGGGGCCGATGTGGGGCTGACGCGGGGTGGGCCTCGCTCACACCATCTTCCTCTGGCCTCGGGGCTCCCTTCCGAGCCTCCGGATCTGCAGGGAGACGTCACAGATGGACCCAGGAGATGCCACTTGTCCCCAGGGGTGCGCACACCCCCCACGTCTCCTTCCAGTCTCTAACGTAAGCTTTGCGCAGCTGAATGTCGGGTTCTGCACGAGGAGACAAACGTTCACTCTCATGAACAGAAGCAAGGTGCACCCGCGGTGTGGCCCGCAAGGCGGCTCTGGGTGGGGCCAGGCGGATGGCAGCCTCTGCCCTCGCCCTGGGCCAGCACACAGCACCTGCTGGCCTTTCAGGAGGGACATCCAGACAAAGGGGCACAATGTGAACTCCCGGTGGGAGGAGCGTCCCAGGTCAGGAGCGCAGAGAGCGTAGTGCAGCTTTTTCTGCAGAAGGACGGAAAACTACCGTGGGGGTGCCTCCCCCGAAGAGAAGGAGCTGGAATCTGCAGCCCAGCTGTCCTGCCTCCTCCCAGAAACCTGTCAGGATTGCCAGCGGGGCGAGGAAAACAGATCAAGACAAAGGAGACCCAGCTGATGGGGATGGTGAGCGGCGCCCAGCTCCACGAAGGGGGCGCGCTAATTATACAGCTGCCTTTTCTGTAATAACAGCGTGCCTGTTTGAAGAGCTATTGTTCAAACCAGACCATCATCCTCCTACAAGAACCCTGGTTCTCGTTAATATGTGAGTCACAGCAGCCCTTCCGGTCTGAGGGGATGTGCATGTTGCTGTTCTGTGGAAGCTGGCCTGACTTCAAACCAGGGAGGCAGCGCGACTGTCTCCATAGCGTCTTGCGCAGCCTGCGACTGTCTCC
>NW_024070195.1:1717359-1811183 GCF_014754425.2 Oryx dammah
CAGCGCGACTGTCTCCATAGCGTCTTGCGCAGCCTGCGACTGTCTCCATAGCGTCTTGCGCAGCCTGCGACTGTCTCCATAGCGTCTTGCGCAGCCTGCGCACTTGGCTGTTTGCTCCTCTCCGCCCCGACTCCCAGCCCCACCCAGGCTTGGAAACTCCTTGAAGGCTGGGTGTGTTTGCTCCTGTTTGCGTGCCCAGCACAGTGTCACGTACGGGGCAGGTGCCTGATGAATACTTTCTGACGTAAACAGAGAGTGAGCTTGGAGCGTGAAGACTGAGACTTTAGAAGTGACTGGTTCCAGGACCCTTGGAAGGTAGAGGCGGTGGGATCACAGCCCTGAGTCTCCATCAGTCATCTTCCTCTCGCGCCGCCCCCCCCCCGGCCCCCCGCCAAAAAACAGGCCAAGGAACTAACCCTACCAAACTGAAAAGTCAAAACTCCCGCTCCGCACTTCCCTGGGGGTGTCTGGTGGTCAAGTCTCTGAGCTCCCACTGCAGGGGTGCGGGTTCCATCCCTGGCTGGGGGCTAAGATCCCACACACTACACCACGTGGCCAAAACAAACAAAGAGACCGAACCAAACTCCATTTCGGAATCCATGATGTGGAATAAGGGAGTGACAGAGGCAAAGGAACCAGAAGGCAGGGTGGAACTGGGACTGGGGTATGGAGCTGGACTGAAGCAGACCTCAGCAAACGAGCCGTGGAAAATCCACCGTGGGAGAGCAGCGTGCTAGGGAGCTGTGGACACGCAGCTCTGAGAACTACCCTGGCCTTTCTGTTACTCCTGAGACTGCAAGAAAAGCCGTTTTGCTTTAAAAAGAGCAACAGGAAAAGATCATGCTCAAATCCCATAGAGAATTATCCATAAAAGTAAGAAGAACTACAATAATGTCTCTGCAGATAATGAAAGTACGGCTAAAAGACAACAGATCCAAATGGGTGAAAACTGCAACCTAAAATTCCAAAATATCTGAAAAAAAAAAAAAACAAGCAAAATATAACAGACCTGAAAGAAAAATACATTAAAATTAGAAAAACTATAAAATGAGATTTTTTTTTGGTGGGGAGTGGGATTTGTAAATAGGTTGAAGGAGGAAACAGAACAGGCTCTGTCTTGAAATCAGGACTCCATCATGGGCCGGACTGTGGACTTTGAGCTCTATGCCCAGTATCTATGGAAACGACAAACCAACTAGAAAACCAGGCCCTCCCAGAAAGAGCCCCAGGGCTCTCCATAGCCTAAAAGAATACCCTAATTATCTGTGTAACCGAATAGAATCATACATTCTATTATGCTTCTTGGGGTATGGCTACAGGCTATTGATAACTGTCCACTGTTAACTACCTAGGCTTAAGGCATGTGAATCACAGGTTAACTTTGACTGGATCTTTCTTTTCCTTTGTTCAGACTAGTTTCAGGGAATTTGGGGAGGTGGGTTTGTGCATGTACACTTAGGATATCTAAGGTTTCCACAAAAACTGGTCAGGGTCCTTGGCTAAGAGGAGATGCTGCCTGGGGCCAGCACTCCACTGCACTCCACTGTCTGCATTGTCCTTCTTGGTGAGTGTGTTTCCCGGAAAGTATGGCTACTACAAGGTGAAAGAAGTAAGAAAGAGAGGTAAGAAGAAAGGAAAAGCATAAATGGAGTCCAAACTAAAAGGAATACAGGAGCAAATACACAGGACAGGTACTGCTGTAGATAATTAGTAGGTGGAAGGGCAAAAAAAACCACTTTAATCAAAAGGAAATGAAGGGAGGAATTCTACTTTCAGCCAAGATGGGCCAATAAGAATTAGATTCACCCTCCTGAGTGAAGCAAATAAAAATCTGAGTAAGATGCAGGAAACAACGATTCTCAAGGTCTTGGCCACCGGGCGATGAGTGGCCGCCGCTGAGGAAAGGGAAAGGAAGGTAGCCTGTGATGCCCAGCCAGCTGCTGCGAGGCAGCTTCCAGGCTGCAGTGGCGGCGGGGTGGGGGGTGGAGCCCACACAGGGTTTGGGGGTCTCTGTGTCGGAGCAAGACATCAGGACTCAGAGGGCCCAAGTCGGGCTGAGGGAAGGACAGAGCAGACGACAGAAGAGGAAGGAGCTCCACAGAGGATCCTCTCGGGTCCTTGGCTGAACTACACGCCCAGACAAGGTCAGAACCTGCTGCTCAGCACAATGTTGTAAATCAAAGACACTGCGGCAGAAGTCAGGGAAAAGGAAAGAAGCTACTGCTCGAGAACAAGAGCGGATTTCCCTGCTGGCCCGGCAGTTAAAAACCCTCCTGCCAGGGCAGGGGCCACGGCTTTGACTCCGGGTCTGGGAAGCTCCCACGGGCAGAGGGGCAGCTACTCCTGTGCCCCACATCTGCTGAGCCTGAGCTCTGGAGCCCGCGAGATACAACTGCTGAAGGCCACGTACCCAGAACCCACGCTGCGACAAGAGAAGCTGCTGCGATGAGAAGCCCGCGAACCTCAACGGAGAGGAGCCCCACTGGCCGCAACTAGAGAAAGCCCGTGCGCAGCGACTAAGACCCGGCACCCAAAATAAGTAAATGGATAAATATTTTTAAAAAGAACGGAGGGCAACTACTGGAAAGCAGGACCAAACAAGCCCCAGAGGTCACCCGGGCCTGGGGATGACCCATGTTCCTGTTAGACAGAACGGAGGCACTCCTCATGCACGGGCACGGCTGTGATGCGGGCTCAGTCATGTCTGACTCTGCGACCCCGTGGACTGTAGCCTGCCAGGCTGCTCTGTCCGTGGGATTCTCCAGGCAAGAGTACGGAGTAGGTTGCCATGCCCTCCTCCAGGGGATCTTCCCAACCCAGGGATGGAACCCAGCTCTCCTGCATTGCAGGTGGGTTCTTGGCCTTACTGGGATGAGATTACCCCTGGGTCAAAGACTAACTTTGGACTCACCCTAGTAAAGCCAAGAAGCGCGTTTCATTAAGATCCTTCTAGTTCTGAGTAATGTCTCTGGGCCAGAACAAGGTCCTACGACATTTAAAGGATGGTAACAAAATAGGAAGTCAGCAACATAAAACTCACAATGTCTGGCCAAAGATACAAAAAAGAGACTGCCCCGGTGGTCCAGTGGTTAGGACTTCATCTTCCAATGCAGGGCATGTGGGTTCAATCCCTGGTGAGGGAGCTACAGAGATTTTTTTTTTATGGTCCACATCAAAAAAAAAAAATTTAAAAAAAAGATACAAAGAAGTAGGAGAATATGATTCACAACCATTGTTACTGTTCAGTTGCTACGTCATGCCTGACTCTTTGCGATCCCACGGACTGCAGGACATCAGGCTTCCCTGTCTTGACTGCAGCATCCCAGGCTTCCCTGTCCTTCACTGTCTCCCAGAGTTTATTCAAACTCATGTCCATGAAAAAGATCAGTTATAGCCATAGACCTGGAAATGACAAAGAGGATGAAATGACAGACAAGGGTTGTAAAGTAGCTAGTACATGATCTATACATTCAAGAAATTAGAGGAAAACATGAATGTGAAAAGGAGAGAAATGGAAAATTTTCAGAAGACACAACAGAACTGCTAAAAATTAAATACATTACTATAACATCTGAGATGAAAAATACTTGCATAAGAATAGCAGCAGCTTAGAAACTGCAGAGGACAGTGAATTGAAGGTGCAGCAGTTAAAACCCGAGGCCCAGAGAAAAGACTGAAAAGTCAAGAAGTCTAAAATGCATATAATTGGAATCCCAGAATAAAATGGGGAGGATAGAAAAATAATTGAATAAACTATGGTGGAAATATTTATGAATTTGATGAAACTATAAGTTCAAGGAACCCCAACTAGAATGAAAAAGGAAACTACCCCAAGGGACATCAGATTAAAACAGGAAAACAGTGATTATCTTGAGCAGATCATCTTAAAAGTAGTTGGACAGAGAAACAAAACAGAGGGAAACGAAGCTGGTAAGTACTGGTGATGTCTCATATAGCACAAGTCAGGAGACCAGAGAATTATGTCTTTAAAGTCCTGACAGGAATCAAGTTGTCCACCGAGAATTCCATATCCAGAGAAAATGCCTTTCAAAAATGAGTCAAAATACTTTTTTCAGACAAACAAAAGCTGAGAGATTTACGGCCAGCAGATCTGCGTATAAGAAATGTTAAAGGAAGTTTTTCAGGCAGAAGGAAAAGTGATCCACCCCAAAAGAGGGCAGTAGCCTGAATTGGTAAACATTGTGGATAAATCTGATTTTCTTAGTTTTCAATCTCTTTAAATTATAATTGTTTAAAGCCAAGGCTTGACTCTTCCTGTCTTAGCCTCTGAAGGCTGTCCCTTCTCAGCGGTAGCCCAGGGTCTCAGCTGCATGCGGAGGTGGCTACCCCCCAGCCTCCCCGCCCTGCTGGCTCTCCAGCCTGCTGACTTGTGTCCTTCCCTGGCCTCCACCAGTGTCTTCCTGGACAGGCAAGCAAGCCTCAGGAAAAGCATGAACGGTAGGGGAGGTGGGGAGCAAAAGCCTCCAAGAAATAAAGGAACGAGTGAGTCTGTTTTCAAGTGAACGTCTGAACATTCAAGTGAATATCAAACATTCATGTCTGATAAAAGCATGACCTTGTAAGAGAATTTCCCTTACACACTGGAAAGAAAGCAGCAGATAGTAGTTGTCAAGTTCTGTTACAGGTCACAACTAAAATGGGTGCGTGTAAAAGGATACTCATGAACTTCCCACTCATTTTCACAAGAAGGACCCCAATGGAAAATTCTTCTTGCAACCAGAATTGCATTAGGACTCACATGTGGTGAGTTAACCCGGAGATTCCGCACCTCCTGACCACGACCCTGGCAGAGACAAAATGCTCCACGCTGGCAGTCAGGGTGCGGACCCAGGGGTAGCTTTGGGTTTTTCCTTGACACCAGGATGCGTCTCTTTCCAATCTTCACAATCCTTGTGTGGCCTGTAACAATGGGACCTGAGAGGTGCCCCCGTGGGGAAAAGATCAGAGTCCAAACTCCGATTTGCACAGCGCGTCCTGTGAACCGAGGCGAAGTTCTCTGACCCGCCATCTCCTTAGTTACAAGATGAGGAGGTCTGACTAGCTGACCGCTTCAGGTTACTTTTAGCTCAAGCTCCTATCAGTACGACACAGTGACAATAAGGGAGCTCATCTCGGGGGCCGAGGCAGAGATGCAGGAAACCTGCAGCCTGCTGGGGTTCCCCGTTCCTTCTCAGACTCCTGGGGTGACTCCAGCCCCCCATCCCTAACCGCAGCTTCTGAATCCACGTCATATCTCAGCGGGTCTTGTTATTCAGGTCCCACACCTGCCCAGAAGTGAATGTCCTCCTGGCGGAATCTCGGGGTCGGGGGGAGGGATGGAATAATTCCTTTGTGGAAATGGCGTTGGAAACACATACCATCACGCCCACTAACAAACCCCATCACACACCGCTAATGTCACCGAGGAACTAGCGGCTTCAGGAAGTGTCTGGTAGCCCAGGTGTCCGTGCGTGTCCCTACTTCCCAAGTCTTTTCCTAAGCAGCATTTATACTACTGTATACTTCATACTACTGGGCTTTTACAGCTTTGCCCTGGAGCGTCAGCTTGACGTTCAATCTGGCACCCCCGTTGTAATCGTGCTGAAGGGAGCCCTCGCGGTGCCCACGCAGGTTTGCTGACAGGCTAGGAGCCTGCCTGCTGGGCGCCGCCTGTCCACTGCTTTCTCCCGAGTGGAAGAAGCAGGGCTCTTCCAGGGTGCCGAGGGGCACCAGCAGCATCGCCCCCACCTCCGGAGCTCTGCATGCTGTGTCTGACCGGTGGCAGGAAGGCCTGGCCAAGGGCAGAGCCGGGCGCCCTGGCAGCTGTCCAAGTGCTCCGGGCGCTTCGGTCCAACGTTCCCCTTCGGTGAGATTGTCGCAGGCTTTCCACCAGCTCAGCAGGAAAGGCACCCGCCAGTTCGCTGTTAAATGTAGAAAATGAAAGCAGAAGCCACGGGTTCCTCACCGGTTTGACAATCCTCAGCACGGGTCTGGGTTTTAGGATGTGTAATATCATAAAGTGAACAGCTCATTTCCATGGGGGGCAGCATCTGGTAAATGAACTTATTCTCACACTACTTAGAATGACACTGCTCACACCTTTTCTTTGAAACGGTCTTCATGCTTCAGCCTCTTTAATCTGTGAAACCTTTTCCACCCTTCATCTTTCTCATCCTCATGCCCCCTCCTTCCTTCTTTTCTTCTTTAAACACACACACACACACACACACACAAGTAGGAGTAGAACCAAGTAGAATCAAATAAATACAGGGTCAGATTTAAAGTAATATTTCCTCTAATTTTCAATTTGTCTAAAAATTAGAAAAAAATCATAAATCTAGTTTCCTTGGTGTTTTTTTTTCTTCCTGAAGTGGTATGTAAATGTTTTGCACATTCATTTATTACTTATTCTCCACTCCTCTTCCCAAAATATGAAACAATCTAGCCCAGCCTAATTGACTCTGCCTTAAGGCAGAGTATTGGCACCTTTCTGACAAACTATAATTGATCCCATAGAATCATATAATCGTAGCTGAAAAATCACATGTTAAAAACCCACAGGTTCTTTAGTGATTGAGGCAAAGTCTAGAGGCCGGCTTGGATTCAAATTCCAAATCTGCATGATAAGAACACAACAAACTGAAAATTACAGTGGCTTACCTATTTAAAGTAAAGTTCTCCCATAATCCAGAATTTATAATTTCATATAAATTCAAAGGTAGTTAACCCGTATAAACATAACTGCTGAAAGGAAAAGTTGCCTGAGAATTTTAGTGTATTAATGATGTATAAATCTACGGCTATTCCTAAGTACAGGGGATTTCATTAACTTAAAATGTCACAGTATCATATACCCTTTGACAGAAAATTCCACTTAGGGAAATTCACACAAAATTATTCGCTAAGGCACTATAAGCTAGAAGTATAAACAACCTGCATGTGTGGGAGTTGGTTAAATAAAATACAGCACAGCTATAGAACGGATACTATGCATCCGTTTAAAGGAGGCAGATATCTGCATTTTAAAGATACACTGTTTACTGGAAAAACAGGCAGAGAACAGTATTAGTATCAATGGCATCCCACTCCAGTACTCTTGCTTGGAAAATCCCATGGATGGAGGAGCCTGGTAGGCTGCAGTCCATGGGGTCGCTAAGAGTCGGACACCACTGAGCGACTTCTCTTTCACTTTTCACTTTCATGCATTGGAGAAGGAAATGGCAACCCACTCCAGTGTTCTTGCCTGGAGAATCCTGGGGACGGGGGAGCCTGGTGGGATGCCGTCTATCAGGTCAGAGTCTAACACGATTGAGCGACTTAGCAGCAGCAAGGTGTAAAGAAAGAAAACGGGGAATAATCTACATAGGTGTGACGGCAGACAGAATAGCTCTGCAAGGATGCAAGAAGCAGAACAATAGAAGAATGCCTGCCCTCCAGGGGAGGGAAGGGAGCCAGAGGCTCAGACGGAAGCCAGGCTGACTCCCCACTCTGCGCTTGGAACGTTGTGCTGCGTACACACAGTAACTATTCCAAGTCTTTCTCTCTTTTTGTAGGCGATAAAGGTAGACTAGGATTTCTCCATGAGAAGAGTCAGTGTGCTTTCAAACAGGCGTCTCTCAGCTAATAAAATATTTACTTAAAGGCATCTTAAGGGAATTCCCTGAGGACTCTGCCCGTCCACTTCCACTTGTACAGTGGGACAGGGTTCCGACCTCTGCTGGGGGAATCCCCACTAGCCTCACCTCACAGCCAATAAAAGTTTTTTTTTTAAGGGATCTTAAAAGTCGGATTCATTGCACTTCCTAAATTGGTTGGTTTGGTTTTATCCTTCTGAAGCTGAAGAGTAAATTCACCTGAGCATTTACCCATCCCTTCGCTTGCTGAAGGAAGGACTCAGCAGAATGTGTCTGAAAGTGACATTTAAATTGATAAAGAGGAGGAGACAGGAAGAGGACACCGTTAGGACACAAACGTTTATGTCATTTCAGCCATTACAACAGTAGTTCAGAAAGATCTCAAAGGTCACATGGATGTCATCAATATTACAAAAGAAAAAAACAGGGACAGGCAACAGTGAAGAGCACCAGAGAGCCCCAGCGCCCGCCTCGAGTGAGCCCAGGCCATGCCTGTCTCCTTCCGTGAGCCCCCCTCCCCTCGTCTCCTCCCGGCCTCCCTACCCGCCGGCTCAGGCCTCGTCCTCGCCCTCCTCCTCCTCGAACTCGCCCTGCTCGTCGGCCGTGGCGTCCTGGTACTGCTGGTACTCGGACACCAGGTCGTTCATGTTGCTCTCGGCCTCGGTGAACTCCATCTCGTCCATGCCCTCGCCCGTGTACCAGTGCAGGAAGGCCTTGCGCCGGAACATGGCCGTGAACTGCTCCGAGATGCGCTTGAACAGCTCCTGGATGGCCGTGCTGTTGCCGATGAACGTGGCCGACATCTTCAGGCCGCGGGGCGGGATGTCGCACACGGCCGTCTTCACGTTGTTGGGGATCCACTCCACGAAGTAGCTGCTGTTCTTGTTCTGCACGTTGAGCATCTGCTCGTCCACCTCCTTCATGGACATGCGGCCCCGGAAGATGGCGGCCACGGTCAGGTAGCGGCCGTGGCGCGGGTCGCAGGCGGCCATCATGTTCTTGGAGTCGAACATCTGCTGGGTGAGCTCGGGCACCGTCAGCGCCCGGTACTGCTGGCTGCCCCGGCTGGTGAGCGGCGCGAAGCCGGGCATGAAGAAGTGCAGGCGCGGGAAGGGCACCATGTTGACGGCCAGCTTGCGCAGGTCGGCGTTGAGCTGGCCCGGGAAGCGCAGGCAGGTGGTGACCCCGCTCATGGTGGCCGAGACCAGGTGGTTGAGGTCCCCGTAGGTGGGCGTGGTCAGCTTCAGGGTGCGGAAGCAGATGTCATACAGCGCCTCGTTGTCGATGCAG
Organism: Oryx dammah; assembly: GCF_014754425.2. NCBI lineage: Eukaryota > Metazoa > Chordata > Mammalia > Artiodactyla > Bovidae > Oryx > Oryx dammah. The sequence goes on from NW_024070195.1 coordinate 1,726,284, forward strand.
TACGTTTCGTCCGTGTTCTCCACCAGCTGGTGCACGGACAGCGTGGCGTTGTAGGGCTCGACCACCGTGTCGGACACCTTGGGCGAGGGCATGACGCTGAAGGTGTTCATGATGCGGTCGGGGTACTCCTCGCGGATCTTACTAATGAGAAGGGTCCCCATCCCAGACCCCGTGCCGCCCCCCAGCGAGTGGGTCAGCTGGAAGCCCTGCAGACAGTCACAGCTCTCGGACTCCTTCCTGACCACGTCCAGGACCGAGTCCACCAGCTCGGCGCCCTCTGTGTAGTGGCCCTTGGCCCAGTTGTTCCCGGCACCGCTCTGGCCTGCCAGAGGGAAAGAGTCTTCATAAGTCACTGGTGATTGCATTAAATTCCTTTTCACCTTAAACCCTTGAACAGAGCTCAGTGAATCAGAGTTCAGACAAGATTTCAGGTTATCATTAAAATAACCAAACATTAAGATATTTGGTCATGGACATAATTATAAATAAGGAAGGTTAGGGACCTGGCTATTAGAGGTTGAAAGACCTTTTGTTTTAGGTTATATATTAAGACAAAATGAGCACACAGCTCCATATTTTCTCTAAGGCGGTCACACCCCTCCACCCTGAGCTGTCCAGCATAAGTTTAGCTCCCAGGCCATCGGCCATGCCAGTCACTCACCAAAAACGAAGTTGTCAGGCCTGAAGATCTGGCCGAAGGGTCCAGACCTGACGGAGTCCATGGTGCCCGGCTCCAGGTCCACCAGGATGGCCCGAGGCACATACTTGTTACCTGCGGGGACAGAGCAGGACTCAGACCTGCGGGCAGAGATCTCAGAAGAGGGGCCCCTGGTACCAGCTTCCTGCTTGTATCCCCAACGAAGGACACAGGACGGGATTCTCACAAGATTCTCAAAGGAGCACTCCCCCTCCACCCCCCACCTCCGTTCCCCGCCCCCCTCCAAAAAAAAACCTCAGGGAAAATAGGACTCCGGGTATCCGCTAAACCACCCTCCCCCGGGGCTGCACTTCTGGGGTCAGTCCCTTGGGGAGGGGGGCAGGGTAAAGGCGATTACCGGTGGCCTCATTGTAGTACACATTGATTCTCTCCAGCTGCAAGTCACTGTCTCCGTGGTAACTGCCAGTGGGGTCGATGCCATGCTCATCACTGATGACTTCCCAAAACTGAGACAGAAAAAGCTGCATTAGGCCACGCCCCACCGCCGAGAGGCCCGCGACACACAATGAAAAACTCGGTTCCGACAGCCCAGCGTCTCCGCAGCTTTAGGGCAGTCAGACCCGCACAGCAGCAGGGCTTGAATTTTGCAGGGTCACCGAGTTGAAACTGGGCGTTTCCTGGGCGAACAGCTGCTCGAGGCGGGAGGCGGGGGTCTCGGCGGGGAGGGGAGGGACTAGCAACTGGACCGCGGGCGCGAGGGGCGCCCAGCGGCGCGGGGGGGGGGGGGGGGTGGGGGGGGGGCACGTGAGGGCTGAAGGAGGGGGTCGTTAGATTCAAGGCACGTCCGGGGACCACGAGATGCTCGTCCTCCGCCCCTCCCCCCGCCACTCGACTAGAGTTGGAGCGAGTAAAACCGATTCTCCCGCAGTCCAGGCCCCGCCCGAAAGGGGCGCACAGCCGCGGACACCCCCGCGCGCGCCCCGGGCCAGCGTGCGAGGTTTAGAGACGAGAAGGGAGGGGCGGCCAGGGACAGAGGGGCCAGAAGAGTCACAGCCTCAAGCTGAAGGGTTCCCCCCACTCCCGCCGAAAGTCGCCGCGGGCGCACGCCCGGCTCCGCAGTACAGAGCCGCGGGAAGGTCTGCACTTGGGGAGCCGGAGGCCCGCTCAGGACGACGTTCGCGCCCGGAACCCCGAGGGGCGTCGGGCTGGGCCCCCGTCCCCACCCGACCCTGCCCGGGCGCCGCGCCCACCTTGGCGCCAATCTGGTTGCCGCACTGGCCCGCCTGGATGTGCACGATCTCGCGCATGGTACCGGCTCGCTGCTTCTGGCCCGGATCGGCGTCTGGTCGGTCTGTCGGTCCCCCTGCACACCCACTGCGGGGTCACCGGGAACGCGCTCGGGAACCAGCCGGCTGAGAGCGCCGGCCCCGCGGGTTCGGTCTTTTATACGAGGAGGGTGGGGCGGCCCGCGCAGGCCGCGCCCCCAGCCCGAGCCCCCCAGTCCCCTTCGCGCTAGCGCTCGCCAGGCCCCGCTGACGTAATGCTCCGGGCCCCAGGGACCGTCCAGGGGGCTGGACCACGGGCCCGCGGCCAATCGGCAGAGGCTTGCGGGCCAGGCGCGGCCGCGGGGCTGCGCGGAGCCGGGTGGGGGGCGTGCGCATTGTCTAGGATTGGGCGGGGGGGAAGCTGGCCACCGAAAACTGGGGGTGGGTGAAGGAACCGAGGGCGGGAGGGTGGAGACGCGAGGGTGACCAGCCTGGCAGGCCGGGTGTGGGGGGAGAGCGGGCACCGGGCGGGTGGGGGTGGGAGGCTGGAACAGGTGCAGGGGCCGCCAGGTGCTCCGGAAGGGAGCGCGCTGTGCTGGGGCGCCGGCCGGTGGTAGCGGCGGTGGCCTGGGTTTCGCTACCACCGCGGACTGCGGCGCCTCTCCCACCCTCGGCCGGAGCCCCTTGAGCCACCCTCCCCGAGGAGACGGCTGCCCCTTTCCCCAATCCACCAGGCGGTGCGGCGGCCGAACCTCGGCCCCGGGAGGACGTCCTTGTGACAGCTTGCTGGGGCCGGAGGGCCGTGACCCTAGACACGTAAAGCCCAAGGGCCCCAGGGTGCCCTCCGCCCCGCCCCCAGAATCCGTGCGCCCCCTCTTTTGTCTCTGCCAAGGGCCCCTCGCTCCCTTTCTCTGTGGCTGCGGCGTCCGGGGACCGGGCCACCTCGGGGCCTCCACCGCCCTGCCCGACCCTGTCCAAGAGTCCACAGCTCCCCGGCTGGTACCCAGGACCCCTCCTCCCCGCGGCTTTTGTTCCTTGGGAGCCGGTGGGGAGGGTGTGGCTGGCTGGTCGCGCAGGGTGGACGGTCCAGCGATCAGAAGAGGGTGGGGTTCGGAGGCGGGGCGGCGGCTGAACAAAGAGCTGGAAACGCGTGGGCCGCCCACGCCCGAGCGTCTGACCGCCACACTGGGCTCAGTTCATCTTATGTCCACTACAGGGACGGGTCCCCAGGGAGATCGCCCCCTGCCCCACCGCTGACATTCTCATCATCCACCAGGCGCAGGAAGCCGAGGCGGCCACGAGGTCCCCAACCTTGGTGCTGCCGATGCGGGCGAGGGGCCCGCCTGGAGACTGCAGCACGGGCGGGCGGGGCCGCGCGCGACCCTGACGGCCCACGGCGCGAGTGCGCGGACGCGGCCCCGACAGCCTTCAAACCTTCCGTTTCTAGGGAGTCCAAGAAGGAGCTGATCTCTTTGTTACTTTTCGTGTGTGTGTGTGTGTGTGTGTGTGTGTGTGTGTGTGTGTGTGTGTGTAAGAGAGAGAGCGCTGGAACCTCGTCCCCGCAATTCCGTGGGCGAAGCTTCCTGTCCCCCACCTCGACCCTTGACGGGTCGTCTGCGAGGTGACGTGACCCTTTTCATCCTCAGGCCAGAGGGGTCGAATGACCCGGGTTCTCCCTGCGGAGCGCAGCCCGCAGCTGTCGAGTGAGACCCGCCCCTCGCCCCCCAAGTATCAGCAAGCTGTCATCGCCTCCCTTCCCGCTGCGGGCGGAAGGGGGGCTTTCAGCCCAATTCCAGCGCACAAAGAGGGGCAGAGAGAACAAAAGCTCGGCGCCCCTAGACACCCCCAGCTTGGGATGGCGGTCCCCAGACGCGGCTGCCGAAGTCCGGGTGCGGAGGGGCCTGCCGAGGGGCAGAGCGGCGGAAGGTCGCCCACGTGCCCGCTTGCGGGGCTCCAAGGACCGAGTCCTGACTCTGAGTTAGTGCCAGTCCTCTCCTGCAGATGCAAAAGCATCCAGGGAAAAGGATGCCCCAAGTCACGCCGCAAGTCAGAGTCAGGGCTCAGGCCCAGCCCTCAGGAAAGGGATCGCGTCCAGGCAGAAAGGGTTGTGGTGGACCCGGGGTGACGGCTCGGGCGGGGCTGAACCACGCGGGAAGGAAAGCGCCGGCGCGGTTCGAGCGGGCCAGGGCAGAGCGCCGCCGCCCTCCGGTATCCTCCCCACGCCCCGTGGCTGAGCCCCGCCAGCCCCTGTCTCACCGCCAGGGGTGGACACTCGTGTCCAAGAAGATGTGGGGAAAACGCCCTTTCCCCGGGCTTTCTCTCAGGAACGGGGCTTAGGACGGGGTGAGGCTGGAACTCGTCCCTCGGAAAGCCCGGATGCCCTCGGGGACGCAGCATTTCGGGCCCCAGCACCGCTTTCCTCTCCTTCCGTTTGCCGGGCACCGTCCCGCGCCCCCGCCTCCACTGAGCTGCCAGCCTCGTTGGCCGCTCCACGCCCCCTCCTCGATTTGGAAGCACGATACTGCGTATCTTACTTTTCACACGGAGCTGGCTTTGCGTGGCAAGGGTGAGTCTTGAAGGCGGCCAGCCCTCCCCCTGAGGTTTCAGTTCGTCCGCCAACCCTCCTCACCTGTATTGGGTAGCTGCCAGAGAAGAGGCTGGTGAGGGGCTTTCAAAGCAAAAAAAAAAAAAAAAAATCTCAGTTCCTTCTCCCAGCATCACAGCGTTTCTTTTTGCCTGTTTTATTACACACAGTTCCTCTGCATCTGGGTCACTGTGTATCAGACGTGCAGGTGTTAGAGCAATATATTTTACCGTCCTTTACATGCTATTAATTTTAATGATGCATTAACTTTCTAAATTGTCCCCTCCCTTGACCATTGTGGAGATAACACTGTAAAATAAAATCCAACCTTTATTTCATGCATAACATTCTGTGGCTGTGGCGAGTAAGATACCCCTTAAGCTACTAAAATTCTATTTGCTCTCACGCTTTTCAGAGTATTTTCGAGGGCGAATTCTCAGGTGATTTTGATTCATCTGTAACACAGAGAGTCATTGGTTAATTAACTGAAGTCTGATTGGGAGGGGGGCATTGCATAGCCGAAAGAGAAGCGAATTGTTAAAGCATTATTTTCTTAAACCAAGGTGGGTGCTTTTGCATAGACTGAAATTGCAAGGCTTAGCGCCTTCCGGTTTTCCCACTGCCCGCCTGCATTCACTACTTAACACCCAGCTCGCGGTGCGGGGAGCCTGACAGACTACTCTGCCGTCGAGATGCCCGCGGTTTCCTGGGCAACCGACACTTAGCCAATGAATGAAGAGGAATTGAAAGAAAGCGACTGCAAATCCATCATTATTTCCCTTTTCAGTCGTCTCAATGCGCTCCAGCTAGAAATATTGGAAAGCTACCAGCCCTAACATTTATGTAAAGGAGTCAATGGCCACAGAACCGGGACTGGGACGGGGTCCAGCCCTACTCTGTGGCTGGGGGGTGGGGGGCTCCTGGGACCCCCAGGACGGGGGCTTTCTCAGCTGTCACTGCCCCTGTGAATGGCCCCCTTTCCTCCCCCCATTGGAAGCCAGCCGCTCCCGCAGGGCTGCCCCAGGCCCTCTAATGAAAGGGCCGGGTGGGAGGCTCGGAGCCTCGTCTTCCGCGGCCGTGGGGCCCTGTGGGAGCAGCCGGCCCAGGTAACAAAGGATGGGACCGAGCAGGACGATGCTGAGGCCCGGAGTGCGGGCGGGGGAGGGGGCGGCCACCTTTCCTTTTGTTCCTCCTTCAAGCTGGCGGTTTTCCCATGGCCGCCTCCGAGCTGGGGTGAAAGTGGCCTCAGGCCAGCCTGAGAGCACTGGGCTCTCCGCGCCGAGCGTTGCCTTCTTTGTCCTGCAGGTCGGCAGAGGGAGTCGGACCACGCTCTCCGGACCCCCGCGCCCTCCCCCACACCGTCGGAGCCCCTAAGATTCGCGGGCGGGGGGAGGGCAGGCCAGAGGATGCGGACTCTGTGAATCCTTCGTGAAGGACAACTCCTGACCGAGCCAGATTGTGCGGAAAAGGCAAGCAGAGGGTCGAAAACACCCTTGAATGGGAGCCTTCCGGAATACTAAGACCGGCAGGTGCGATCCATGAAGTCACAAAGGTAGAAATAAACTGATGAAATGAACGCTGCCCTCAGGGATGTATGGGGGTGCATTTTAAGCTTCATGCAGTCGCTGTAGTAGAGTGTGATATTAATGTGATGGCGGGGCTGCCCGCCTCCCAGTAGAAACCAGTCCTCCAGCCACTGGGCACATGGAGGCCCAGGCAGCTCACCACTTCTCTTCTAGATCTGCCCCAGAGCTTTGCCTGCCACTTAAATAAAATTAAAACCTGTGTATTCAGATAGACAGAGGCACACAAGTCCACAGAGTATTTGTGACTGTCTACCCTTTGCCTCTGGCATTTGGATGGCTGGTCACCATTAACCATTAACCTGGTCATTGACATCTTCACCGCAGAAGCAGGTCACCTTTTAACAGGGACTCCTGGCTTGACCTGCCCAGCCTTCGTGTCATTGGCCACCGCACATCCATGGTCCATTTTCAAGAAAATAATTCCTTAAGAGAACCTCGGGGAGAATTTCGCTCTTCCCAAGTAATCTCTAGAGAGACAATTTATCAAAACATTTGGTTTCTCACATATACTCAAAAGAACTGAAAGAATTTTGTAGAGATATTTGCACACTTATGTCCACAGTGGCATTATTCACAATAGCCCAAAGTGGAAGCAACCTAAGTGTCCAGTGATAGACGGATGTATTAACACAAATCAAGTGTGGTCCACACACACGCATGAAATCTGCTGCTGCTGAGTCGCTTCAGTCGTGTCCGACTCTGCGACCCCATAGACGGCAGCCTACTAGGCTCCTCTGTCCCTGGGATTCTCCAGGCAAGAACACTGGAGTGGGTTGCCATTTCCTCCTCCAGCATGGAGTACTACTCAGCCTTTAAAAGGAAGGATGTTTTGATACCAGCTGGAACATGGATGAACCTTGAAGATACTGTGCTTTGTGAAATAAGCCAGTTGTAAGAAGACAAAAATAGTATGATTTAACGTATACAAGGCACCTAGAGGAGTCAAGTTCACAGAGGCAGAGGGTCAGGGCGGGTGCCCAGGGCCTAGGGGAGGAGGATGGGGAGCGAGTATTTTTTGAGGACAGACTTTCAGTTTTGCAAGATGAAAAGAGTCCTGGAGAGGTCTGCGGTAGTGGCTGTACCACAGTGTGAATGTGCTTAATGCCTAAGAGATGCAATTGTAAAAACGATGGAGAGGGCAGATTTTATGTTTGTGTGCATTTTACCACAATTAAAAATAGCTTATTACTCTCTGTGAAATATATAGAGGCATTTTTTTCGGCCTGATGCTAATATGGTGCCCCAAGTTTCTCAGTGGTGGATAGATAGATAGATAGATAGGTGATAGGCACAGAGACAGTAGACAGATATTTTAAATACTAATGTCAGTTTCATTGTTTATTGCCCTTATTTTGCACCAAGGGGTCAGAGGCATCTCAGCACTGACAGGCTGATGGCTCTCCTTGATCTTACGCCTCCACCGATGCCCGGTGGTTCAGTCTCTGGCCCAAATTCTTAGCACAGCACTGAGGCCACTCCAACCCGGGTGGTCTACCTTCTGAGTGCTACCCGCCCCCTTCTGCCTCCACAGTGCATCCCAGGAGACTTGAACCTGCCCACCCATCTCCTTTTCGGGGTGTGTTCTCCAGTCTCTGAGTCTCTGTCTGCTCCACTGACTGGAGAAGCCTCTCCTCTTCTTTACTGGTGACATTTCCATTATTCTTCTGGCTGCAACACAACTACCTGTGACCCTCCCCACCCCCACCCCACCCCCAGCAGGTCACCTGGAACAATGAGTTGGTGATGCTCTGCTCCCGGAGGCTTCTTCTCTGGTTAGCGTAGGGCTTACATTTATTACCTAAAAGCAGTGATCACCCCGCTTGTTCATTGTACACCTCTACCCATTAAAGAAAAAGTTGAGGATACATGCCCAGTATGTATTCAGTCACTTCAGTCGTGTCTGATTTTTTGCGACCCTGTGGACTGTAGTCCATCAGGCTCCTCTGTCCATGGGATTTCCCAGGCAAGGATACTGAAGTGGGTAGCCATTCCCTTCTCTAGGAGATCTTCCTGACCCAGGGATCAGACCTGCCCCTTTTATGTCTCCTGCGCTGGCAGGCAGATTCTTTACCGCTAGCACCATCTGGGAAGCCCTCACAAGCCCAACATACTTATTATTTATTTATGCCCAAGGTATTTATCCATAAATTGTGTCCATTTATTTTTACAAGCCATTATCTCGAGGTACCATGTTATCCTGAGTGACATCAGAAGGTAGTCAACATTTCAAATACACCATTGTCTAATGTCTAATTTTATTTTGGCCAACATCTCACCAGACTTGAGCTGCTCATGATTTCCTTACCTGTCAGTGGGCTTGACTAACAGCCTGTGGGAGGAGCAGAGTCTCAGCTCTGCCATCCCCTCATTTTTCGTGTGTTTGCACCACCAATCTCTCCACTTTGCAGTTTCCTTTCTGTTTTAAGCCCAGCTGTGGGCACCAGCGGAGCAAAACCTAGATAACGTGGCGGCCAACCCGCCATCACTTCCTCCTCTCCAGGGAATGGTTCACAACAGGCGACCACAATGCCCAGCATCCCTCGAGGCCCCAGCATCACGGGGAACATTAACTGTTTAAAACATTAGCTGTTATATTAATTTCTTAATTTTCGTGGTAGGGCTTCCCCCGTGGCCCAGCGTTAAGGAGAGGCGGGCCCGACCCCGGGGAAGGCACAGCAACCCACTCGGGGATTCTCGTCTGGAGCATCCCGTGGACGGAGGAGCTATAGGGAATAAGCATAAATAGGAATCCTCACAGTTTCTTCCCACACTGCAATGGCTGCTTTGCCGGCCCCACCTCCAGACTAGATTTCTGCGTGAGGATGAGGTTCATTCCATTGAGGCCTCTGTTTCCTGCTGGTTTTTGACCCCTTGATGGCAGGAACCATGTCTTATTAGCCTTTATATCTCCCACATTGCTGGAAATTAAGTGCAGGCAAACAATATATATTCCTCTAGTAAATAAAATATCTCGACTATACAGCAACCAGAGAACCTAGCTGTTTCCAACACACACAGCAGCAGGTTAGAAACAGAAACACACCAGGTCATTTATAAAGGTGGAAAAAATCAGTTATCCAGACTTTTATAAAGCAACAGTCAATGCTAGAACAATTCCTATAAAAATGTTGAGGAAAATATGCCTTAATATTTGCATGCCCAGTTACATTTACTTTTAATTTTAAAGGTAATAGGTATTTTGGGACATAAAAGGACTGAGGAAATGTAGCTTCTGCGAGTCGTTTTGGAAAGAAGAAAAAAGAAAAAGAATCTCAGAGAATGTAGAAATAGATCTTGGGAAGGTTGGTTGTTTGACAGCACATGACCTAAAGGATGAAGGTCCCTCTGAACTCAGCCCAGAGACAGACACAGAAGTCCTTCAACTGGTCCTTCGTGAAGGATGCTGGAAATACTTTTCTAGGACGCTGGCCGAGGACCTGAGGCTGCCAGATAGTCATCAAGTTCCCTGAAATTGGAATTATTACCTCCTTACAGGGAATTGGTTGTTTGCCAGTTTATTCTGGAAACTTCTGTGCTACAAAGAGTAGAAGATTTCAAATGATGGAACAACAGATGCACAGATGTTTAAAAATGTCCCATGAAAATATAAAATTCTCAACAAACCGTAAGATTTTAGGCAGAAGTCAAAGCAACAAAGGCAACATTAGAAGTCAGGATGCAAAGTAAGAGTGTGCCTGAGGAGGTGAGTGGGCTTTAAGACACATTGTTGGGGGCTTGAAGAGAGGAACCAGACTGCAGTAGAAAGTCTGCGTCTTACTTTGGTGATGGAGGATAAGTGCCGTGGAAAGAAACAGGACAAGCTACTAGGAAGCCAAAACTCTATGGAAATGTCACATGTTTTATAAGGAATTCTGTAAAAACCCACAGAGGCAGAAAGAAAATTTTTTAAAAGCTGTAATAAAACTAAATTAGTAAAGAAAAGATGAGGTCTAAACTCCATCAGGCTTATGAGGAACATGACCAGATTTAAGAGGAGCGTGGAGCGGTGATGGAGGAATTAGGAACACTCTGAGCTCTGTGAACTAACAAAATTATGTAGAAACCCTTAGAAAGGTGTGTGAGGCGCCTTGCTCACAGAGAGAAGGAAATCGAAGTTTCGAATCACTGCGTTTGCAGCTGCCGCGGAGGCCAGGCCCTGCAGCAACAGTATTTTAAAGAAAGAGGAGGAAGAGGCAGGGTTCACAGACAAACCGCTGCTAAATCCTTTGTTTCCAACGTAAGCGAGGGCTGAGAGGTCAGTTGGGCATGATATTTGCCTAAAAATTTCTGCTGGGCTTGCAGCACAAAGCAGAGACCTGCAGAGGAAGTGAAAGCTCGTGGGCGGAAGAAGGAAGACACCCAGAGTGCAGGATGGCAGCAGAGACAGCTCAGGAAACCCCAGGCTGTCCCCTGGGGGCGCGTGACAGCTGGCCTGCTGCGCTCACCAGAGCGGAGGGTGATGGATGCCATCTTGGGACGGAAACCAAGGCAGCCAAACCTGCGGCTTCCCCACGCTGCTCTGCTCACACCCACAGGATGCAGTACCCATAGCTCTGGATTTCTCTTCTTTAGGGAAGAGACAGGCTCCAGTGGTCTGCTGACAGGCCAGGGGGATCAAATGAGGTTTCTGGGACGAAATGTGCCTAGGTCGTGGGCTCCAGGAGCTGTCATCAGTAAATGCAGAGACGTCATCCTACTGGCAATGATGAACGTCCTGGGTGATGCTGTTCTGAGAACTCGGTCTTTCGGGAGGATGACTGAGGGTGCCCACAGGGTCCGCTTGGACACCTCCTCACAGCGGGTGGGCTCTGGGCCTCTTCACTGTCCCCCACCCCTCACTCCCACTGGGCTCCCCTCCAGGCCTGGGGACACTGCCTCCGCCGAGCATGCTCCCGTGTGGTGGGACGCCCTGCAGAGAGCCCCCCTCCAGACTCCCAGGCCCTCTGCACTCTGCTCTGACCTCGGTGACCTCCCTGCTGTCCTCCCACCCTGGAGCGGGTGACTGTTTGCTGCCACCTTTTGCAAGATTCTGGAACGTCTTCAGGCTCCAGAGCTGAGCCTTGGCGCCCCTGGGACGGCTCTCAGGCCTCTCCCTGACCCAGCTCATGACAGTGGACGGGCCGCTGGTTGGACTCCACTTCTGTTGTCCTCTTGCACCGACTCTTGTTTACCCAGGCTGAGCCTCAGACAGAGGAGACCCTGCAGATGCAGCTGCCCACCGTTACCTGCTTTATTTTGTTACTGTAATCCGAGTAAATAATTTTAAACATTAATGAAAATATGATGAAAATGACCTACCCTTAAAAATATTTGTAAAGTTTAAAAATGTTGTCAGGCTACTTTAAGATGGAAAAAGAAAAATCCTCGCTGTAATTTGAAGTGCAGGACCTCCCTGATGGCTCAGTGGTAAAGAATTTGCCTGCCAAGCAGGAGCCACGGGAGACTCGAGTTCGATCCCTGGGTCAGCAAGATCCCCTGGAGGACGGCATGGGAAGCCACTCCAGTATCCTTGCCTGGAGAATCCCACGGGCAGAGGAGCCTGGCGGGCTACAGTCCATGGGGTCGCAAAGAGTCGGACACGACGGAGCGACTAAGCAACGAATCTGAAGTGAGGGAGGTGGTGTCCACCCGCCTCTGCGTGATAGTGACTCTCTCGGTCAGGAATCAGATGGTGCGGAGTGGCCGCGGGGGGCCTGACCCTTTGTCCTAGTCACTTCTTCATCCTGGAAACTGAGTGAAATCGGGCGTGTGCCTGAGCGGGGCAGGCCCACTGTCCTCATGATCAGAAGGACCCAGAGAGAGGGGGTCCTGTCACAGCAGAGGGCAAGAGTGACAAACAGAGCTTGCTTCCCAAAGCTTCCCTGGTCCTGGCCCAGGAGGGCAGAGGAAGGGGCCTGGGGCCTCCCCACGACAGCAGGCTGGGCCCCGCGGTGGGCTCCTCGGGGCCCTTGGAAGAGTTATCTTCCAGCCAGCGCACCCCGCGTCATCCTTCAGAGTGGTGTGAGAGGCCACCAAGTTCACCCAGCAAATGTCTGCTGTGTCAGGTGTTGTTCTAGGCCCAGAAAGACAAGCGAACGAATTGGGCGGGACCCCCGCCCTCCTGGAGCTGAGTGGCAGCCCAGGTAGTCAGGTTATCGAAGCCTGTCCCTGGGGTCTTTGATGTTTTTTCCGTCCTCATCTCCTTCCCCTCGTTGCTTTTGTTTAGCCGGTTCTTACGCTTCCCCAAACCTTTCTGTTCTCTGCTAAATCGAGCGTGTGGTCAGACAAGTAATTAAGGGCTGCAGAGGCCGGGGTGACGGGGAGTCTGGGCGGCTTGCAGAGTAGGTGCCGTCAAGGTGAGTCACGGAGGCGCTCTCGGTCCTGGCGAACCCACCCTCCCATCACTTCCCTCCCTCCATCTCTTCCTCTCTCTCTCTCTGAATGTTTACCGAGTACCTGGTGTGGGAGACAAGTGATTGATTCTGGGATTTCACTTAAGTTAAAAAAGCAAACCCTCAGCTTAAATACTGGTGTCTTTAGTAATTACAGGGATATCACGGAGGTGACCCCCTGCCAAAGGCAGAGAGAGGTGAACCTATGTTCTGCGGCCTCTGCGAGGCCCTCTTTGCTCCAGACCAGCCACCCAGACTGAATTCTCTCCGGGCCCCCTCGCGCCCGCCCGGGAAGGGCGCAATGTGGCACCGGTATCAGTGAGCGCCTCCAGGAGCACATGCAGTGATTCGGGGCCAGGAGAGGCCTGTTCGGGAAGCGTGTGCCGAGGGGCCGTGGGGCGGGGTGCTGGCGTGCTGAGGGAGGGTAGTTGGGCCTGTGCGCCCTGGAGGATTTCATTTTAGCCACGAGAAGACAGTGATGGAACCGCACCGGTTGACCGCAGTCTCCGTGCCTCTTTAGCAGCGGTGTGGGTTTCCAGAACCCACGGTGCCCCGTAAGGCCGGCAGGTGAGCCCTATTCTCTCTGCCCCGAGCCCCACCCGGCCATGCAGTTTCGAGATGAAAGAGGAGCAGCTGAAGGTGCTGCAGCCTTCCCGGCGTCTGTGCAGGAGGGCGGCGGCCCGCCGGGCGCTGGTCCCGCAGCCTCAGGTCCACCCTGAGGGTCCAGTAGCGTCTGGGCGGCTCTGGAGCGCTCCCCGCCGCCCCCAGCGAACCCCAGGCTGGGGTTGCAGTGCTCTCGCTGCTGTGGTTGGACTGGAAACTGGGCCCTGTGGCAGGGAGGGCTGGGGTACAGGAGGTGTGCGAGCTGATGAGTCAGGAACACAGACGGATGGGGACGTCTTCTGAACCCGGAGCAAGCCCTTAAAGACACTTGCAAGGGGAGCCCAGGTCTCTCAGACCATGTGGGCGGGCAGAGAGCGAAGAACACCCAGTCTGGACTCAAACCGCGACCTCAACGGAGAAACGGAAGGCCGTGGACGCCTCCCTGGGCCGCGGCTGAGAGGACACGAGGAGTATGGCAGCAGCTCCCCGCTTGGGGCGGGCACCCCGGCGGGCAGCCGGCGTCCGCACTGCTGGCTGAGAGCACGCGCCCGCCCAGCTGCACTGCTAGCTGAGAGGGTTCAGGGTCTGGTGCCAAGTGGGTGGGAAAGACCCAAGTGGCAGAGCTGGGCCCCGGAGGCTGCACTTCCATGCTGCACCTCGAAGCAAAGTGCAAGCAGCTAGGAGGTGTAAGGGGGCGGTGCACTGATTGCTTGCCTGGAATGCTGGCTTCTCACCTCAGCACAGCGCCCAGGGCCTGTGGGCAAGGAGCTTACCACCGAGCTCTGCAGCCAGGCGGAGGTCCTGCCGCCTCCCCTGTAGGCCTGCTGCGCAGCCGGGCTGGGCGAGTGGCGGGCAGGGGCTGCACAATGCCTCTTCCGGGCCTGGAAGCCGTGGTGGGCTTTTAGCTGCAGCTTCCGGAGAGGAGTGTCCAGAAAGGAGCGACTGACTCAGAGGGGCTCTTGGAAATGAAGTTGATCTGGAAGTTTACAGGAGAGCTGTGAGCCAGGACCCCTGCAGCATCACTAACAAGCAATTCGGTGTTTGTTCTGGGTTCTCGGAGAGAGTTCCCCGCCCGGGGCCTTGGATTCTTGTTCAATAGAAGTTGATAGGAGGCCCGACAGAAATCCAGGCAAAGCTTCCCTGGGGGCTCAGCAGCGCGAAGGAGTCAAGACCAGTAACAGGCGCCCTGGGTGCTCCCTGAGGAGGGCGGGCCGGCCCCTTAAATGGGGTGAGCGTGGGGGCAGACTGGAGGGTGGCTTAGGTGGTCCGCTTGCCGCCCCCCTCCCTGGTGGCGCTGTGTGCAGAGACCATGCCCAGGACCTGCCTTTGCTCCCGGCACCTCGGAAGGGGCCTCTTTAGTGTCTTGTTCATGATCTGCTCAGCTGGGCGTGCCTGCAGTTATTCTCAGCCCCGGCCATTCAGCATCTTTGTACCTTGTTGCTCGAGGAGACGTTCGTCCAGGTGCGAGCGCTGCTGCGGCAGGTCCCAGGGCCCAGACTGTCGTGAGGGCCTGGCCTGGTTTCGACAGCAGAGTGCGTGCCGGCTTCTTAGGGTGAGGCGTGTGTGTGCTGGTTGCGTGTCCGACTCTTCGCGACCCCATGGGGTGTTGCCCGCCAGGCTCCTCCATCCATGTGATCTTCCAGGCAAGAATATTGGAGTGGATTGCCATTTCCTTCTCCAGGGGATCTTCCCGACCCAGGGATCGAACCCGGGTCTCCTGCATTGCAGGCAGACTCTTTATTGTCTGAGCTACCAGGGAAGCCTTCTTAGGGGCCTGGTTGAATACATCATATGAATGTAGTTGACTTTCCAAGCTAAGGTCACCTTTCTTTTTCTAAAAAAAAAGAAAAAAAAATGGTAAAACACATAAAGTTTCCCTTTTAGCCATTCTGAAGTATAAGGTCTGTGGTATCGCATCCATTCACACTGTTTTGAAGCCATCACACCATCCATCCATAGGGCTGACTCCTCATCTTGCAAACCTGAAACTCTCCCCCATTAGACACTAACTCCCCGTTCCCCTCCCCCTGTGTCTGGCTTATCTCGCTGAGCACAGGGTCCTCAGGTTCCTCATGCTGCAGCCTGTTGCAGAATTCCCTCCATTTTTAAGGCAGAGTCCCCACTCTGAGTGGGGTCCTAGACATTCAGATGAGGGCTTCTCATCGAGCCAGGTTGGCCGGGAGAATCCTGCGGCCTGTGGCCCTCCCCTTCCGTCTGCGTCAGTGCTTTCTCAGCTCATCTCTCTCCCTGTCTGTGTCCCAGCCTCTGAACCTTCCCTGCCCTGCGTCCCCAGGTGTGTTCTCCAAGCGGAGCCCAACTGCTCATCACCCTGCACGTTCCCTCAGCCGTGCCCAGGCCTCCCGTGGTCCATCTGACTCCCCTCATCCCTCCTGCACGGCGCCACCTCTTCCAGGAGCTCCTCCTGAGGGCTCCATCTGCGCTGGGCGGCCCCACCCAACCCACTTTTCCTCTAGCCCAGCCCTCACCGCGCAGAACTGTAGTTATTTGCTTTCCATTCCTTTCGTTAAAAAGAGCTTTGTCTTCATTTTCTTTTGTTCCCCTGGTGCCTGGTACACAGTTGACACTCAATAATTGGTAGGATAAACATATGCATGGGTAAGTGAAAAACTGGAAACTCACTTTCCCTATAAACCAGGAACTGTTAGGGGAAGCACACGGATTGAAACCGCCCACCCTGGCCAGGCACCATAGTAACCATTTGCATGAGTTGTTTTATGACAGGAGATCCTGATAAGGAATATGGAACTAATAAGCCACCACCAACCGGAAAAGTTTGGGAAATGTCTAAAGGAGACATCGCGTGTCCGTCCACTTCCCGGAATCCCTCTCGCTAGCATCCATCTTGGCTGAGCGATTCGTGTGCCACCAGGAAAGACTCGAAATTAGAATGATTGGCCAAAGATAACCCGGAAACTAATCCCATCACCTGCAGTTCTCCTGGGTTCCCTTCCCCTACTGCTCTCCACCCGGGCGCCCTTTCCCAATAAAATCTCTTGTTTTGTCAGCACATGTGTCTCCTCGGACAATTCATTTCCGAGTGTTAGACAAGAGCCCATTTTTGGGCCCTGGAAGGGGTCCCTCTTCCTGCAACAGAACCATCATTAGGACCAATGGACTTAATTATTGCATTTTATGGACTGGGATAAAGACCTTTTTGGTGGAGATATGATAAAGTTTGGGGCAAATAGGGAAGGGGCCGGTTCTGCTTAGATCTGGTTCTGTGCAGAGGCAGTGGAAAAGGTGCCGTGGAAGGCCTCCTGCTCTCTGAGTCTATACAGACATGTCTATAAACACCTATACAGACACATAGACTCGTAGGCTAGCCAAGGATCAATGCAGAAAGTACTCAGATCAGAGGGGACGGCTTCAGGACCCTCCTGGTGGGCACTGCACGCCTCCCTGGGCCCCTTGGTGGTCTCCATCTCCCGCCCCGGAGAGGAACCAGGTATCTGGCCGCACGGATGCGCCTGCGCCCCGCACTGTGCGCAGGTCCGTTCATCCGGGCGCGATGCGCGTGCACACGGCCGCTCTCCGGAAGCTGAGCCTCGAGGGTGGAGGGGTGCGGCCCTCCCCGCGCGCCGGGCGGACGGGCTGGGCAGCCGGGGGCGGGGCGCGCGCTCAAGGGCATCTTTGTGCCCCCAGCACTCGGGGCGGGCCTGGAGCACAGATGGCCTCAGTAAATGTTTGCCGAGTGAGCCCATGAATGGGCGTTTTGTCGCTGGATCTTTTCATTTTTCCTTTGGCTTGCTCCCCGCTCTTCTTGAAATAACAGCTGCTTTCATGGGCCGTGTCTTTCGTTTTTGGGCCGCTGGACTCCTCTTCAGGGCCGGGAAGAAAACACCAGGAAGGGACCCACCCGGAGCCACGGTCTGGGCCCTGCAGGCCTACGCTCTGGGGGGGGGCTCGGGGGCCGAGGGGCCGGGCTGGCACCCTGGCAGGGAAGGGGCTGTGACACTGAAGACCCCCAGTGCTCTGAGCCGCCGGCCGCCTCTCCCCCTCCCCGCCCCCTCCCCTCCCCCTCCCCCGCCGGGCCTCGCAGACTGAGCTTTGCTCTGCGTCACGTGACCCTTCCCCAGGAGCCGCACAGTGTTCGGGAGAAGCGGCTTTTGTTCCGCGTCCTCCGTGTCCGCTCCTGGGGGGGTCCTCGGCTCCGAGGGCTGCCAGGATTCTGAAGAAGCGTGGGGGGCCGCGCCCGGAGCCTCAACCGGCAGCTGCGTCTCCACGTCCTCCCGCGTCTCCTCGTGTCAGCCACCCCACGGGCTCCCCAGCGCCTTCAGGGGGGCCCTCTCAACAGCGACACACCCGCGATGGCCGCATGTCCCCACCACAAGGGACCTACCCCATCCGTGAAGTGGGTGCTCCTCCGGGTGTGTGTTTGCGCATCTGAAAAGTGCTGAGTCACAAAACAATCACATTGAGAGCAGCATAACTGAAAGGTTAACAACTGGGGTCGTGGGAAATCCTGAGGTCTGGGATGAGAGAGAATAGAAGTCCCCCTGGCTTTGCTGACCGGGCCGAGTCCCTGCCCACCTTCAGGGCCGTGGCTGGTGTCCGGCCGTGGAAGCTGAGGAGGGATGGTGTGGAACAGGCTCCCCGCCCCCAGCCTGTGCACTCCCTGCATCCGGGCTCCCTGGCTGGCATTCGGCGCCCCCTCCCTGGTGATGGGAAAAGAGGCCCCATTGTGGAGGTAGAAGCCCAGCCCTGCCCGCAGTGACCAAGGGTCTTTGGGGGTCCCTTGTCCCTCCTTGTTCATTTCCTTGTTTGAAAACTCAAGTCATAACAGTCAGCTCATGGGATCCTTGTAAGGGTCTCCCCCAAGTGGCCGGGCACCTGCCCCCATTGTTAATTATCGGCTGGTCCCTGCCTGGGGTGGAGAAGGCAATTGCACCCCACTCCAGCACTCTTGCCTGGAAAATCCCATGGATGGAGGAGCCTGGTAGGCTGTAGTCCATGGGGTCGCCAAGAGTAGGACTCGACTGGGCAACTTCCCTTTCACTTTTCTCTTGCATGCATTGGAGAAGGAAATGGCAACCCACTCCAGTGTTCTTGCCTGGAGAATCCCAGGGACGGGGGAGCCTGAGGGGCTTCCATCTATGTCCATGGGGTCGCACAGAGTCGGACATGAATGAATCGACTTAGCAGCAGCAGCAGGGTTCGTCCAGAGAAGCACGAGAACTGGCGCTCCTGCTGGGCCCAGGGTGGAGGGGAAGTGAGGGGGTCGGCTGGTCCACAGCAGAGGCTGAGCAGGTTAACCTCTGGGTGGGGTGGGGCTGTGTTGAAGTGTAATTGGCAAAGAAACTGAACAAACATTTTAAAAGCAGTTACAGAAAAATCTCACGGTAGATGGTTCTATCCGTGGGAACAGTGACGGCTCAGCTTGCTTCTGCCTACCTGAAGGTTTGTCTTCCTCTGGAGCACACCAGCAGGGTCATCTTGTTTTCCTTTCATGCCCGAGCCTGATTACGTCAGAACCTGGGCAGAGCTTTTCTTTTGTGCCAGTGCTAAGGAATGCTCTGGGACAGTTGGTGCCAGCAAAAATATTTTGTCTGCATTCGTGGAGAGAGAGTAGGGGAGCTGGCCTGAGGAGCAAGGGAGAGGTGGATGCACTGGGAACGCTAGCCTTTGGGGACTTCAAAGACTGGTGGGGGCTTCCCTGGTAGCTCAGATGGCAAAGAATCTACCTGCAATGCAGGAGACTCGGGTTCAGTTCCTCGACTGGGAAGATCCCTGGAGAAGGAAATAGCAACCCATTCCAGTATTCTTGCCTGGAGAATCCCATGGAGCCCTCCAGGCTCCTCTGTCCATGGGGTTCACAAAGAGTTGGGCACGACTGAGCAACTAACACACACACACACACACACACACACTCACACACACACACACACACATACAATAAGAATAGTTCTGATAGCCCCTTTTAGAAGTCTTCCCTGAAAACAGACTCCTCACATTAGGTAATTTTGGTTGGAGAATCTAATCCTCTTATTTTAAAAATGAGGGAAGATGAGAGCTGCTTAAAGGACTCACCCTGCTATTCTGAGAATAGATATCTGGCCAGGGGCTGAGATGAGGGTGGAGGCCGTGGGGTGGGGGAACCATTTAGGTTAGTGTCTGCGTCAGATGGAGGCGATGGGCGGAGCCAGCAGGGAGATGCCTGAATGCCTAGCAGTCAGGGGCCATGTTCTAAACTGGGAGACTGGAGGGACCGGCTTGCCGGGGGACCCCCAGAAAATGAGAGGTTTCTAGGCACATTCGAATGGAAATGCTTGGTGGGCAGCTGACCTTATAGGGTTGAAGCTCAGGAAGGAGGCTGCCTCTAGGGACACAAATTCGGGGGAGGTCGGTGTGGGCTGTGAGCTGGGGTCACCTGGCTGGGAGAGCAGCTCGGGCAGCAAGCAGGCCCTGGAGCTGGGGAGACTGGGACCACCATGACCCAGAACCTGGGGGGACCCTGAGAAGGGGCAGGAGTGGGGAGAGACGCTGGGATCCGCAGCAGCCGGGGCAGGGGAGAGGCTGTGTCAGGCTACGCTCTCACAGCCCCAAAGCCGAGGTCCTTGGCATCGGTGGGACCGGCTCAGGCGCGGGAAGGCAGCCGGATGGAGTGGGTTCAAGAAGGCAGGGGTGAGGAACAGCAGGCACGTTGTGGGGGCTGCTCAGTCAGTGGAGAGACAGGGATCTGTTCAAAGATGCGTCTGCACGCCGACAGGAGCAGTCCAGTAGGGAGGGGCAGGTCAAAGATGCAGGAGAGAGATGCGACCTGCTGGGTGCTGCCCTGGACGTGAGATGGGGCCCGTGTGTGAGGGAGTGGACTTGATCCCAGGATGGAAGTGGATGTAATGGTTGAGTTGGAGAAGGTTTTTCGGGTTGGGGCGGGGGGTGGGACAGATCTGGGGCAGGGCATGCATTATCGAATACTCTTCGGTTTAGAAAATGACTCAAATGGTTTAACCACTTGGGCCACGCCTCCTGACCCGGGGCCCTGGAAAATCTGGACTGCGCTGGTTGTGGTCACTCTTAGAAAATCGTGCCGTTCTGCTGTGGTGGCAGAATAGTGGTGCTCATCCAACAGTCCATCTGCCCCCCGTCCTGGAACCCCTCCACACCCAGCCACAGTGACGGGTGGCTGTCTGCGGTGAGTGGGCTATAAGAGGCTGTGATGCCTCACTTCTGGGTCAGAGCACTGAAAGGCTGGACCCAGCACTGCAGCTGTGACCCGAGGTGGCACCTGGAGCCCAGTACCCCCACCCCCCCCCCCCCCCCTTGTCCAAGCTAGAAACACATCGTGAGCTGAAGACAAGAGTTGGTTCCGTCACAGCACTGCTGTTCAGGGTTAGAACATTACCATCATGTAACCTGATCTACTACTAACCCGGCATATAGCGGAGTCTGGGTTTGACTTTGGATTAAAGGCCCAGGGATCTCATGAGAGACGCTGGTGATGCTGCTGACATCCTGGATGTTCTTGTGACTCGCCGACTGTGCCGTGAACACGCCGCACACCTGCCTGGGCGCAGCCGAATCTCCAGTTGGGGCCCATCACGAACCTGGGACTCACCTTTCCTCACCTGGGAGGAAGCTGATAGGTGTCCTCCCCATGGGCGGTTCTCTTATCCATCACCTAAAGCCTGTAGTTCTTGGTCCCTAATGAAATTCACACCAGACCGAGGCTCACAATCCAGACGGGTGGCAGAGAGAGGAGAGGGGTGAGTCGGCTCATCCCCTCTTCAAGCCCACAGCTGGCAGGCTGATCTCTCCTGAAGCCTCCTGCTGCTGGCTTTGCATCTGGGGGCCGTGGGCAGCCTGGGAACCGGGACCTGCTCTTTCACCTGAGTGTTCTAAAATTGCACAGTTTAGAGAAAAGACTGACCCTGAGTGAGGATAGGATCCAGGCCCTTCGCTCTGCAAAGCCAAGGCGGCTCTGCACAGGGCCCGCCTCCTTCCCACTTGCCACCCCGAGGCCCCTGCAGAATTACAGGTTCCTGCCGGTCCCGGACTGGAAGGATCCTGTTACCTGTCAGCATGCTTATCTGATCTTCACAGGACACTAGCCCTGGAAGGCGCCTTGCTGCTGCTGCTAAGTCGCTTCAGGAAGGGGCCTTGGAGGTGACCTAAGCCAGTCTTTTCATTTCCAGCTAAGGTAACAGAGGCCCAGCGCAGGGACACGGCGCTAGTGAGAGCTGGGCCAGGCCCCTGGCTGTTCCTCCAGCTCCTCCACTCCCCCAACCACTCAGCCCATCTTCCCTGTGCCTCTGACGTGCAGGGCCCTGCCAGCTACTTCCCCCAAGGTGAGGGGCCCCCGGAGCTGCCCCGAGGAGCTTCCTGAGAAGGAAGGTGGGCAGGAAAAAGGCCATTGTGCCAATGACTGCTCTGTGTTAAGTAAAAAGGCAGGCCAGGAGAGGCTCCCCATCGGGCAGAGTCCGTGAACCTCCGGGGGGGTTTCTCCTGCAGGGAAGTCAGGGAGGGCGGGGGAGCACAGGGCAGGCGGTGGGGGTGGGGTTGGGCCTCCTTGTGGAGCTCAGTGTCTGCAGAGCATCACTCTGGAATGAAAATGGCCCCCGCAGTTGTTCTGCGTTGAGCTGAAATGGCCTGGCCTGTCCGCAGCTGCTTCTGTCAGTCACTGGGTGTGGGCTGCCTGGGGAGGGGGTGCAGACCCCGAAGGAGCCCACAGTGGGAGGCTGTCTGCTCTGGGCAGTTCCAGCAGCTGGGACAGCCAGTCCTTTCTTGAAGGGGGTCTGGGCGGCACATCTCAGAGGCCACCACAGTGTTTGCAGAACTGACATGGTTGATGGGGTGGGTTCCTGAGGACATGCAGGAGGGCAGGGTCAGAGCACAGAGGGAAGAATCAACCTTGGACACAGGGAGGGGGCATATCTGCTTAATGAGGAGGAGAAGGAGGTAAGAATGAGGCCACCAGAAGGTACGGGTTTGAGTAGAGGGACAAGGCCTTGGGGAAATTGAGCCTGACAACCTCGATTTTCTTTCTAAATGCAAAAGCTGGGTCATCTGCTGAACTTGGGCTTGGTGGGGTTAGGGCTTGAGGGGAAGCGTCCTCGAGGCAAATGAGAGGGTGCAATCCTGGGGCCCGCAGGGGAGTGTGTTAAGGGACAGCTGCTGAAGGGGTGGCTAGAGGTTGTAAGCCTGCCTGCTGGGTCATGTGACTTCCCTGGTGGTTATCTGAGCCCAGTGGGAGGAACAGAGAGGAGCACGATCCCACCTGTGCTGGGGCTGGACTGGGGAGGAGGCAGGGAACGGGGTTAGCTAGTTGCCTTAAGTTCACAGACAGCTCTTCAGGATTCTTTAGAGAGAGAAACTCTTGATTTGAAAATGGCGTTTGTCTTCTAAGGGGACAAGGCATTAAGAGGGTATTAGGAGTTAATGCGGGGTGACATCACCTGCTGTGTCAGTCCAGTTTGTTGATTTATTTTTTCATGGATCACACTTTTGGTATTTTGTTGTGAAATCTTGGTCTGATTAAAGAAGGTCACAGACTTTCTCCTATATCTTCTGCAAGTCCGACAGCTTTAGGTTTCCCATTTACGTCTCTGAACCATTTTGACTTCACTTTGTCTATGATGTAATGTATAAATTGAAGTTCATTAATAATTAAGGAAATGCAAATTAAACTTACATTGAGATACTCCTTAGGATGGCTAAATGAAACAGACTGGGAATATATGGTGGTACAGTCACTGTGGAAACAGCCTGTCAGGCTCTCAAGAAGTTACACATGGTACAGCCATTCTGCTCCAGGTCTTTAACTACAAGAAATGAAAGCACATGTTCATACAGAGACTTACTTGTTCACATGTGTTTGCAGCAGCTTGACGGCAATATCCCCAAACTGAAAACCGCCCAAGAGGACACCACCATATGCCAGCTAAACACACAGCGATGTGTCCAGCCAGCGGAACCCTGATCACCACTGACTCATGCAACAACCTGCGTGAATCTCAAAATGACTGTGAGGAGAAAAAAGGCAGACAAAACACTGTACACACTGTATGTTCCATTTACATAAAACTCTAGAAAACGCAAACTACTCTGTGACTGAGTGCGGCACAGTGTCTCGGGTGGGGGTCAGGAAGAGTTCCCAGGGGCTTGAGGAAGCCTCTGGGGGTGATGGACATGTACCCTCTTGATTGTGGTGATGATTTTATGAGTTAGACGTGTTACAGCTTCAGTTTGTATACTTTGATCAGTGCAGTTACTGTAGTTTATTTCTTAATAAAGCTGTTAATCTATTATAATATTGACTTGAAAATTATAAATTGAATCATTAATTAGCGAACAGAGCAAACTTTTTAACAATACTTACTTTCTTAACTGTCAGTTTAATTTAGACCTATTAGAGATTTAAAAGGAAGAACTGATAACTCTATCCTTAAACCCAAGTTAGTTGCAACAGAATCTGACAAGAATGGGTGCTTGTGTGCTTTTTACTACAAAGACACTCTCTCAACACACTGCAGGGTCCCTGCGTCAACTCTGAGGGTCCCAGAGTGACTCAAGTCAAGCTCCCCAGCACGGCTAACAGTGGCCCCCGTCCCCGTCTCTGAGGCAGATGCGGAGACTGAGTCTCGGGCTGAACCGTTAGCCGAGGCCCACGCTTGTACAGGGGTCAGCTCTGCGGTCTCGGACCAAAGGCGCGCCAGCCCACGCCCGTAACTCAGTCCACGCAGCTCTCCTTTTGAGAGCTCCCCCAACATCGCTGCCATTCTCATGGGCCTCCTGCAGTTACGGGGCTGCTGGCAGCAGGAGGGTTTTAGAAAGTGTAACCCAGCTCGCGGGACACAGGCCGCCGCGCTGAGCGCTCGTGGCACCGAGTAAACAGCGCGGGATCACGCGTCTATACCCGGGAAGGTGCTCCTGCGAGTCTACACTGCGCCCAATGGAGACGCCGGCCCGCCCCGCCCCTCCCGGGCCCGCCCCGCCCCTCCCGGGCCCGCCCCTCAACTTCCCACCCAGGCCCCGCCTTCCCGGAAGGCCCCGCCCACTCGGCCTTTCGGCGCTCTCCTGCTGGCGTCTGGTGGCGGCGGGCGGGTTGGCGCGGCCGGGCTCCGTGCGGATGGAGCAGCCGGCGGCTGCCGCGGGCGGGGACGTGTCCCTGCACAACTTCAGCGCGCGGCTGTGGGAGCAGCTCGTCCACTTCCACGTGATGCGGCTGACGGACTCGCTCTTCCTCTGGGTGGGGGCCACGCCGCACCTGCGCAACCTCGCCGTGGCCATGTGCACGCGCTACGTGAGTGCGGCGGGGGGCGGGGAGGGCGGAGGCAGGGGGAGGGGCGCTGGGGTCCCGGAGGGGGCGGGTGGGGGCGGGGCCGGGGCGGCAGGGGGCGGGGCCGGAGGCTGCGCCGCCCACCGCGGGGCTCCGTCCCGCCGCACGGCTGGTCCCCCCCACCCCGCCGCGTCTCTGGTTGGAGTGTCGGGGCCCCCGTGGGACCTCTGCTGTCCGCTCTCACCCTGCCTGGGCCGGGGGTGGCGTGTCCCTCCGGTTTTCTGCCGGCTCCTCGCTGACCGCGTTTGCTTACGTCTCCCGCACGGACCTCTTTCCCGCCCTTTCCCTCCGCTGTCCCATCGGGCTGTAACTGGTGTCCCACTGGGCGCTCCAGACCCCAGGCCGCTCCTCCGGGGCCGCCCCTCCCGCAGAATCCGGCCACTTCTCACCTCCCTCACCTGCCACCTGGGCCCCGCGCCATCGCTGCCCTCGGCCGAGGTCCCCTTTGCCACCGTGTGTCAGAGCTGCTGTAACCAAGGGCCGCAGCCCGGGGAGCTGAGAACAGCAGAGAAGGCGGAATCGAGGCGTCAGCAGGCTGCTTCCTCCCGCCTCTGGGCTTGCGGTGCTGCTCACACCTTGTGGCCTCTGGTCTGGCAACCTTGTCACCCTAGTCCTGCCCCAGTGTCCCAGGCCTCCTCTGTGCATCTGTCTCTCCCCTTCTTTCTAAGACACGAGTCCTGTTAGAGGAAGAGTCCGCCTCCCCTTGCTTACATCTCAACTACATCTGCAGAGACCCTGTTTCCAAATAAAGTCACCTTCGCAGGTGCTGGGGTCAGGACGCTACGACTTGGACGTTCCTCTTGCAGGCCGTGGTTTAGCCTGGCACTGACAGGATCAGCGTTGTCATCCCTCCGCTCAGACCCCCAGGAGTTCAGAGCCTGCATGGACCTCCAGGCCCCATCACGGCTGCGGTGCCCCCGCCCCTCTGACTTTGCACCCACTTGCCCCTCTGGGCTGCTCCAGCCCTTCCCTGGGCAGGCCTGTCTGCTGCTGGGAGAGGCTGCAGAACTGGGGCGACACAGGCCCACCGCAGGGGGAGGTTGACCTGTGGCAGGAAGGGCGGCCCAGGTGATCCAGGAGGGCTGGACCTCGCAGAGGAACCAGTATCGCTCTGTTTTCCTTGCAGGACTCCATCCCCCTGTCCACCGCCCTCCTCGGGGACACGTCTGACACCATGTCCACCGGCCTCGCCCAGCGCTTAGGTAAGTTCTGCAGCTCAGCTGCCGGAGCGCCCGGGTGGGGACCTCGCTGTTCAGTGGAGCGGGGAGGTGAGTCAGCATAGGAGGAAGGGTCTCCGTCTGGGAGGTGACCCCCCTGGTTGCTGCAGGAAGCCCAGGCCTTGCGCACGGGTCTCAGGAGGTAGTGCCAGCACCCTCTCCAGGGGCCTGCTCCCCACGTGCTCTGATGGCCTTGGTTGCCTCCAAGCCAATGAGTGACAGGTGATTTTGCTCCTCGTCCTCATGGGAGGCGAGGGTGAGTGATGCCCACGGTGCCCAGTGGCAGCGGCTCCAGGTAGCATCCACTGCACGTGATGCTGCTCAGAACTCGAAGGGAGAGGGCCTGGTGAAGTTGGGGGCTCCAGCCTCCATTGCACCTGATCACACGTCCTGCAGATGCCTCGCTGGTCCAGTTGAGGATTCCCATGCCCGGTGGTCCCTGGTGCTTGGGGACCTCAATGGGTAGAGCAGCCTCGCCCCCGTCTGGCCTGAGTGTCCCGGCCACGTGCGGAGCCCGGTGTCCTGGCCGGGGTGTGGCGATGGGACCCCTGCCATGGTTTTGAGGCGCTTACCTGTGGTTGTGTTCACAGATCTGTCAGCCTGGTCCCTGGGGAGTGGGCATGTCTGTGGCGGTCACTCTGGGACACCCCACAGTCACATGCAGTCCGGGCATGGTGGCTTTCTAGGGGTGGGGTTGTCACAGCGCCCACAGGCTGCACCAGACGGGGTGGAGACCACAGGGCCAGCGGCCGCGTCTCAGGACCATCCACCACACTTGTGCTTTAGTCTGAAGGTTTAGGAACCCGAGTAGTAAGTTATCTTGGTGACCTGTTAACAGGAAGCAATTCTGAATCTACCGAGTAGTAAGTTATCTTGGTGACCTGTTAACAGGAAGCAATTCTGAATCTACAGAAAACCAACAGGAAAAATAGAAAAGCTTCCTGTTTAGCCTTCATCTGGTTCCCAGGTGCTGCCGTTCCTTCTCTGCCTTCGCCAGAGTTGCTAGTTTTTAGTGGAAATGGGTTGGAAGCCTGATGCCCTTTCGCTTCAGTGTGTGTGCCTGCATTTCAGGGTAACATTACCCTCCGCAGCAGGCAGACCCCCGTGGGCCGGGCCTGGTGGAGGAGGGCGGGAGCCTGCTGGCGTGTGGAGCTGGGCCTGGGGGGTCCCAGAGTGTGGACAGAGTCCGGGAGAGGAGGCGGCGGGAGCTTGTTTGAGGAGACACGAATGAGCTGGTTCCCAGTGTCCTGGGGGTGAGGCCTGCAAGCAGTCTGTGAGCAAAAACCGGGGCTCTTGTAATCTTTTTTTGCATTTTGTGCAAATGTTGGGGCTTTTTTAAATTAGCATTTTTCTTTCACGTGGTTTACATCAGTTTACAAACAACATAATCTGAAACAGAGTACAGACATCCTCTGTAACTTAAGTCAGATGTGATGGAGGCTCCTACCTACCGATATCCACAAACCTGGCAGCCGTTGGCCACTACCCAGCAGGGACAGGCATGAGTGGTGAGATGCCAGCCTACCGCCCAGCAGGGTCAGGTGCGCGTGGTGAGATGCCAGCCCCCCCCAGGGTGGGTGACATGCCTGCTGAGATCGTGGCTGGCCAGCCTGTGACGCCCTGCTTGTTGTCCTCTGGAGCTGGGGTCTGGACCCTGCAGTGGAAAGCGTTATTAACTGTTATTGGTTGTCTGGACAGTGCTGAAGAGACAGGTGTCCCGAGACCGTCTCGTGTGGGAGAGATGAGCGAACTGGGGGCCCTGGGGGCTTCCTGTGGACGGGAACCCCTTGCTCCATGCAGCTCTGGAGGGCAGAGGGGCTGCTGGGCAGACGATGCAGGTGGGCTCGGGTCTTGGCGCGTGAAGGGATGGGAGTCAGCAGCCCCTGGGGACAGGGACTTTCTGCCATTGAATGCGGAGCCGCTGTGACGTGAAGGGCCCAGCTTCCCCCTCCGCCCACTGTTGCCTCTGATGGTGGGACTCATCTGTCTCTGTGGCCTGTAGGGAGAAGCGCTTTGCCCCTGCCCCGGGGGTGGGACCGGGTGAGGGGGCTGGTACCGCCCACTTAGTCCTCAGGACCTGGGGGTACAGCTGAGCTTGGTTTTCCTGGTTGGAGCCGCTCCCACCTGCCCTGGGTGGCTCTGTAGAAAGGGGCTCAGACGTGTATTCAGCGTCCAGTTGAAAACCACACCGTGTGTGTGCGTGTGTGTACACCTGCATATATGTTCACGTAGGAGTGTCAGCTCCGCTGGGAGGAGGGTGGTGCGGTTGGGGGAGAGGGTTGTTGAGAGACCTTTATATTTTAAAATCTGTGGACGTCATCTGTGGTTTGAAGACGCGGAGCAGCCAGCCTGTGTGTAGCGCAGGGGCTCGCAGACACCGGGGTCTGTGAACAGACTCAGGGGCTGGGGGTGCGCCTCGCCGGGCCCTGGCGCCGTGGCTCTCAGAGCTGCTCTTCCAGACAACGGGCGGCTCCGGCAGCTGGTCTGTTCTGCAGCAGTTGCCCGTGATGTCGTCGGAGTCAGAGCTTTCTTCGCTCTCGAAAAGCCTGCCCTTCCCAGGCCTTTCTCCGCTGTGGGCAGGCGTGGGGTCACACGCATCCCTGTGGTCTCTCTCTTCCAGCCAGGAAGACCAGCAAGCAGGTTTTCGTCAGCTATAACCTTCCGAACACCAGCAGCAGCTTCGAGTTGCTGGTGGAAAACCGAATCAAGGAGGAAATGCAGGCCTTTCCGGAGAAGTTCTAGCGGAGAGACTCGGGCACCGGGTCGCCTGAATAAACGGCCGGACCCACCGCGGCGGGCCTTTCCGGAGAAGTTCTAGCGGAGAGACTCGGGCACCGGGGCGCCTGAATAAACGGCCAGACCCACCGCGGCGCAGGTCCACGAGTGCCTGTTTGTGTTTAAAGGGTCGGCCTCCTCCCTCCTGTCGCCGGCGTGGGTCCCGGGAGGAGGGCTCCAGCAAGACGTGTGAGGATGGGGGGCCGCCTGGTCCCAGAGAGGGCGTGGGCCGTGACTGTCAGGCCCTCCTGCCGGCTCCATCCCCGGGGTCTCGCTCCGCTGGGCCCTGTCCCCTCAACCTGGTAGGTGAGAACCATCTCACCGGGCTGGGTTATCGCCAGAAACGCTCTGCAAACCCTGGGTGCTGGGTCCCTAGGACCTAGGTCCTGGGCTTACCTGCTTCGCTGAACAGATCCCAGCGTCAGCCCCTCCCCATGCTTCCGGCAGCCCGTCTTTCCATCTGTCTGCTCTCTCTTCCACGCCCCGGGCCCCTCCTTCCCACGTCTTAATCCTCGGCCTTTTCCCGCTGCTCGTGGTGGCATCAGTCTCTCTGGGACACGTGCTGCTCTCCGGAAGCCAGAGTTCCTGTGTCGGTGGTTCCCCTTGGCTTCCAGTCGCGTCCCTGGGGAGTTTTTACAGCTTCCTCCCCAGAGTCGGGCGGCCCCCGCTTTGTGGGACTGGAGAGTGCCCCGCGTGCTGCCAGCACAGGACTCTGACCCTTGGGGTCCACGTGGGCCCCTTTTGTCTCAGGAGGCGGTGGTCCAGGACCCCGGAGCTCGTTTCACGTGGTGGCAGGTGTCGTGTCAGGCCGATGCCCACAGCTGAGCTGGGACAGCTGGGATGAAAGGCCCTTCCAGGGACTGGGTCCCGGGCTAAGCCACTAACCTGCCAGCCCTGGCCGGTAACGGCTTGGAGGTACGGCGGGCATCTCTCTGGGCGGAGTAGGTAACAAAATCGGGGCTATGGAGAGGAGAGTTTGGTATAAATACTTTATTAAAGAAATATTGCTTTCTTGTTAAAAAAAACACTACATGAAAGAGAGCTCTGGGTGCTGTCTTCCCTGACAGTCACAGTGTGAGAATCGTTCCCTCTTGGGAGGCTCCAGGCCCCAGGTGAGGTCAGCAGGACGTCCACACGAGAGGGGCGAGCTCGGAAACCTGCCGCCCCCTCCTCGGGGGTCTGAGGGCAGCACTCAGCACGCGGTGGGCGGTCATCCTGCCCTGCTTCCGCCCAGCCGGGAGCCCCCGTCCCGGGGCAGGGCAGGGGCTGGGGTCACACAGGCGCTGAGGCAGAGACAGAGTGAGACCTGAACCAACAGAGTTTATTCCTTGTAGCCAGTGGTTGTGAAATGCCCTGCGGGGGATCCCACTGGATGAGGTAGGGAAGACATTCCAGAGGAGGTTTGTTAATGGGGCAACGTCTTTATTTCTTTACATTTACATACATCCCCCCCGGGGTACAACAGCCTTGACGGCATGCAGGCAGCATGGAAGGCCGGGTCAGGGCTGGGTGCAGCTCTGTGCTGCCAGCAGGCACTCCAGGGGTCCCGTCCACTCGCGGGCTGCACGGGTCCCGCCCAGGAGCCTCCGGGTCGGGGCTGCAGGGCACGGAGAGCCCTCCAGCAAGGCCGGTGCGCTGCGTTCCCCCGGCCCGGGGCTGCATCCTGGCCAGGGTCCCCTCGGTCTTGTGGCCCCTCGGACCCCTTGTTTGGCTCTAGGAAGTGGTACCCGGGGCAGTACTTCTGCTGCGAGGCCTCATCCTTGCTGTTCTGTGGTCAAGCCAGCTCACCAGCCCCTTCCCCCTAGTCGCAAGTGATTAGGCTCTTAGAAAATGAGACATTTAAACTCTTTTACCCTTTGTTTTGGGTGCTAATATGCGGGATATTGGGTGAGTTGTTACTGGTTTCTGGAAAAGAACAAAAAGCAGAAGGGTTGCTTGTGTGCCTGACTTGTGGGAAGGGGGTCCTGGCTTCCTGGGGCCGGGATGGGGGTGGGCAGGTTGGCGCTGGAGGCGGCGCTGGGTGGCGCTGTCTCCCGGGCAGCGGGCATTCAGGTGCCTGAGCAGCAAATCCCTGCTGAGTACAGAGGACATGGGCGGGGCTCCACGTGTGATCAGGGCCTGGCCAAGCAAGCGGGGCCCTGCTGCTTGCCCACGAGGGCGGGGTCTCGGGGGCTTGGCCCTCGGGAGGCTTTTCTGCTTTGGCCCTGCTTCTCAGCTGTCGCTCACGGAACCAGAGCCTGCGCTGACACAGGCCTCTGCTTGGGCAGTGCCGCCCTCACGCCTGCAGGAGCCCAGCCTCAGCCAGCTGCTTCTCCAGTCCAGCAGCCGGGCCTGACTGTGACAGGATGGTGCTGACCCCAGAGGCACAGCGTCTACCGCAGTCACCTAAGACGGACAGTCTGGGAGTGGTGTGCGGGGACACCCTGCGGCCTCACGCGGTCCCTAGAGCTCTACCTGCCAGCGGGAGGCCACGGCCTCACGTGTTCCCTAGAGGTCTACACCGCCAGCGGGAGGCCACGCAGGGCCTGCGGCTGCTGTCACAGGCGCAGGCACACCTGGCGGGTGGGGCCCGGGGACGCCGCTTGCTGGCCCAGCCCCTGCACTGCGGGCCTGCCCTGAACCCGGGGGCCCTGTGCCCAGCACGAGAGAAGGGCTGAGGCACCTCCCAGTTTGGCACTCGAGCTGCGCAGTAGACAGACAGGCCTGGAGGTGAAGGTGAGTGTGACCCGCCCGTGGAAACAGAGAACAGAAGTGACTTGAGACAGGAGGGGCTGGAACACAGGTCTGAGAGTTTGCTTGCTTCCCCACAAAGTTCTCCAGAGCCCGTGGCCCCTGCTGGGGTCGGCCAGCCTGTAGGGGTACAGTGGGGGGCAGGGGAAAGACACAGGCCAGAGGGTCAGGCGGGGAGCGTCGGGCTCGTGCCCACCTCTCCCTGGGCGTGAAGGCTGTGCCACCGTGGGCTGAAAGCTGACTTGCTGCTTTGCGCAGACCCAGGACCACGCTCTGCCTGGAAGAACAGCCCACGGCAAAGACGTGCCCCAGAGCTGGGGGCTGGGCCTTCCAGAGCAGCACAGGCTGCCCCGAGACGCGTGCCAGAGCTGCGGCAAGACAGTGCCCGCCTGGCCGGTGAGGGTAGCTTCTTGGCCTCCCCTGCGCTGCTTCTGAAACAGCTGCAGCCGGGAGCCGAGGGCCTAACCTGGGCGGGCGGGAGGCCGAGGCGAGGAACGCGACGCGTGCCCTAGCACAGTGGGACGGGGCCGGGGCCGGGGCGAGCTCCGGTGGGTTATTGCTTCTCTCGGTCGGCCTCGATGTCCTCCGAGGCTGCGGTCAGGCCCCGCCCCAGGCTCCCTCCTGGCCAGGGTAAGCAGAGGGCACGGCGGTCCCCCGCAGGCTCCCCGGGGCCTCCAGGCTGGTGATTTCCGTGCGGTGTTAGTTCAGGAAGGAGCCGGTATTCAAGTCGTGCTGCAGAAACGCTGACTGCGAGGCGGTGCGGCGCGGGGGGGGCCTTTCCTGCGGAGCTGCACCGGGAGGAGGGCCACAACACTGACTCGCGGAGGCCAGGCGCTGGCTGCTGGGGAGCGGAGCGGGCAGACCTACGCTGGAAGACCTTGGCGATGCCACCGCTCATCATCTACGACTTCCGGTGAAATGGTGATGCTTTTCCCCTGAAAGAGCTTCCGGGTCAAGTATAAAAGGATGATCTCCAAGTAGAGACGAAGCTGGTTTTAATGAGATTGTGAGCTGCTTTTCCTTAACACAGAGCGGAAGTTCTTCCCTTACAGAAAAGACCTTTACACACCATCACAGAGACTTCAGCAAAACCCTAACCATTCACATCTCAGTCTGAGGAAAGTGCAGCCGTGGGAATGCTCGGGGGCGGGGGGGACCCCCCCCCTCACCGGGAGACGGGCTGCGCGGTCCCTGCGCGCGCGCGTGTCCTTCCCGAGGAGGGGTCTCCGTTTTGAGATCAGTGAAGGGAAGGGAATAAAGTGCTTCTTGTAAAAATGACCAAAATAAATACAAACATTTCATGGCAGAAAAGAAAGTCTCTGAAGGGTCGTCTGCTAGGTCCGCTCCCTCAGACGCGGGCGCTCCTCGAGAGTTTTGCAGCGTCCCCCCCCCAACCCTCGGGGCCCCAGCCTCCGCGGAGCGGGGTCTCCCACGGCCGCGCCCAGCTACATGGGCCGCCCGCCGTTGGCCGTGGCGCCGTCAGGCAGCCCGTCGCCTGCGGCAGCCGCGTCGTGCAACCCCGAGTAGTCCTTGAGCTCGGCGTGGGTGGGCAGCAGCGGCTGCTCGCCGCGCCGGGGCGGCAGGAGAGGCTGGCGCGTGTAGTGCTCGCCGTCGGGGATGCTCTCGGGCAGGCTCTGGCCCCGGCTCTCGGGCAGCAGCAGGAGGCAGATGATGCAGATGAGAGTGCAGCAGGCGAAGATGACGTGGTGCAGGAAGTAGCCCTTCTGGTTGTGCAGCTCGATGATGGGCGCCGTCAGCATGCCGAAGCCCGCGCTGGCCAGCACCAGCCCCAGCCCGCCGCACCTGCGGGGCGCACGGGTCAGCGGGGCGCGCCAGGCGCCACCCCCGCCCTGTCCCGTCCCGCGTCCCCCTCCGCCCAACCCCCGTCAGCCCAGGCTGCCTCTTCGTTCACTTTCAAAGGTGACTCTATAATAAACACCAGCGTAAGGGGGAAAACCAGCCTCACTTGCCGTACATGATACAGAGTGTCGGGAAACCAAGCGTTACTAGCTTACGCTGCTGTCCACAGGCTTGCTCTTGGCTTAGAAGAGAGGAGGGTGTCCACGGATTAATGAAGGCATTAAAAGCACATCAAGAGGAAAGCTGCCAAGACAGCAGAGCATAAAGACCCCGCGCTCACCTCCTCTCAGGGGCCCACCAGAATCACAGCTGTCTGCGGAACAGCTGCTGATGAAAAGGACCAGAAACTGCCAAACAGACCCACACCTGAAGACGTAAAGAAGGAACCACGAGATGGGCAGGAGGGCCAGACGCACGACATAGCGCCTCGGGACCCCACCGGACCGCCCACCCACATGCTGGGAATACATTCCAGAGGATCTCCCGCAGAAGTGAGTTCTGAGCCCCAAGTCGGGCTCCCCAGCTTGGGGGTCCGGCACCAAGAAGAAACACACCTCAACACAACAAAGGCCATATATGACAAACCCAGGCTGCCCGGTGGCACACTGGGGAAGACTCTGCCTGCTAGTGCAGGAGACGCAGGTCTGATTCACCTCCAGGGAAGATCCCCCGGAGGACAAGATGGCAGCCCCACCCCAGTGTTCTTGCCTGGGAAACCCCATGGACAGAGGAGCCTGGGGGACTACAGTCCATGGGGTCACAAAGAGTTGGACACGACTTAGTGACTGAGCAGGAGCATGATCACAGACCCACAGGTAACATACTCGATGGTGAAAAGCTAAAAGCGTTTCCTCTGTGATCAGGAACGTGAACAAGGTGTGCAATTTCGCCATTTTTACACAGTGTAGTTTTGAATGAAAGTCCCAGCCACAGCAATCAGAGAAGAAGAATCCAAACTGGAAAGAAGTAAAACTGTCACTGTTTGCAGATGACATGATACTATACATAGAAAATCCTAAAGATGCCACCAGCAAACTGCAGGAGTTCATCCGTGAATTTGGTAAAACTGCAAGATAAAAAATAAACAAGTCTGATGCATTTCTGTACAGGAACAAGAGTCTCTCAGTGAGAGAAATTAAGGAAACAATCTCATTTGCCATCACATCAAAGGGAGTAAAATACTTAGGAATCCATCTACCTAAGGAGGCGAAAGACTTGTACTCTGAAAGCTATGATGCCGATGAAAGAAACAGAAGATGACAAAAACAAATGGAAGTATACACTGTTTTTGGATTGGAGGAATTAATGTTCTTAAAATCACCACCACACAAGGCAATCTTCAGATTCAGTGCAGTCCTTATCAGAATACCCGTGACATTTTCCACAGAACTACAACAAATATTTTAGAAACCTACAGAAACAGAGAAGACCTCTAATAGCCAAACAACCTTGAGAAAGACGAGCAGAGCTGGAGGAAGCAAGCTCCCTGACTCCAGACGGCACTACAAAGCTGCAATAACCAGAGCAGCGTACTGCTGGCCCAGAGGCAGAACAGAAAGCCCAGAAATGAACCCAGAGCCTCGCTAATGCCTGTGACAGAGGAGGCAAGAACGTGCAGTGGGGAAGAGACAGTCAAGGATTCTCTTCTGGGACGTCCACAGCAGACACTGTGGTTTGTGAACAGCGGGACGCTGTGGATCGGATCGCCCTGGTCCTCAGCAGGAGGGCCGCTGGCCGAGTGAATGCAGCAGAGTGGCATGCTGACCCTGGAAGAGTGTTGCGACTGAGCCCCTGAAGATGGATGAGCAAGAGCCTGAAACAACCGTTTGGTCCTCACGAGTCTGGTCACGCCAGGGAGCCGCAGGGCGCTGCGGGGCCGTGTGCGGCGCTGGGGATAAAGTGCGTGTTTTTCGGGCTTTTGATTCCAGTGAGCCGTCATTTTCTCCAAAACCACCTGGGTGACCTTCCCGTGTCTGAGTCTGGGTGGTGCTGGGGAGGTGGGCACACAGCCCCCAGGGGAGTCCTGTCCTGGTCAAGGAGCTGGGCTCCCATCAGAGTCCAGGAGAACTTGTCGTGGTAAGGTGTCAGGTTAGCGTGCGTGCACGCCAAGTCGCTTCAGTCGTGTCTGGCTCTTTGCGACCCCATGACTGTGGCACACCAGGCTCCTCTCTCCATGGAATTCTCCAGGCCAGAATACTGGAGTGGGGAGACTTTCCCTTCTCCAGGGGACCTTCCCAATCCAGGGACTCAACCCAGGGCTCCCACGTTGCAGGTGGATTCTTTATCACTTGAGCTGCCCCTGGCAGGCAGGTTCTTTACCGCTAGCGCCGCCTATTTGATTTGCGGTAGAACTTTGGACTCGTTTTTAAGAAGTGTCTCTGTGTCTACAAACGCATACATAAAAAATGCAGCACACGTGTGCCTGCGTCTGTACTGTGCAACACGTCTTTACGTACTTTTTCCCACAAAAGCCATTTTCTGTTGATTTCCTATCAAGGATCCCTTGAAATTAGTAAGATTGGGAACAGCTGTGGCAGAATCTGGTATTCCATTTTTGGCACTTGTGTTTCAGAAATCTCAGTTCAGAGAATGGGATGATTACCGTGGTTGGTTCTGAGGCTCTACCCAGCGAATGTTTCTGCTTTTCTCCAGCTTGTCACAAGAGGGCAGCACCTGCCCATGTTTAAACAGATTTTTAGAGAAGCGAGGACCCAGGGTCAATGTGCACTGGCCATCTGGTTTACTAGTGATGATGTGATGGTGATGCGATGGTCGCTCAGTCGTGCCTGACTCTGCGACCCCAAGGACTGTAGCCTGCCAGGCTCCTCTGTCCATGGACGTCTCCAGGCAAGAATACTGGAGTGGGTAGCCTTTCCCTTCTCCAGGGGAATTTCCCCACCCAGGGATCAAATCCAGGTCTCCTGCATTGCAGGCAAATTCTTTACCATTTGAGCCAAAGGGCCCTTATTTTTTACTAGTAATAACACCTAAGTTACTTTAACGACAGAAAGGTAGGTATGCAGGCAGATGTCTTAGAAGTAGCAAGCTTGAACTAAGTATTCTGGGATCTTTGGGGAAAAAAAAAGAAAAAACAAAGAATCTTGAAATTATCCGGCATCTTGAACACAGAAAACAAACCTGTTTTTCGCTTCCTCCATTGTGTTACTTATTTTCACTGCCTTTCTGTGAAGTCAGAGATGAACAAATATTTCTGCCAATCTCTGCGTAAGTATCACTGCCAGAAACACTCAGGCAGGAATCACTGATAACACCACGTCCCTGGGATCAGACCCTCTGCGTGCACTCTGTCCCCACCCGTCCCTGTAGATGAGGCCGTCAGGATGAGTCTCTCTCGGGGCAGAGGTGAGCTCCGCCCACTTGCAGCAAAGGGCCCGAGTCTTGGGTCAGCCCCCAGGGGGAGCCTGTGCTACACACATTTATATACAACGCAAGCGGCTGCCCCGCGTGTTATCACATGCAGGCCGTCTTTGTCCCTCCCTGGTGTCCACTCCTGAGGTGCGCCTGGAGCGGGGACGCGGCGGGGTCCGTCCGGCAGGGGCGGTGGCCGGGGGGGAGCCGGTCTGCGAGGAGGAGGGTGGGGTGAGCTCAGACGGAGGCAGGGGGCAGCCAGGCCCCGGTGCCCCCAGAGCCTGTGAGGAGGTATCGGCAGGTGACGCTGCTCATCTCCTCAGGTGAAGGAAACACAAGCAAAAATAAACAGGACCTAATTAAACTGCCTGAAGTTAAAGGTTTTGCACAGTAACGGAAACCGTCAACAAAGTGAAACGCCAACTCACTGAATGGGAGATAGTATTTGCAAGTGGTACGACCGATAAGGAGTTAACATCCAAAATATACAAACAGCTGATACAGCTGAACACCAAAAACACAAGACCCCGACCGAAACGTCGCAGAACTGAACACACGTGTTTCCAAAGAAGACGGGCAGATGGCGACGGGCACAGGGAAAGACGCTCCACATCGCCGGCCGTCAGGGAAAGCAGGTCAGAACCACAGCGAGGCGCTGCTTCACACCCGTCAAGACGGCCACCATCGAAAAGAGCACAACTCCCCCCCCGCCATCGTGGAGGCCGTGGAGAAGAGAACCTTTGTGCGCTGCTGGTGGGATCGCCAAGTGCTGCAGCCACCCCGGAGACCACGAGGGAGGAGGGTTCTCAGCAGACGAACCCTGGAACTGCCACGTGGTCCAGATTCCACTTCTGGGCCCAAGGAAAACCAAAAGCACCAAGACCAGACATGCTCCTCAGTGTTCGGAGAGGCATTATTTACAGCGGCCAAAACATGGAAGCGCCCAAGTGTCCACAGACAGATCAAGAAGACGCAGCATATATACATGCGATGGAATGTCAGCCATGAAAAAGAACAAGGCTGCCATTTGCAATGTGGACAGACTTGGAGAGTGTTCTGCTAAGGGAAATAAGTCAGAGAAAGACAAATGCTGTACGGCATCACTTCTAGGTGGAATCTAAAAAATAACAACGAGCTAGGGAACATAACAGAAAGGAGACAGACTCACAGATACGGAGAAGACTAGTTAGTGGTTCCTGGTGGGGGGAGAGCGCGGAGGGGCATGACAGGGTTGGGGGTAAGAGGCACAAGCCAGCCGGAGTAAAAGAAGCCACCGGGAGGTATTGTACAGCACGTGGAACAGAGCCAGCACTTTATAATTTACTTCTGAATTAATAGATATGGTGACCTTCACTGCGTCACTGTGTGGTACGCCTGAAACTCACACTGTGTGTGGACTGTCCATAAAGAAAAGCCCCCCAGCCAGGCCCTGGTGCGCAGGCAGCCAGGAAATGTTGGGAGCTAAAGCGGCTTGTCCCCGCCCCCAGCGCCTGCCTCCTCCCTGTCCAGTTTGAGGGTGCCTGCCCGCAGCTTGCAGGTGACACGGGACCTGTCACACCAAAGCCACCGCCACCTCTTCACCAGCCAGATCCCCCAGTCCTGCCGAAGCCCAAGGGGCGGGGGCCTGCGGCGCCCGAGAAGCCCCTGCTGCACCTGGAGGCCCTCGAGCACACCTGTCACCCGAGGACGTGACAGGTGGCACCCCGGAGCCTTCTGTTTGCCACTCGATAGTCAGGCCTTGACCTTCGCTGCTGTGCTTGTTCAGAGGGTGTGTTTGTAACAGTGGTGAACAAAAGGCTAGTTCTATACCAGCAAACACGAAGCTTGCAGGCCCGAGCGGCCCCTCCCAGCTGCTCCGGGGTTCACCTGCGAGATGGGGGGGCAGGAAGCCCATTTCCTCCCAGCGGCTCTGGGACTGGCCCCCGGGGGGACACGCTCGGAAAGGCCGGGGCACGAGGTGTCGGGCGGGGAGTGTCCTCACCAGAAGACCCCCGACCTCACCTCCTTCCTCTGCAACTACAAACACATCACCCATGGGTAAG
Organism: Oryx dammah; assembly: GCF_014754425.2. NCBI lineage: Eukaryota > Metazoa > Chordata > Mammalia > Artiodactyla > Bovidae > Oryx > Oryx dammah. Next base: position 1,764,640 of record NW_024070195.1, read on the forward strand.
CTGTCTGTCGGGGTAAGCTGACCCCGAGAACATTCGCTGAATTTCCATCCCCAATAATCTTGCCAGGTCTGCCTCCAAGGAAAAGGATGACTCTGATTCCTTCAGTTCAGCTTGTTCAGCAGAACCCAACCATTATGAGTGCGGTCTGCCGACCGCCAGGGTGGAGGGTGGCCCACCCCGGAGGGACAACCACACAGGTCTGACCGCACGCTTCTGCCTCTGCAGGAGCCCCTCTGCTGGGCGCCTTCGTGAAGGGGGGACGTTTAACCCACAGAGAGACACAGAGGGCTGCTGTCTGCCTGGGCGCTCTGCAGAGTCCCGCCTGAAATAAGCTCCTGGCATCGTATTCCAGGATGGGGCAGCCTTCAGGCTTGGCGCGCATGTGAGAACCCAGAAGGAGGAATCAGAGTGATGTCCGCAGAGATGTCCGCGGACCTGCCTGCCTCCGCCCAGAGCCCAGGGGCAAGACAGTCTGTCCTGGGCACCCTGCCTTGAACGGGATTGGCCTCACGTGTCTCCCACATGGGAAAAGGAGGCTGGCAGGGTGTCGTGTGCTGGCAGCCTGGGCTCTATCTCATGGCCGAATAACTGTCACACTCGTAATTACATTTAACAAAGTGCTCAGAAGGTTAATGACATTCACACACCAAGTTCAGGAGCTCGACCAAAAGTCGCCACTTCACTGAACCCAAGTGACACCCTTGAGAGCAGGACACCCTTCCGTGTCACTATAACCTCAGCACCGAAGCCTGTGCACGCGCCCCCCGCCCCCCAAGGAAAGGGCAGGTCCCCCTGCCTTTTCAGAAAACAGCCCGCCACTCAGTCTTTGCACGCGGCCTCTGCCGGGCAGGCACACGGGGGTGGGGTGGTTCCCAACAAGTATTTGTCAGACAAATCAGTGACATAACCGGCTGGGCTTTCTCTCTATGAGGCCTTTCTTTGGACTGGAGACACCGGCTTCTCAGCCAGCAGAAAACCAAGGCCCTTTCTACTCTCCTTTCTGAGACCGGCTTTTCCCTGAATCGTAGGAGAGTGGGCAGCACTTGGTGAGGCTTGAAGCACAGGCATATATCCAGGGACCCCGACACCCCTCCTTTACCAGGTCCTTTTGTATGGCTTGTACCTCCAAATCCCCGCTCCCCATCCCTCCAGCTGCCTGGACGGACCAGGCTTCAGTTCTCCCCTGATTCGGGGATCCCTGGGGGTCAGGGTAGAACAGCAGTCCATCCCAAGTGGACGCCCAGTGCAGGCCGCACCTTGTCCAGAGACCCGGGCTAGAGCTGGTGGGTCGTTCACCAGCTTTGGCAGGCAGCGCCCACCGCAACCCCAGTGTGCTTGGAAGACCCCCGTGACTGCCCCATGGGCAGCCCACACGCACCTGATAACCGTGGGGGTGATCTCTGCACAGAAGAACACGCTGAGGCTCCCCACCGCGTGGGAGGCGAACATGCCCACGATGGAGAAGGCAATGGAGAACTTGTCCTTGACGCTGTCGCTCATTCCTGGGGGAGAACCGGGGCGGTGAGGCGCTGGAGGGGGCGGGGGAGGGGGCAGGGGGGAAGGGGGCCTGATGGCTGTCTCCCCTCCTCCCCTCTGCCCGGGGTGAGGTGCAGACCCGGGAGACGAGCGGCGAGTCCAGGCGTGGGAGGTCAGAGCCCTGCTGGCAGGTTCCCCGAGGCCCCGGGGTTCTGGAGAGTGGGGCCCAGGCTGACTCTGCTGGAAGCTGAGCATGGGAGCGACCGGCACGGTCGGAGGCTGGGGGGCTCCCTGGCCAGGGGCTGCACGCTCCTGTCACGTCTTCAGGGTCAGCCCCAGAGAGTGGTCTCGGCTATGGAGAGTGTGGCCAGCCTGGCCTCAGGCATGACCAAGACGAGGGACAGGAGCCCGGGAACAGAAACTCAGATAACCCTGAGAGAGGAACCAGGCGTCTGGAGGGAACCTGCCGGACCGAGTCAGGCATCTTGACCGTGGCTCGGGGTCTGACCTCACACCCAGGCGGCATCAGGCGGGGGGCGGCAGGCAAGCTGCTGGGGTCGGACGTGGGGTGCAGCCCGGTCCCCGCGAGGATGGTCGGGAGCCCCGGGGGCTCGGCTCGGTAGGCCAAGCTCGTGCGGGCGTGTGCGCGGCCGTGGCTCGTGCGTGCGCGCGGCCGTGTCGCGTGCAGGGACAGCGGCCCGGCAGTCCCCGCGGCCAGGGCGGCGGGCTCACGGGGGTCACATGCGGGGTGGGCAGTTTCCCTTGGTGGCAGCCAGCCAGGCCTCCAGCGCTCCGGGGCCGCGTCCCTGAGGCTCTGCATCCCAGCAGGCATGGCTGGGCTGGGCCACGCGGCCAGCTACTGCCAGGGGAAGCGGCGAGGGCAGCGTGCAAGCCGGGTGCAAACGGGAGGGGGCAGCCAGGCTTTCTAGAGGCAGGAGGGACAGAGGACAAGTGGATGCGTGTGGTGTCCAACCTACGGCCAACTTCAGCTGCAACTCTTGGGGTGAAAGGGGTGGGGAGAGAGAGGAAAGGGAAACCACAGGTCCGTGAGTCGCTCTGAAAACGCCCTTCCGGTGCAATAAAAAGACAGTGTCCCCGCGTGAGCCCGGGGCTCACCTGAGTCTGGGTGCTGGCTGTATTTCCCGATCACTGGGCCGCGGAACCGCAGTGGAGGCGGATGAAGGCGGGCAGAGAGGGGAGAAAGAGCAGGTCAGGGCGGCCGTTACGACCTCGTGTGTCCAGGTGCAGCGGGGCGGCCTCTCTGCCTGCCTGCCAGGCCCACGTGGGCAGCACGGTTGACGCGGCCAGAGAGCGGGAGGGACATGGTGCGGACGTGGGCCAGGGCCCAGGGCCTCCGGGTGGGCGTTCCACCAAACAGAGCCCCTCCTGTTCAGCAGGGAGGTCGGGGGCCCCTCTGGCCCTGAGGGGCCTGAGAGGGGTGCGGCTCTGAGAGGAGGGGTCCAGGCGCAGCACCCCTCCCCCCCTCAAACCTAAGGGTGACTCTCGCTGTGTCCAAAGCCGCTCAGGTCCCTGTGGTCTGTGCTGCAGTACGAAGCTCAGGTTAGACCAGACGGAATCACTGTGCCCTCGAAGCCTGGTCCCCTAGGCGCCCCGGCTCAGGGACCGAGGGGGCAGCTGTGAGCCTGGGCTGCCGCTTGCCTGCACATCCACCCAACCCAGGGGTGCCGAGGAAGGCTCCCCCAAGGGCAACTCGGGAGGCCCCAGCAGAGGACGGACCCCATGTGGCCACAGCTGAAAATAAGACCAGTCTCCCAGCAAGGTGCTGAACGCATGCAGACTTGCCCAAGTCGGAAAACTGAGTCCGACACTGCGCTGGACTGAGTCCAGAACTGCTCCAGAGTCCAACACTGGCTCTTCTAGAGTCCAGTTTGCACAACAGGGCTGAGGAAGTCCTCAGTCTTTTCCTTCTCTTCCTTCTCTCCTGGAGACGTGCTCCCTCCTGGACACGTGCTCCCGCCTGGACGTCACACAGACCTGGGGCGCTAGCAGGCACTGGCTTTCTTGGTGGCTCTGGCCCAACTCCGATACCTCAGGAGGGAGGGGCGGCCATCAGAGGCATCTGGTCGCTGTGGCGCCCGAGTCCGTCAGGGGGACCGTCCTGGGTGGAGGGGGCTCGGGTGCCCGGCTCCTGCCTGGCTCCGGGTGGTCAGACACCCTGGGCCTCGTCCCCGCGTAGGAGCGGTTTCAGTTCACTGGGAGCTGCACTGAGCTTGACTCTTAGAGCCGAATGGGCTACACAGATGGTCTAGCTTTTCTTTACATTATTTTAAACATTTACTGAGAAGTTCTCTGGCCCCAAGAGCAGCTAATAAACTTGGGAACATAAACTGAAAAGCAGTATCCCAGGGCAAAGGCATCCGCAAGATTTATCTTTCCCTTGATTTCACAGGAGAGAAAAGTCCTTTGTTCCTTCTCAGGTGATGATGGGTCACAAAGGGGCAGTGTGGCCACCAGGGGGTCATATCCACCAGGACTGCAGAGGCCTGGGGTGCCCGGGAGGCTCGGGGTCAGGGCGGGAGGAGGGGAGACCCCGCGAGGCTCGGGGTCAGGGCGGGAGGAGAGACGCCACACCCTGGGGGCAGTGGCCGAGCGTTCTAAGGGAAGCTCATCCCACAGCCGCTCAGTGCAGGGGTTCTGGGAGGACAGCGGGGCCCCTGGGCACCCCCGCCGCCCCCGGCCCGGCCCACTCACGGTTGAGCAGCCCGAGCTGCAGGAGCGAGGCCAGGGCGGTGAGGATCATGAAGAGCAGCAGGCCGCCCCGGCGGCCCAGGACGCGCACCGCCAGGCACATGGCCAGGCAGGACGCCAGGGCGATGCCGGCCGCCGCGTAGTAGTCGGCGTAGAAGTCCTCGAGCAGCGGCACCTTCACCTCGTGGCCCATCATGCTGCGGGCGAAGCAGTGGTGGATCCCGAAGCCGGTCAGCCTGCGGGCACAGGCGCGTGGGCCAGGTGGTCCAGACGCCGATGCGGAAGCTCAGCCAGGCTCCCCGGCTACCCCCCCCCCCCGCCCCTGCCCCCGCCCGGCCCCGCCCACCGGGCTGGCACTCACGAGTTCACACACAGCACCACGATGTTCTTCCACAGGTTCCGGGTCCCCACCACCTTCACGATGCAGACCTTCCTGGGCCTCCGGGAGAGCTCCTTCTCCAGCTCTGCGGGGAAAGGCCCGTGAGCCACACTGGCCAGGCCGGTGGGCAGGGGCCCCCACCGACGGCGGGGGCGAACTGAGGCATCGAGAGGAGAGTGGTTTCCGCTAAGGCGGGGAGGGCCTGGCTCTCGGGGAAGAACGCTGACTTTGCAGGTGCAGCTGCCACGGGGCTGCAGGGAAGCAGGCCTTTTCCAGAGCTGGCAGGATGCACGAAGCAGCCACCCAAGTGGGCTCTGTCTGCAGGGGCTGCTGAGGGCCCTGAGGCCCTGCTTAGGCTCAGGCAGGGGTTCTCCTCCTTGCGAAGTCTGATTGGAGATGCATGCACTGCCCTGGTCCCCAGACCACCCCTGTGGGCACAACAAGCTGGGCAGGTACAGTGGCTGCATCTTAGAAAGAAAGTGACCAAATGGACAAGGAGATCCAACCAGTCCATCCTGAAGGAGATCAGTCCTGAATGTTCATTGGAAGGACTGATGCTGAAGCTAAAACTCCAATACTTTGGCCACCTAACATGAATAGCTGACTCACTGGAAAAGACCCTGGTGCTGGGAAAGATGGAAGGCAGGAGGAGAAGGGGACGACAGAGGATGAGACGGTTGGATGGCATCACCAACTCAATGGACATGAGTTTGAGCAAGCTCAGGGAGATAGTGATGGAGAGGGAGGCCTGGCGTGCTGCAGTCCATGGGGTCTCAGAGTTGGACACGACTGAGTGACTGAACACCCACAACGACACCCTTTCCAGGGGCCAGAAAAGGGAAAGGAGACTTAAATTAAGCAAGCAGGACTGCTGGAGCTGGGGCAGCGAGTGGAGACTGAGAGTGCACGGACCAGAGGCGGCTGGGGGACCTGAGGGGCAGGCAGCCCTGGTGGGTCCTGGGCAGCCCCGGTGGGGATGTTGGGTCCAGGCTGCAGCTGGGCTGCCCACAGCACAGCCATGCGGTTTCCCAGCAGTGACACGGTCAGGGGACGTGAGCGTTACAACAGGGAGACCGATGGGGAGGTTTCAGCATTCTGTCTCTGCAACTTTAGCATAAACCTGGGATGAATCCTAAACAACTGTACTAAAAATAAAGCCCGCTGTGGGGTGCGAAGGCCTGGGGGAAGCGGGGTCGCCTCTGGAGGGGCCTGGGAGTGGCAGCCTTCTCACGAGATGGGGTCTTGGGGGTGTGTTCCCCTCCTGTACGACCCTGGGACGCCCTGCCTCCTCCCTGCCATCCCACGGGAGAGGGTCACCAACTCACTAGTGACCGCTGGGGGGAAAAACAGGCTGCTTAACCACAAGGGCTTAGGAGATTTTCTCTTTTAAAAATGTTTGGGGACTTCCCTGGTGGCCCAGTGATTAGGAATCTGCCTTCCAATGCAGGGGACGTGGATTCGATCCCTGGTTGGGGAACCAAGAGCCCACAGGCTACAGGGCAGTGAAGCCAGTGTCCCACAGCTGCTGAAACCCCTGCACTGCATGGGAGACCCCGTGCAGCCAGAAAAGAAAAAAGTCCAGATCAGCATCACCAACTGGGGCCCGGAAGGGAGAAGGGGGACCTCTCCTACATCCGAGGGATACCAGCCCCCCTGTCTCCAGAACCTCCTTCCTTCTCACTGTTCAGGCCCAGACTGGAGGCCTGTGCCCCAGCCAGAACAGTGGGCCGTCCAGCTGTCCGGCCACAGACGCTCCTGAGGTCCTCCTGACCTTTATCGTCTCCTCTGCAGAAACAGGCTCGTTAGGGTTACAGACACACTTTCCCCATGGTCAGAACACTAGAAGACTTTTAGAGATCATGGAGATGTGCTCCTAACACGTAACACTGATCCAACGATACGAGTATCCTCACTAGTGTAAAACTGCTCGTGCACCCGCCATCACGGCCACATTTGCTCACCGTGGAAATCTTCCAAGAAAAACTAAACGTCCACTAGCACAGCTGTATGCTGCTAAGTCACTTCAGTCATGTCCGACTCTGTGCGACCCCACAGACGGCAGCCCACCAGACTCCTCCGTTCCTGGGATTCTCCAGGCAAGAACACGGGAGTGGGTTGCCATTTCCTTCTCCAATGCACGAAATTGAAAAGTGAAAGTGAAGTCGGTCAGTCGTGTCTGACTCTTAGCGATCCCATGGACTGCAGCCCACCAGGCTCCTCCGTCCATGGGATTTTCCAGGCAGGAGGACTGGAGTGGGGTGCCATTGCCTTCTCCGAGCACAGCTGTATAGATTAAAATTTTTTTTGTACTTTTGTACTGTAGCCCAAACTGAATTCCTGATGCTTTCTAGTATATGAAATAGAGGTTATTAAGAAGCTGTAGCAATTGTAATTACGACCCGAGTTTTTTTTTTTCCCTAAGCATTAAACTCTGGAGCCCAAGTTGACTGTGGTCTGCAGAGGTAGCTGCATTATTCTGGGTGGAAACACACTGACCCATCAGGGCTGCTGGCATCTTGCGCCTCCCTGTCCTCTCACAGCAACGCAGAACTTCCCAGGTCTGCTCTGGTGAGGCCCTCAGGATGGACACTGGAGGCCATTCGGTCTCTCCAGAACTCTCGGGACTCCCTGAGGTCCTCACGTGGGGGAACAGGAGGAGTGACAAGGGGCACCAAGAGCAGACTCTGAGCACCGGCGAGTCGACGGGGAGACGCCTCCCCTCTCCCTGCGCCTCTTCCAACCTCTTGGAGCCAGAATCAAGATTCCAAGACAAAAGCTAAGTCGAGCCTCTGGGGCTCCAGGCCTCCCCTGCTCTGCCCGCACCCGCCTCTGCCCTGCTCTCTGCGATGGGCCACTGGGGAGCTAGCCCTGGCCGGGCAGGTGACAGCTGTCCTCACCTGGGGGGTGAGGGGCCTGACGGAACCCCAGCTCTCACCCTCGGGCTGAGGCTTCCTGCTCTGTGCCTCGGCTTCCCGTCTGGTGAAGGGACAGGTTAATGACCAGACAGAAGACACCGTGGGGCTGCCTGGCCCCCAGGGTGCAGCGGCCTCCCTGGCCCCGGGCTCTGCCAACCCAGACCGTACGGCTTCACCCCACCCAGCACAGGGACTCCTTCCTGGGCCTGGGGTACCCCCGCTGACCCCTGAGGCTGACCCCTGAGGTGTCCTCTCTGCCTGTGAGGCTCCAGCGGCCTGAGGACCCCGCAGGAGCAGGAAGCTTATGCACAGGGTCAGAGGCGGAGTGCTGGGGGCAGGGAGGGGGCCTGACACGGGGACCTGCTCCTCACCTGGGGTCCAAGACAGACGACAAGGCAGAGCGAGGCACATGGGGCCGGGTCTACGCTCCGTTACCGAGCAGGGCTCAGACAAAGCCCTCTCGGCCTGATGCGGGGACCCTTGAACCTCAGAGCCTCACCTGTCCGACCTGGTCCAGGCACTTCCCTCGGCGGCAGGCTGCCCAGAGAGGGCCTGCTGCAGGGGGACAGCGGGCCGCCCTGACTGGCTCAGGAGGGAATGCCGCGAGTGGGGAGCTCTGCCCCAGCCCCAGCATCTTGGGGCCCCTTTTCCAGAGGTAGAGGGGGATGATCTGACCGACAGAACAGGTTCTGAGGTGGGTCAAAGGCACAAAGCGCGGCTCAGCCCCGCCTGGCGGGGGTGGAGTCAGGGTGGGAGAGAGCCGGGAGGGGCCTGATTAGGTGCTGGGGAGGAGCGTCCACGCAGGCAGTGCCGGGGGGGCTGGGTCTGGAGCTCGGACACCCGCCGTCCCCCAGCTTTGCCCGGGTGCTGCCGCGGAGTGAGACCCAGGGGCGGGGATAGCCACGTGCCCTGGCGCCCCGGGGCTGAACCCAGCACCACCCAACTCCCCGGCAGGGAAGCGGGAGGAAGGCTGAGCACCGCCTTCCAAAAACAGGAGGGAAATGAATCCGTGCAACGAGGATGCAGACAAGTTCCTCCCAGACGGGTTCTAACCCGGAAGCAGCAGAGGAGGCGACATAAGTGGGGAAATGCCAGAAACAAGGCACTTTGACTTAAGAGCGCTGACGTGAACGCACGGGCTTGGGCGAGACTGGGGACCAGGGCCGGACCATCCGCAAGGAGCAGGCGCGGCCCGAGAGGCGCGCGGTCCACCCGGCTCTCCCGCCGCCCAGCCGGGCCTGCGCCCCGCCCCCCTCTCCTGCAGCAGCACCGAAGCCGCTGCCGCTGGGCTTACAGGGCCCGCGTCCCAGCGCTACTGCTCACTAGCTGGGTGACCCCTGGCGAGATGCTCGTCCTCCCTGTGCCTCGGTCCCCTCACCTGCGAACGGGGACAGTTACAGCGCCCCGCACAGAGCTGCTGTGAAAGGCTTAGCACGCGCCAGTCACTTCCGGCGCTTACTGAACCCACAGTGTTCGGGGTTCGTTCCAAGATCTACTGGATCAGAGCTCCGGGTGCCGCGAGGGGCCCAGGAGTCTGGGCTCTAACACCTCCTGGTGACGCCATGGGTCTGGTCCAGCTTGTGCTGATGTTCCTGATAAACAGGAATTCTACAGATCTGAACTTTCCTAATTCCTCCGATGCCCAGTCGATGGGTCCTGACTGATACTGATACAACGAGGTATCTGTCTGAAGGTCCTGCTTGGGAGAGATGGTGGGAGGGCCAGGACCACCCCCAGGCCAGCGTCCCTGGCTGTGACTGCTGGCACCACACCCTGAAGGCTGAGTGCCAGGAGCCAGCTAAGCCCTGGAGCTTCCCCCGAGGAGCAGGGGCGCGTGAGGTCACGCCTCTCTTTGAACTTGGACCTGATCACGTTCCTAGTCGAGCTGGGGACCGACCATCTCAGGAAGCAAGACCCCTGGATGGGGCCACTGCCTGGCAGAGCGGGGCCCTCACAGGCACCAGGGGCGTGTTGTGGGGTGCCTCCCTGTCCTGGAGGGGTGGCTGGCGGGTCCCCCACACCTGATGGGGCCCTGGGGTTGAAGGGAAGACGTGCTCACCAGGCATGACGCCTTTGATGTCACTCTCGGGATTCATGCGGTTCTTCTGCGTGAAGTGCAGGATCAGCTTCTTTGCCGACTCAAACTGGTGGGTGGCCATGAGCCACCTCAGGGACTCGGGGAAGATCCTGCAGAGAGACGGGGCGCGGGTGAGGGGGTCTTTGCATCGCGTAGGGCGAGAAGACGCTCTGTCAGGGGCTGGGAGCGTCCAGGCAGGTCTGTCTGGGTGTCTGTCCGTGACTGTGGAGGCCGGTGGGGGCTCGGGATTCATGTAGTACCACCGGCCGAGAGAAGACTGTGGCCTTGGATGTTCCAGGTTTAAAAAACACAGCAGAAAGGAGCAGCATCCTCCCAGCTGTGTCAAGAAACCCATGTAGACTGTTGAGCACAACCCTGCGTGTCTAAAGCCCGTTCCAGCAACTCACTGCTTTTGTGACAGTTTGTCTCAAAAGAGGGGCTTCCCTGATGGCTCAGACAGTAAAGAATGCAGGAGCTTGGGTTCCATCCCTGGTCGGGAAGATCCCCTGGAGGAGGAAATGGCCACCCACTCCGGCGTTCTTGCCTGGGAAATCCCATGGACAGATCTGTTTCAAAATACAAATGTTCATAGAATGATTTTAAGTTTAAAAAAATGCCCCCATTCTAGCAACCTGACAGGCACTTTCCTGGGCCTCACCTGCAGAACTATTTTCATCTTGTTGCTAATACCTGTGACTGCTCCCTGAGAGGATGGTTTTCAAGGGTTATTGGCAACAGACTCCTTGCTGGTTTGTGTTTAGGATGAAATCTGATGAGGATTCCCAGTGGGAGAAAAAAAAAAAACAAACACCCGAAGTCGTGTCTTATTATCAATGCATTTTGTAATTTTACATTTATAACGATATTTGCAAGTCGGCCGAAGAGAACAGTGTGCCTGTTTGGAGCAGGGTCAGCTTGCTTATTCTGTAAGAGCCCAGTCAGTATTTTAGACTTTGCTGCGGGCCGCGAGGTCTCCCCATAAACCACACACTGCCATGTGCCCAGGGGCGGGCTGTGTCCCCCAGGACTTGCCTCTGAGGCTGGCGGTGCCCCGGGTGGGAGACGGGGACGACAGCACAGCCCCTGCGTCCCGCACCCCGGTGTCACCGAGTCCCCTGTTGCTTGCAGGGTGTCCGGGAAGCGTGACCGATGCTGATAAGCAGTTATCTTGCTGCTGCCCGGCACCTGCCCTGCCAGCTCTGGGGAGCCTCCAATTAAGAGTAAGCCAGAAGCTGGAAAAGCTGTCAGTGTCGAATTTTTATTTCAAAGTCACATCACTCATGATGTAACAGCTGTCACCCCCTTGACTGTTTGAACAAAAATCAAATTTCTAAATGTTCACAATGTATTCTGCAGAAAGAGCTGACGTCAGCGGTACATTGGGTACACTGGGCTGATCTCTGAATGTTAATCTGAGCTCAGAGACCTGGGTCGTCACCAAGAGTCAGAGGCCCCCCTCCCACGGAGCTGCAGGAGGGCCCTCCCCAGGAAGGCATGGTTCAAGCCGGAAGCTGGGCTCAGGGAGCCCCATGTCTTTTCCCCTGGGAGCCCCTCAGAAAGATGATAACACAGGTTTCAAACTGGAGGTACAGATCTTTTTTTTAAAAAAAATAAAAGTTAATGTTTTACTGGCCTCTACTTTTTACAAATTAACTTTGAATAATGTATGTCAAACAAAGAGAAACACTCAGAATCATATTATATAGACATTAACATCTTGCCATATTTTACCAGAGCTTTTCTCTGTAATGTAATAACCTAACACAAACGCTCACCCTTATGGCGCTCAGTGCCCTCTCCCATCCGTCTTTCTGATTTATTTGAGTTTAGTGTCTCATTCTCATTTCTTGAGAGAGACACACAGATCATTAACTTTAATTCCTCTTTTCTAATATGTGCATTTTGGAATTCAAAATTCCACCTACCATTTTAGCTACACTTTACAATTTTTGATGAGTTCTTGCTGAGATTTGATTCTAAATATTTCGTGATTCTCTCAGGATTTTTCCTTACCTATGACAAACCTTGTATATATTTTACAAATGTAAATGTTGCATATATATGTATACATAAACATATGTATATACATTACATATATATATATATATACATTTACAAACACACAGGGTTTGAGAGGAGGGTAGTGGTAGAGTTGCAATCTTGTTTCATTGATTTTCAATTTTTAAAAATCATTTTGAGAAAACACAGTCTGTGTTCCTGCAAGCTGGCACAACCAGAACCCTGGATCTAGGAGGAGAGATGGAGAGGAGAGGCAGAGCCCAGGGAGGGGGGCCCCTGAGGTTATGGGGGAGCAGCGGTCCTCAGACCAGAATGAACCCAAGTAAAGAAACTGCTCTCCCAGGAGACCTGGGCACAGGTGACAGGCAGACTGTTAGCCACACGACCCATCTCCAGTGGCAGATAGCACTGCAAACCACCTCCCCACACCTGGGTCTACACTCACTAGGCATCCTGCCACACGTTTCCCATGAGTTTAAGCCTTTCAAGCTCATTATGTGGAAGTAACATTCTCCCTACTGCACAGACGGGAAGACTCAGGTGAACAAAGTTCAGTGGTATTGTCCAGCTTCCGCGGCATTAAAGGCAGAGCTGGATCAGAGCCCAGGCACCCCGACCCAGGACCGCGTCCAGGACCTCGGGGTCACAGCAAAGACGCCCAGTCCGAGTGCGGGGACGTGCTCCGATGACGGGGGATGCAAGGCAGACGCTGGTCCAGAGACACTCCCTCAGGCCCTCCAGATACTGCGGCAGCCCCCAGCCCCGGTGTTTCAATCTGCTGCGGTCAGAAAGGACTCGCTGAGCTGTCTGCCTGTGAGAAAGCCCAGAACGGCTGCTACAGCCTGGGTGATGTGCGGTGCGGCCACATATGGGACCTTAATGAAATGTCTCCCAACAAGTACATAACGTAATAACACCATGGAAATTAAAAAGCCGGCCAGTGGCCCAGAGTCTGGCAGGAATGTAGCTGAGCCTCAGGAATATCCATCATTTTCAACAAAAAGGAAAGAGCCTGGTGGGCGGCTGGAGCCCACGTCTGCTGCGGGACTCATGCGTGGGACGGACACTGAAACGGCAACCGCTCCGGTATTCCTGCCTGGAGGGTCCCACGGGCAGAGGAGCTTGGTGGCTCCACTCCACGGGGTCGAGGATGAGTCAGACAGGACTGAGGTAAGTCCGACTCATGGTCTGTTCTGCATCCCCATCACCCGGAACATCCCTCAGAAACTGAAACTTAATACTGTGATCCTTTCATAATACTGTGGCGTTGACGTCTTCGTAACGTTTAACAATAAAACCAAGTACTGCTTCTATCCCACTGGACACCACACGGGTTGCCTTCCTGCCCATCCATGTAACACCTGGTCCTGGCAAGGGTCTACATCTAAAGCTTGTCCCTCTTCAAATCACTGAACTGGAATATTTGCGCACAAAAAAAGTATGCAAGTAAGGCTGACTGCTGACGCTCTGCAAAATTAATTCTGTCCTCGAGTTGTTCTGTCTGTGATTCCGAGGCACTCAGTGTGGGTGACGTGCCTGCTGGTGACACGCTGCTGAGGTACATCACCACACTCACGGGATAAACGTGAGCTGAACACGATCAATCCCGGGGGAAAACATGTAAACCAGTGACGCCTTACGGGGAGGGCCTTCGATCAAACAGGTTAGAAGGAAGCACAGGTGAGGATGGAGGAGCAGAGCCGTGAAAGGCTTTGAGGATGAAGTTTCCCTGAACGTGGCTGAGAAAAGGGTCGTAGATGGTTGTTCTAAGGGTGCTCTGATTTAAAGAGGTGATTCTAGCTCTGGAGTATTACCAAGCATCACACATATGACATTCTGAAAAGGCTCTCAAAAAAAAAAAAAAAAAAGTCAAAGACTAGAATTGAATGAAACACCAGTTGGAAGGATATTCTAAGTCTTTGAGTCAAAGCTCTTATAAAAATATACACTTGGCTCCAGTAGGTAAGCTTTCACCTGAATTTTTTTTTAACTTTCGTTCTGTTTGGTATTGAAAAAATTAGGTAAGGAGGCTCAGTTCAGGGTAGAGCAAATGGATATGAATTAACTCTTTAAAAAATAAAACTTAAGTTCATGATTTGAGCTAAATTTAGTAAATTAGGGAGAAGGGACAAGTACAAAATTAAAGAAAATCTGGCTCTCAGGATGGTTAAATCCCAGAGTCTTCCTAAGGCAAATGAACCCTTCCTGTAAATTTCTGTGGAATAAGGAATTCTTTCATAATTAAATTGCATCCCACGAGCTGATAGGTTACATAAATTTGGAACGCAGCACCTTTATTGGTTTTCAACATGATGTACACGTAAGCTCCAGAATTCTTCCACTACGGCAAAACTGTGGGGGAGATTTATCAGTAGGCCCAGGCTCATAGACCAGTTTTGTGACCTTGGGCAAGTCACCTCACCCCCAGGCCTCTGTTTCCCCATCTGTGGAATGGGGTGGGGGTGTGTCGTGACACCAAGGCTCCCCCGGCCCCAACATTCTAATTCATTTCAAGGGGGCTTGTGGCGACTGTTGCCTCTTTCTGGAAGTTAAAAATGGTGCTGCTCATCCAGTGCACGGAACAGATACTCCAACGCTGCTTTAGGCTCTGCCAGGACGGGTGGAGTCAGTCCCTAAGACGCCTTCGCAGCTGGCCTTTTAAAGGTTTGGCAGCTCTGAATGGACCACAGCGCAGAATAGCTGGGATACAATTAAAACGTTCCTCCGTTCCCGCTCAAGACACGGGCTACTTGAATTCATCTGGCCCATTTCCTCCACTTCCTTGGACTCCCTTCTTTCGGCTCCTTTTACTAATTGATTCACACGAAAGGTGATCAGGCCGCAGAGAGTGATAGACACGTGGGCACTCAAACATAATACTGCAGGGGAATTAATTTGGCATTTTTACCAACGATAAAAATAAAATGTGGTGCTGAGAAACGCCCTGAGGAGGTAAGTGGGCAGAAAGAGCAGAGCCTCTGTGTGCTTCTTTTTCTAACTGGAATTCCATCGGTTCCTCTGAACAAGCCGCCTGTTACAGGGAGCCTCAGGGACCCCACGGGGAGCGGCCCCTCGTCCCGCAGCCTGTGGCTGCAGAGTCTCAAACCCCTCGGGATGATCATCGAGGCCACAAACGGAACCCCGATGGCTCGCCGTGACTGCAGACCCAGCTCTGGGAGGCAGCCTGTGGTGGCACACCTCGGCCAACCCCAAAGGAAGAGTCAGTCACAGGACCGCGGAGGCCTCCCGTCTCCTGCCAGGACCCACCCTCATGTGGGGCTGTTGTGGGCTTTGCCGGAGGGCCTTCAGCAACCGAAGGAGGCTGGGACCCGGCCACTCGATCTGCCCAGGGACTCTTGCCAGCTGCCAGCCCGGCAGGCACTTAGCCACTCTCCCTGCACACCTGTCACCAGAAGGCCACTTCCCTAATTTCTGCTGGTCGCCAACAGCTCCACCCTGCCACTCCTCCAACACACACGCACACCCGACACCCAACACAACACACACGTACCCGCACAACGCACACACGCACGCACGCACGCAACGCACGCACACACGCACGCACGCAACGCACGGACGCTGCCTGAGCTCAGCCGGTCCCCAGGCTCCGAGATTCCCAAGCTGGTCTGAAGCGACCCCTGGCTTCCCCGTGGTGGAATACTGGAGTACAGGCCAGGCACTGGGCCATGGTGTGGCTCCCGGGTCAGCACCGCTGGCCTTTGGAAACGAGGCCAGACCCTGCGGTGGTGACTCGGTTTGGACTGGCAGCTTCTCTCCACATCTACTTGGAAACATTTCAGTTGACTGCAGGGGTTCCTATTATTTTACATAATCTCTGCCTACTCAGAAGGCAAAAATGGGGCTGGCTCTAGCCTGAGGGCTCCTGAAAATTCCACCCATCAGCAAATCCCCCAAACCCCAATTTAGAGAGCATTCTGATTTGTTCATCAGGTGCTTACGACTGACATCCGGCTACCGCTTTTGTGTCTGTGTTTGCCTTTGTCAGTATTACCTAATCTTTCTCATCCAGATAATTTATAGACAACCAGGATTTCATGGGGCTTCCCTGGTGGCTCAGACGGTAAAGAATCTGCTTGCAATGTGGGAGACCTAGGTTTGATCCCTGGGTTGGGAAGATTCACTGGAGAGAGGAAGGGCTGCCCACTGCGGTATTCTGACCTGGGGAATTCCATGGACTGTGTCGCAAAGAGTCGGACACGGCTGAGTGACTTTCACGTACATACATAGGATCTGATGGGCTTTCCAGGTGGTAAAGAGTCCACCTGCCAGTGATGCAAGAGATGCGGTGGGTTCCATCCCTGGGCCAGGATGATCTCCTGGAGAAGGAGACGGCAACCCACACCAGTGCTCTTGCCTGGGAACCCCATGGAGGAGGAGCCTGGGGGGCTACAGTCCACGGTGTCGAAAGAGCTGGACGTGACTGAGCAACTGACCACACAAATAGGATTTGACTAAAACATTCTTTGTTGTTTTTGTTGCAAGTTTCCTGAAACTCTCCTTAAATTAACTATCTGATAACTGTACAGTCACTGCAGAGTCAGTCGAGCTCCCAGAGGCGACGTGTCTTTCATGACTCACTTCTTCCACTTTTCTGGGAGGAAAACGTTGCCCATGCGGCTTAACCTCTGGTAACGGTGTAACTGAGTCGGGTTTCCTTCCTGGTGTGCAGGGCGTCCTGAGGCCCTTGTTTTATGTCTGCACTGTGTTATTTTGACCCCCTGTTGTAAAGAATCTGCCTGCAGTGCAGGAGACCAGGGTTCCATCCCTGGGTTGGGAAGATCCTCTGGAAAAGAGAATGGCAATCCACTCCAGTATTCTTGCCTGGACAATCCCATGGATAGAGGAGCCTGGCGGGCTACAGTCCGTGGGGTCGTGGAGTCGGACACGGCCGAGAGACCAACACACACGTTGAAATAAATTTCCTCTTGATGCAGGAAGGTGTTTTTCTCCCCTGGTGAGAGAAAATGCTGGGCAGCATCTGACTCCAAGCAGACCCTCAAGAAAAGTTAAAAATCAGTATTATTCTGGCCAGAGTAGCTCTGATGGTATTTAAAAGAGCCAAGTAATATTTAGGAGCGTTTATCAACTGGAATTGTTAATCATTTTTTTCAGAATGTTATCTAACATGAGGCCCTTCGAATGTTTTACAAAGGCTTGTTTCTTGACATTTTTAAAAATTAAGATTGCTTGCAGCACACACCATGTGCCCGAGGGTTTTAAGTGCTTCTCCTCCACCAGCGAGTCCCCAGGCCAGCCCGCTCCAATGGCCGCGGTGTCAAGGTTCATCTTCCCTCTGAGGGATGGACAGACTGCTTGCTCTCCACTGTTCCCAGGTCCGCGAGAGCCTCCTCTCAGGCCTCTGTTCCCGCGGGGTTGACTCCCTCCTGCTCTCCTGGACGCGTCCCAGGTCTCGCTGAGTGCCGGCAGTGCTCAACTGATAATCCCGTACCTTCACACGTCTTGAACTTTCTCACAGCAGCTCACGCCACGTGTCCGTCAGGCGAGTCTCGGGGAGACCCTGTTCGATGCAGGGACTTGGCTGGGAGACCACGCCCAGGTTCCCTTTGGGGGGAGGGACACATGGGTGCCAGGGCAGGTGGGCAAGGTGGGACCTCGCCCTCCCAGCAGATGCCACCACGGGCCACAGCTGGAGACTCCCAGACATGCCTGTGCACAGGGATACGTTCTCACAGTGCAGAAAACATCCCTGGCTTTGGCACTGAGGTTTCTGTGTCTTCTACCGGTTCCAGGAATGCCTGCAACTTCTCCCGTCTGAGATGACCCACAGGGACTGCACACACAGCGCCCCCAGCGCACACCAGGTCCCAGGCAGGCAGACGTGCCCACGCTCCTGCTCACAAACCATCCTGGGGGCTTGGCTTCTGCAGAGGTGCTCTTCAGGGAACAGCAGTGAGCAGCGGCGTTCCAGGAGCGTGACGGAGCATCTCTACCGTCTCTGGGAACCCTTCCTCCCGGGTCTCCCCCAGCCCTGCGGGCAGGTGCCGCGCAGCCAGCCTTCGCCAGCACCTCCTCGGCCTCGGATCACTCTCCGCAGGGAGACCCCCAGGGCCAGCCAAGGCCACGTCTTCTGTGCACACCTTCCTGGTGGTGCACCCCGCACTCTCCCTCAGTGAGTGCACGCCTGGACCCCTGAATACAGCCGCCCCAGGGAGCATGCTCAGCCCCCAGACCCTCTCAGGCAACCCACACACCCAGAGGCTGCAGCCCTGCCAGCTGCATGGAGCCAGCTTCCGCCCAGCTCTCTGCATCTGCCGGGAACACGTCTCCGCCCAGAGCCTGGTCCGACCTCTTTTGATCACTTAATCTCAGCAGAGCCGTTTCCTCAGAGAGGCTAACCCTGAGCTCCGTCCTCCCGTGGCTCTGTCCCACCTCTCCGCGTGCTGCTTATTGGAAACCGTGCCTTTGGCTCGTTTACTGCTGTTCGAGCTGTGGCCCTCCTCACCCCCCAAAGAGCGTGAGCACAGGCTGGACTCAGAGGCCCTCGTGCCTGGAATCGCGTTCAGTGCAGGGAAGGGCGACCGGTTAGCACAGGATGTGAATTCACTTCTCGGTCAGAGTGCTCTGTTTCAGAGACTTCCCGAGACACAGACTCCCTGGTGTATTACTGTTTGGCCTTGGTGATGGGTCCCCTTGGTGAGAATCTCCTTCCACGTGGGTCTCAGATCCAGCGATTCCCCACTGAACTTTCATTTCTGACCCCGAGAGTCCAGTGAGCATCGCTAGGTTCTCCATCAGCTTTCAGCCGTGGACAGCAATAGGAATTTGGAGGAACACTCCGGCCCCTGCAGTGCAAACTTCCAGGTGCCAGCGTCTCAAGGGTGAGCCCTCCCTGCCCAGGGCCCGGGGCAGTCAGCCAGGTGTGGAGCTGAGGCTCTGCCGGCGCGGAGACCTTCCGGTCCTGTCATCACTGACGCTCTGAGGGCCAGCTTTCTCCTGGGGCCTCAGTTCTAAGTGCAGACAGGGCCTGAGACCTCAGCCCCGTGCGGAGGCTCACCCAGAGCCCTGGGCCCCTTTCTGGCTCAGATGCCCGTGGTGGCCTCTGTGTCACTCCTGCTTGAATGCTGTCCTAGGTGCGGGCCCCGGCACCCTCTCTCCTGCCCTGGAGGTCAGCACTGTGTCCATAACCAGCTGATGCAGCCTCTTACCTAGTGTGTGTCTGGAAGCCCCAGCCTCGTCTGGACCAGGAGGCCTTCATCTGCGCCTCTCCTCCTCCTCCTGCGCGCGCCGCACTCGCCCTGCGTCCCGGGGACTCCGCGTCCCGTGCCCTGCTTCGGCTGCTGTCCGGTTGCTCAGTCGTGTCCGATTCTGCGACCCCACAGACTACAGCATGTCAGGCCTCCCTGTCCTTCACCATCTCCCGGAGCTCACTCCAACCCATGTCCATCGAGTCGGTGATGCCATCCAACCATCTCACCCTCTGTCGTCCCCTTCTCCTCCTGCCTTCAGTCTGTCCCGGCACTGGGGTCTTTTCCAGTGAGTCGGCTCTTCTCACCATGGGGCCAGGGTTTTGGAGCTTCAGCTTCAGCATCCGTCCTTCCAATGAATATTCAGTTGATTTCCTTTAGGATGGACTCTGGTCCACGCACTTGCTCCTCAGAGCTGCTCCATAGCACCAGGCACGCTGCCAGGCACCCAGACCGCATACAAATACTGGTTCTTAAAGAGTGACTTCTAATATTTTGGTCACCAACAGCCGGGCGTGCTGGCTGGCTGCCGCTCCTGCCCTCCCCAGAGGCCAGATCATGCTTCAGGAGTGAGGGAGCTCCTCCTGCAGCAGAGGGGTGGACGGGTGGTCATCAGGGGACAAAAGAGGGGGCACTTAAGTGGCCTTTAAAAGCCAGTGATGCCCCCGGAGCTGCGGAGGGCTGTGGGCAGAGGTAGAGTGCAGTTCCCTCGACTGGCCCCCCATGCATGCAGGCCTGCACCCCTGGAAGGGGGTCTGACAACAGCGGAAGCAGCAGCTGCGATCTGCCAGCGCTGCTCAAGCCGGCTGCCTCGGGGGTCCTGACGTCGACGACAGCAGCTGACCGGGGTGAAGCGGGTCCACCTCAAAGCCGGGGAGCCCGGGCAGGAACCACACTGTGTCCGTGCGTCTGGACGCCACCCATCTGTCTGTCTGCACACACTCCTCACTTATCAAAGCACCCCGGGTGCCCTTTCCACCATCAAGTTTTGTTTTTACATTGCTGTGTTTCAAAGAACATTTTAAGGTTTTATAATGTATTCACATAAATTAACTGTTTTCTTTTAACCTTGCCTGTCATTAAATCTTGATGTATTTTTAAAATTGAAAATAAAACCCTCTAGTACTTGGCACGGGAGTCGGGCCCCCAGACCCGCTCCAGGAAACCCCTCCAGGCCACTTCTCCCCATCCTACCTGTGACAGGTGGGAGCAGAGCCTGGGCAGAGCCTCGGAGCCTGGCGGTGATGGAGACGCCGCTGCCTGTCCTCACAGGCATCTAGTCTCCGAGAGGCCGCGTGGATGCCCAGGCCTCCAGCCCCCAGGGGTGGCAGGTAGCACCGCTGCCCCTGGGAGCTGTGGAGGCCGGGAAGCCTCCAACGGGGTGGGGGCGTGGGTGTTACTGACTGCTGGGTGGATGTGCTGGGGCGGCAGGCTCCTCTCAGTGGTGGGGAGGTCAGGGATGAGGCACCGAGGCTGAGGGCAGTAGATAGCACAGCCCTTGGCTCGAGGGCCAGTGGGTGTCCTCAGTTTTGCCTTCTGTACAATGGGGCCATGAAATGCCCAGCCTGACCCATCTACTGTTTGTACAGGGCTTGCCATTTGTGTTGGCACAAAAGCGATGCGAGCAAGTGTTAAGTAAGGAAATGTCCTGAAATTCCAAGCCAAGTGAAGCCAAGCCCTGGGTACAGCAAGAGACTGACCAGGAAAGGCCTCTTTAGGTGATAAAAGGAAGGGCTTCCCACTCCATCCTGCCTTGGGGAACGGTTTCTTTCTTCGCCTCTTACAGCCCTGCTGGAAAGAGCAAGACGTCCTGAGACACGTGGGCTCCTGCAGGAGCAGAGCCGTCCAGCCCTGGGCTGGCGGGGGAGGCTGGCCTTGGCCTGAGGGCAGCCTCCTGGCGGGTGGCCTTTACCTCATCTGGCCTCCTCCCCACTGGTGCCCGACTCTGCGAACACCCTGAGCGGACACCCAGCTCTTGAGGAAAGCCACCTGAGTCCAGGCCACGTGATTGCTCTGCTGGGGGCTCTATTGCCAAGTGAGATGGGCCAGCCTAGTAAGTTGAAAGTTTGCCGCTTTCTTCCCCTCTCTGGCGGCTTGGAAAAGGAAGCCCAATTAATACCTGTCTCGGGCACAGTGAACACTTAAAGCAAAGACACAATTGACTTCTGGCCAGAAACTGGTTTTCATTAGTAACTAAATAACAGGAACACAGCGGAGCTGGTAAAAATCTCTCTGGTGTCTCATACTCAGGGCTGGGGTTGGGGTGGAATTTGGCACATAAGTGGGATGGGAGGGAAGGAAAGAGAGAAAAGAGGCTTTTCCAGAACGAGTACAACACTCACTTTCTGCGTAAAAACCTCTATCGAAGGGCGGTGGTTTTTCAACTTTGGCTAAACATTAATCCCCTGAGGAGTGTAAAAGCCTCTAGTTGACCAGGTCATACCCCCAGGCCAGTGTGTTTAGTTGCTTTTTTCCCCTAAAGTCAGCAAGCCAAACACTAAAAGTTACACACGGTTCTAAAAGCCCTAGTGGGCTCGTCCAGGACAAGGGCTGGTCAAAGCCCTGCAAGAGACCAGAGATAAATGTTCCTGACTTTGCCACATCGTCTTGGTCGAACCTGCTCAACTCTGACAGCGTGGCGTGAGAGTGGTCATGGATGACAGAGGTGGAAACACGTGAACACGGCCGTGTTCCAATAAAACTTTATAGACACGGACAGCGGGCCGGAGTCTGCCCAACCCTCACCCAGAGGAGACAGGGAGGGGCTCTGCCAAACCTCTCCTGCTGCTGCTGCTGCTGCTAAGTCGCTTCAGGCGTGTCCAACTCTGTGTGACCCCAGAGACAGCAGCCCACCAGCCTCCCTGGGACTCTCCAGGCAAGAACACTGGAGTGGGTTGCCATTTCCTTCTCCAATGCATGAAAGTAAAAAGTGAAAGTGAAGTTGCTCAGTCCTGTCCGACTCTTAGCGACCCCATGGACTGCAGCCTACCAGGGTCCTCCGCCCATGGGATTTTCCAGGCAAGAGTACTGGAGTGGGGTGCCATTGCCTTCTCCCAAATCTCTCCTGAACATCGTCAAACAGGTTTCCTCCTCCCAACATGGGACCCTGCCCTTCGGAAGCCCATTTGGGAAAGCCATGTCAGAACACCGAGCGAGCATCGGGGGAGCCCGGCCAGATGATGGGGCCAGAGGGGGCGCCCGGGGCTCGTCCTGCTCCTCCGTCTACTTTCCAAGATGAAACATTTAGAAGAGAAAGTTTTTTAAAAAAGAGAGAGAAACTCCCTCATTAGAAGCCACAGGCTAAACCTGGAAAAGACTTTGGAAAAGACTTTGATGCTGGGAGGTACTGGGGGCAGGAGGAGAAGGGGACGACAGAGGATGAGATGGCTGGGTGCCATCACGGACTCGATGGACGTGAGTCTGAGTGAACTCGGGGAGTTGGTGATGGACAAGGAGGCCTGGCGTGCTGCAATTCATGGGGTCGCAAAGAGTCGGACATGACTGAGGGACTGAACTGAACTGAACCTGGGGGCCGTCTGGGCTGGGGCGGGCGCGGTGGGTACTCACGACCAGTGCACACGGGGCGGGCGGGGCGGGGACTCACGACCAGTGCACCCGGGGCGGGCGGGGCGGGGACTCAACACCAGTGCACCCGGGGCGGGCGGGGCCGGCGGGGCGGGTACTCACGACCAGTACAGCAGCGTGAGCAGGAAGGGGCAGATGATGAGCGCCTGCAGCACCTGCCAGTCCCGGCACAGGGCGGCCAGCCCAGGCATGAGGAACTGCCCCGCCGTGGTCACGAAGCTCGCCACCATCGTGATCATGAATCGCTTCCCCGGGGGGCACAGCTCTATTCCTGGAACACAGAAGGACGAGAGAGCCGTGAGGGCCCGGCCTGCCCGTCCCACTTCCGGCCAAGACGCTCGTTTCTTAACAGCTGGATGAGCTTGGGTCCCCAGCGTGAAGGGTCGCAGGGCGAGTCTCGGCAGAAGAATACAGGGATGGAGAGCGGCGGCCCCACGATAGGAGATGCTGCTTCCTACGAAGACTGAGCGTGACATCACTCGCAGCCCCCAGGCCCTCTGCTGCCCTTCCTCTGCCTCTGCCGTGCACCCTCCCCACCTCAGCTCAGGGCGCAGGAAGTCCTCCAGACCCGCCTTCACCGCCCCGCTGTGTGTTCCGTTGCCCCCGGACCCTGAGTTCCAGGCAACCTGCTCACACATGAGCCCAAGTCAGATCAGCCACACCCAGCCTTTCTTCTGAACCAGGCAGGAAGCAAACCATGAAGCAGACTGCATCTCCTAAGGGGAGAACTCACTGAAGCCCCCCGCCCCCCACCGCCCCTGGAACTCCACTGCCCCCCGGCCCCCGCCCTGGGCTTCCCACGCAGCCCTCTCAGATGACGGCTCTGCCAGCAGGGGCAGGTCTGATTCACCTCAAGCTCCAAAAACACAGTGCCTGCCTTCAGTACATTTCGGAGCTCCAAAAACAGTGTCTGCCTTCAATAAATGTCAAGGTCATCACAGCCCCTCCTGTTTACAAGAATCTATGCTCTTAATCTGACCTTGAGTAAAGAAGATGGTCCCCAAACCTTGAGCGGTGGCACCGAAAAGACAGCCGGTGTCCACCCACTGCATGAACTCCTGTAATAAAGGTCCCCAATACCAGAACATGCAGCTGGGTTTTATACATGTTCCCTCTATAGAGCATGTGGTCTGTTTGCTATTCTTCTTCAACAATTTGCAGGATTCCCTAAAGTTTGCTGTTATTTTTTTTCCAAAAAAAGTGTCGTTAAAATGAAGTTTTAAAAAAGCAGAAGAAAGACCCTCAGGAGATACTCCTTCTCACACCTCTGTCCCCAGATGGTAGGTCAGTGGCTACAGAGCCCCTGCCGGTTGTCCAGAGGTCAGAGCAGAGGTCAGGGGTAAAAAGGTAGCAAGAAGGGAAGCAGATGAGGGGAGAACAGGAGAATCACATTTGGTCACAAGGATGGAATCGGTGCTAACAAGGATCACGCGGTATGCCAGCCAACACCTCCACCAGCTCACACACAGAAGAAACCAGAGTCATCAGAGTCTCTATCTCTGCCCCGCCGCAGACAAACAGGTCACCTTCACAGCTGTCCATGGGTGAGAGAAACCTGGCCTTGCTGATAAAGAACCTCTGCCATTTAATGAAGAAAACGGGACCAAACAGCCCTCTCCTGGGCTTTTACTGTGATGCTGTAACTTCCAGTGCCCGGGTCAGGTTCAGTAAAGGATTACTTCCTAGCGTGGCTGGGGTATTCACCCCAGATCTGGCATTTCTGCGCTTAAAAATAAGAAAGAGATCAGGGTCTTTTAGAAAAGACTGCCAGTGGCAAGTTCTAGTTTTCATGTACTAAGCAGGAGCAGAGGATGTGTTGCTATGGAAACCAGAACTCAGCATCAGCCAGGGCAAGTGTGATGCTCTGAGGCTCAGCACTGGCTAGGACCGGATGAGAAAATCGAGTACCCGGGCACCCGGGTAACCTACAAACAAAGCCAGAGAGGTAACCACGGCTTCACGTCCTGGGGCCGCGCACACGGCTGGCAGCTTTCCTCTTCCCTGCCCGGCTCTTTAATTTCACGAGGCAGTAAGCAAACATCTGCAGCTGCCATGGTTCCCCGGATCCCCTGGGGACGTCTGATCCCACATACCAATTTACATTACATGCTGACACACCCAGGGTCACAGGTAACGACCCGAACCTGGGTCGAGGTTTGTGGATGACAAAGGCGCTTCGCCCCTCTACCTGCGTGATTCCACAGTCTGACTCCGCCCTCTCCCCTCGCCGTGGCCGGCGCGCCCATTAGGTGTACACTGCCAGGGTGCACCTTCTAGAGGGTGTATCCTTGCTCTCCCTGAGTGGCCCAAGGGACTCTCTAACTCCTGGCTACCTGAGGCGGAAGCAGCAGCGCCACCTGGGAGCTCGTTCGAGACACAGAGGCTCGGGCTCCGCCCAGACCCGCAGGAGCACGTCTGCACTTTAGCTCCCCAGATGCCTTGCGGAGAGGCGCTGGCTCACTTGTTTCCCCCAAACCGTTAAGCATCACCCCCAGCGGGAGAAATGTTTTTGCCTCCCAGACACACATCGACGAGAGCTGAATAAGTAACATCATTTCCGGACCTCTCCAGGGTTGCTGTTTTGCTATGAATGCTAGCAGAGGTTTTACTTTCCCCCAGGTAGCAAAACGTAGAGCATCCGGCAGATCCACGGTATTTTAGCCTTCCTGCTGGCGCAGGGGAAAAACACAGCGATCTGATGTAAGGACACGCGGGTGACACCTGCAGACAACGGCCAGAATTCTGCCTTGCCTCACCAGGACTGCCTTCCAAACTGCTTGAAAGTAACTCTGCTCTGAAGCCTGTCTGTAAAGATGTTTGTTTTTTTTAAAAGCAATTATCAAAGAACCGCAGGCACTTCGGGTTTGCCATTAATCACATGTTCCTTTTGGACGATGAGAAATCAGCTTTTCTGAGGTGAGGAGAGGAAGGCGTTCTGCAGAGCGTGAGTCCCCGAGTCCCCGCAGCCAGTGGGGGGTGAGGACTTTAGGTGGACGGTTCTCCCGAGAGAGGCCGGGCCCAGGGCTGCATACGGGTGCTCCCGACCCTCATTCTCTCTTAAATATATTGTAAATAGACTTCCTGTGCACTTGCTGCAGGAAGACAGGGGGTCGACGTTTTCCTGAGATCACGCAGTGTTCCCCGGCTTCTCTGGAATGAATCTTCGGGGTTTTTCCGGGCGGGGGTCGGCAGTAACGCAGGAGCGCGCCTGCACGGGAGGAGGAAGCGGTGGGCCCGGCAGGGGCGGGGGGGCCCGTACAGCCCACTGCAGCGCGAAGTCTCCTGGCCTCTCCGTGCTACCCCACCCCGGCCCACGAAGTCGGTGACGTCTGTCAGCCGCACAGTGACGACGTCTAGCTGCCGCACCAGGCTGTTGTCCCTGCGGACCGCAGGCCCAGGCCGGGCATGGAACGAGAAGTCCGTCAAAGCACAGGGCACTGTGGAGCGCTCGGCCGTCCCTACGGAGGGGCGAGCCGGACAAGGGCCACCAGGCCTGGTGCAGCCGCTCAGAGGCCATGCGTGCAGACGCCCGTCCTCCGCCCTGCGCCCGTCCTCCAGCTGCCTCTTACCAGCCCAGCAGCTCAGGAGCTGCAGGAGAGAAACCACCCAGCGGAGGAGGATGGCAGCCCGGGGAGCAGCTCTGGCCCCCCCGCCTGCCCCCAGCCTTGGGGTCCTGCTGCCTCCCTGGAGCTGGGCTCCTCCCCGCGCCCCACCAAGGGGGGTCGCTCCCTGGCCGCTGCCCCCGGACACCTGCGGGCCCCTCTCCTCTCCGTTGCTTCCTGCCGCTCAGCGTGCTGGCCCGGAAGGGGACACTCCACCCACTAATTACCATCCCGGCTGAGGACACGGGCCCCCAGAGCCGCGGAAGACAGACCTGCCACGTGTCATTGTGGAATTCCTTATTATAGCAGGAGCGTCCGAAATTGCCAGTCATGGGGACTCAAATAGCACAGGAGGGCGTGAGCGCAGAAGCCTGCGATTATCTTCCCTGCCCCCAGAAAACTTCCTTTTCCTCTCAATTTAGGACCTGCCAACCCAGTGGAATGGTTTAAACTGCCTCCATTTAGGGGGAAAGAGAATAAAAAATATAGAAACATCAATATTTCCTACAAATCACGTTCCAGTGTGTGCCAGACGCGCTGACGCAGACATTTAATGCTCAAATGCGGAAGAACCACACCGCTCACCCACCAGGCCGCCGGATCTGCAGTGCTGGGCTGAGGCAGGCTCCCCATCCCTGGGGCTGAACGCGTAGGTGGGCATTTTTCACGTATTAAACTCATTCGGTCTGCCCAACTCTCTGATGGAGGTACTGATTTCGTTCTGTTTTTCAGAAGAACACCTGGTTTGCCAATTTTATGGTGTCCAGCACAGTATCTTATAGACACTGCTGTTTAAAAGATAGTAATTAAGTAAATTATTTTTATCAAGCCACAAAATTGTTATAGTCAGTACACAATGATTTCTTCCTTAAATTCAATTAAGTGTTTGCTATTTGGACTCTCATCAAATATTCAATGACAGACAACATGAACTAAGTCATTTATAACACACATTCCTAGGATAATATTACAAATGAAGCTTGTTTTTTAAAAAGCTTTTTACTTTATATTGGGAACTAGCATAAGTGGGCTTCCCAGCTGGTGCTAGTGGTAAAGAACCCTCCTGCCAACGCAGAAGATGTAAGAGAGGTGGGTTTGATCCCTGGGTCAGGAAGCTTCCCTGGAGAAGGAAATGGCCACCCTCTCCAGTACTCTTGCCTGGAGAATCCCGTGGATGGGGGAGCCTGGCGGGCTGCAGTTCATGGGGTCGCAAAGAGTCATCTACGTGACTCAGCATGTACTAGTGTAAGTGCTGGTTTTAATATTCGTTTTTCTATCCCTGGCTTGGGAATATCTGCTGGAGAAGGGAACGGCTACCCAACTCCAGTATTCTTGGGCTTCCCTGCTGGCTCAGCTGGTAAAGAATCCGCCTGCAATGCAGGAGACCCGGGTTCGATCCCTGGGTTGGGAAGATCCCCTGGAGAAGGGAAAGGCTACCCACTCCAGTGTTCTGGCCTGGAGAATTCCATGCACTTTATAGTCCATGGGGTCGCAAAGATAAGACACGACTGAGTGACTTTCACTTTACACAGAGGACCCTAAAGCCCAGGGTGATGAAGCGGCTTGTCCAAGATCGCATGCTAAAGAGGGAACGAAGTAGGAATTGAAGCCAGGTGTCCCCTGCCCCTGTGTGTCCGCCCCTGCTCTGCGCTGCAGGGAGGCCTCCAAGCAGAGCCCCTGGTGGCTCTGGCCTCTCAGCGGGACCCGCCAGGATTTCAGCTCCTGGGGCTGGGCCCACCTGAAGATGCCCACGGCCCTGGGACGGAGCCGGCCCCGGGCTCAGGCATCTGTCACGTGAGGACGGCTCTTTCTGGCGGGTCCAGCGGCGATGCCTGTGCTCCCCATGCCTTAGAGCCCCGCGACGGAGCCCGTCAGGGTCACGGGGGCTGAGACGCACCAGTAAACCCGCAGAAGCTGGTCTCACCCGAGATCTCACGAGGCTCACAGAGCCACGCGCTGATCACAGGCGCGGGAGACACCGCCGCAAAGCCAGCTGCAACACAGGAGCCACAGAGCCAGTGTCCTTCCCAGATAAAGGGTTCTTTCCACCACCTTATGCTTCTTTGAATGAACATTATAATTACTCAAAAGGAGGGAGAACGATTTAAGTGTTCACTAGTGTTTCTGCTCAGGGAACGCTTCTGTTTAAAACCAGTGGCTGCCGTTCAGCAGTACACAGTTAAGCATTTCAATTAATACTGTACCACCAGTTATTTAATAAGAGGAAAACAAGCCAAGAAGAGAAGTGACTTGAAACATCAGAACGGGCTCGAGTCCATTGAAATCCTGGCATTTCGGGTCTGCTGAGTGTTTTCAAGCTGAGTGAAGGCGCGGAGATGGAGTGGGTGATTTCACATCCCACTCAGGAATCACTCAGGTTTCCAGCAGCCGGTTCCAAAGTGACAGCCTCAGTGCTCATGCTGTTTTGTACCATCCATTCCGTGGGTCGAAGCCACACTTATGGACCAATCAGGTTTCCGTAATTAGACGAGCCATCCAAGCAAACAGGCCCCAGAGGCATCGGATGTGGAACCTCAGAGGAATGTGGCCGAAGAGTGGAGTCCTAAGTTAATACGTCCAACCCTGCCCCACATCAGTGGCACACAGCTCCTCGGGAGGATCGCCCAGCTTTTATTTCTCTTCATCAGCATTGCTGGCCTTGGTCCTTTATGAGCTTGACAAGCAATCAGGAAATTAGGGGGTTGGGTTTACGGTAAAGATACCTCAACCTGAGGTCACAGTATCATTGCTGGTAACAGTGAATGTTCTCTACTCTTTGGCATACTTTTCCTAAATAGGGAAGAATTCTTAGCAAGGTAGTCTTTCTAAACAAGTTCTTCCTTTTTTATTTTTCTCTTCTTCTTACCTGCCCATTTCTCTTCTGTCTACATTTTTAAAACAATTTTTTGAAATGTAGACCATGTTTAAAGTCTTTCTTGAGTTTATTGAAGACATTGAATATTCAATATTGTGTTTCTAACATGTTCCCGGGTGACGCAGGACCTGCTGGCTCAGGGGCCACACGTGAAAACCCAGCGTTCTGAACACTGGAGGGGGAGGCTCACATGTCTTAACCCTGAGATTAAGTGCGGTCCCCTTTGCAGCATTTTGTGGGACAAATATCAACAACCTCAGATATGCAAATGATACCTCTCTAATGGCAGAAAGCAAAGAGAAACGAAGGAGCCTCTTGATAAGGCTGAAAGAGGAGAGTGGAAAAGCTGGGTTGAAACTCAGGATTCAAAAAACTAAGATCATGGCATCCAGTCCCATCACTTCACGGCAAATACGGGGAGAAAAGTGAAAACAGAGACAGATTTTCTTTTCTTGGACTCCAAAATCACTGCAGATGGTGACTGCAGCCACGAAATTAAAAGACACTTGCTTCTTGGAAGGAAAGCTATGACAAACCTGGAGAGCATACTAAAAAGCAGAGACATCACTTTGCCGACAAAGGTCTGCATAGTTATTTAAAGCTATGGTTTTTCTAGTAGTCACGTACAGATGTGAGAGTTGGATCGTAAAGAAGGCTAAGTGCCGAAGAACAGATGCTTTCAAATCGTGGTGCTAGAAAAGACTCTTGAGAGTCCCTTGGACTGCAAGGAGATCCGATCAGTCCATCTGAAAGGAAACCAACACTGAATACCCGTTGGAAGGACTGATGCTGAAGCTGAAGCTCCAATACTTTGGCCTCCTGTGTGAATAGCTGGCTCATTGGAAAAGGCCCTGATGCTGCGAAAGCTTGAAGGCAGGAGGAAAAGGGGGCAACAGAGGATGAGATGGCTGGATGGCGTCACTGACTCGATGGACATGAGTTTGTGCACGCTCCAGGAGATGGTGAAGGTCAGGGAAGCCGGGTGTGCCGCGGGCCATCCATGTGCTGTGCTGCAGTTCGTGGGGTTGCAGAGAGTTGGACACGACTCAGCGACTAAACAACAACAGACAGCAAAGCCGCAGCCCTGGCATACTGAAGGCAACGCAGACCAAGGCTGAGCACAGCTTCAGCACCAGGCGGCCTGCAGGCCTTGCGGAGGCGGGATGCTTGCTTGTTCGAATCACCATACATGTGATTTTGTTTCCCACTGAAGAAAAGAGTTCTCCCAGTATCCCAAGGGCAAGGCAGGCAGAGGCATAAAAGACCTGGAGTTGCAAAGAAGTTCAACTGTCAGCCTATTTCAGATGAAAGGAAGCTCAGAGAACACCCACCAGGGTGGGCAGAGTTGAATGCCAGGCAGGTAAGAAACGTGGAAAACTGGCCCGGTGTGAGGGGGGCCTGTGGCAAATCGCAGCTTTCCCGCTCCGTTCAAAGGCCTTTAAATTCAATTAGGAAATAAATTGCTGTCTGGGTCACTGGGAACGCAGCTGGGCTGGGTCTGCCGCGTGCTGCCAGCCAGCTGGAGTCATTCGCGGGGAAAGTCAGGTTGCAGAGCCTGTGGGAGCAACCAGCCCGCTCCCGTCTGGCCCCTCTTCACGTCCAGCACTGCATCCGGGACCGAGCAGATGCTCAGCAAACGCTGAGATAAAACCACAAAACGAAGGAGGCGCATGTTCCCACGGGAGCCCAGGATCTGGTACACCAGGGCCTGTAGTGTCTACTGAGCCCCTTCCCACGTGGGCAGGAGGGCCCTACAGATGCAAGGAGCCCTGACCACAGAGGAGCTGGCAGCCTACTCCCTAGCTACCCCACAGCTCCCAGCGGGCATCGGCTACCGAGGCAGCGCCTTTAGGGGCTGCGGCCAGGATGTGGAGGGCAGCGTTCACTGCCGACCCAGGCCTGCCCCACCAGCACGGCTGCAGAAGGGCCGGAAGGCTCACGGGACAGAATGTCCAGCCACCCCAAGGTGCCAGGACAGCTGTGTGGCCCTCATTCCCACCAGGACTAAAATCCAAGTCAGCCTCCTGCTAACCAGGGTCCTGCCCCGGTTTTATAAAAATGAAGCCAGCATTCCTTCGCCTGCCCTCCTGTCCCCGACGTGTGGTCCTGGCACCAGGTCCTGGGGAGACGCTGACCATCCCTTGCCAGGCGCACCGGCTTCCCAAGCCCCAGCCCCAGTCCTCTGGGGCCAAGCCTCAGCTTTTCCAGCTCAGGACCTTGGGGGACATCCGCCCTGAGGCCAGCCCCCGTCTGCAGGCCTGAGATTACACAGGCCTTATCTGCGAGTCCTCCTGCCGGGCACTCCTGCCCCACAGGAATAGCGTTGTCCAGGACAGGCGGCGGTGGGGGGAACAAGCGAGGACATGGGTGGACTCTCCACCCTCCAGACCAGCCTGGTGGCCTGGAGCTGGGTGCCCAACACACTCACACTACCAGTGCGAAGACTCAGGATGCGCTGGCCGGCGGGGTGACCGAAGCGGCCTCCCAGCGCCTTCCCCAGCGCCCGGCGCATCGCCTCCAACTAACAGCAACTCCGGGATGTGGCCCAATAGCCCCAGGGCAGCGGGGGCCGCTCCCAAACACCCCCTTAGTTCCAGGTAACCGCGAAACAAACCAACCTCTGGAAAAGCTTCTACCTCTTGTGAAAGTTGGGGACTTTTCAAAGAACGGCAACTTCTCAAGAGCCGAGAATTCTACCTGCAGCATGAGGAAGGGCCTTTGTAAGTGATCCATTGTTTAAAGGTGAGGAAGGTTTCCCAGGGCCCACATGAAAAGAGACACCTCTCACAGCAGATGCAGGCCTCATGGACACAGATGGGCCTCGGGGAAAGGATGGCCCCAGGATGGGAGGGTGGGAGAGGTCCCGGGGCCTGTCTGTGGGTTTGATGGGATCCACCCGGAAGGGACACATTTAGTACTTTTAAAGGCAGCAGGGAGGCACTGTAGATTCTATGTAAATTTTTTTAAAGTTTAATAAAAGGTTTTGTTTCTCTTTTGGTGGCACTGGGTCTTTGCTGTTGCACATGGGCTTTCTCCAGCGGCGGCGGGCGCAGGTCCCCTCTAGCTGCAGGTGCGAGGGTTCTCGTGGAGCGTGAGCTCCAGGGCCCGCGGGCTTCAGCAGCCCCGGGCTAGGTGCTCTGCAGCGGGTGGGGTCTTCCCAGCTTAAGGACTGAACCCATCTCCTCTGCATTGCAGGGCCGATTCTCAACCCCTGGACCACCAGGGGAGCCTGATTCTCAGCAATCCTACTTAACAGAGCAGCATCTTCCAACCATGTTCCTTCTTCAAGGACAACAGTGAACAGCCAGGACCCCCATCTTTCACACTCTGTGAGCACAGGGCTTCTCATCACACACACACACACACACACACACACACACCACACACACACACCCACACACCACACACACACACACCACACAGAACACACACACACACACCCCAGACACACACACCACACACACACACACACACACCACACACACACACACACCACACACACACACCCCCATACACACACATCACACACACACACACCACACACACACACACACACACCACACACACACACACACACACCACACACCACACACACACACACACACCACACACACCACACACACACACACACCCGTTCTGACCACTTCATACCCTTCAAAACAGCCTCCTGTGCAGTCAGGGGTCATACGGTGCCCACGAGTTCCAGCTGTTTGTAAAGACTGGGACCCTGTGTTGAGGCCCCCGGCAGGCCAGGCCATCCAGGGGCCTCTGTGAGCTACAGCGGGAGGAGATTCCCAGAGAGCAGCCCTCCTCTCAGGCTGGGAGGACACGTCAGGTACAGGACAGAGATCAAAAGTTTGGGAAAGTTCTGCCATCGAGTTATAGCTTTTTTGTTTGTTTAAGATTTTCTTCCAAAAGCCTACTTTTCATACTGCAAGGAGATCCAACCAGTCCATCCTAAAGGAAATCAGTCCTGGATATTCATTGGAAGGACCGATGCTGAAGCTGAAACTCCAATACTTTGACTACCTGATGCAAAGAGCTGACTCACTGGAAAAGACCCTGATGCTGGGAAAGACGAAAGGCAGGAGGAGAGGGGACGACAGAGGATGAGACGGTCGGATGGCATCACCGACTCGATGGACATGGGTTTGAGTAAGCTCCAGGAGACAGTGAAGGACAGGGAAGCCTGATGGGAAGTCCATGGGTCTGCAGAGTCAGACCTGTTTTAGCGGCTGAACAACAGCAACTGTTTATATGGGGCAAGAGGCTATTTCAAGGTGAAGCTTTGAGGGCACGCCTGAAGCTCATTTTTAGTTAGACGACTGTCAGACCTCCCAGAAACATCTGCGGTTTATACAGAATGTGGGGCTTATACCCCATCTTAACGTGAGGAAAGAGTGAGGATTTCAAGGAACAGTGAGTAGGGAGAAATGAACGCCACAAACGCAGATGAAAGAAGCTACTGGAAAGTAAGGTCTGCTTTAGGAGAGTCTGTCTGCGCAGTTTCTCATCTCGGGCGACAGGAGCTATTCTTCCTGATGTACCCCCCTCCCCCCTCAAAGCTTCCCACAAAGGGGGATTTATGAAAGTTGAATTCTTTT
The DNA here is from genome assembly GCF_014754425.2 of Oryx dammah. Lineage (NCBI taxonomy): Eukaryota > Metazoa > Chordata > Mammalia > Artiodactyla > Bovidae > Oryx > Oryx dammah. Next base: position 1,798,107 of record NW_024070195.1, read on the forward strand.
AGAAAAGCCTCCTCTTGGGCACTAAGGGGGTTGCAGAGAACGCCTCTTCCCGCGCCTGTCAAATCCCAGTAAAGCTCACACCGCTGTTGCAGCTCCTGGACCCTCCCCGGGCAGACGCAGTGGCCTGCACTGCCGCCTCTGTTCCCAACCACACGCGTGTCTGCAAGCAAGAGCCCCTCCCACTTCACAGGGTGGCCCCAAGAGGCAGGGGGCCAAGCAGGCTTCCAGGGTTACAGCACCTGGAACTTGAGCCCAGACCTTCAGATTTTAAACAGCAGATGTGTCCTCTGAGAACAAAGCAAAGAACGCCGCCCTCCAAAGGCAAACTCGGATCCCATTTAGACACACTTTAGACACTGGTTTCCTGTCAATCGTCTCCTTCCAATAAGACTCACCCAATTTATCACCAGGGCCATTAACAAGACCAGCCTTAAAGAGCTAAACATATCCACGAGGGCTCCCTCCTGTGTTTGCTAAGACATAATTAAACACTCAGCAACCAGCCAAATGTCTAAGGGCCCATCACTGGTTCCTGAATTGTCCATCTGCTTCCAAACAGAAAGACACTGATTGATGACCTCAGGGACTGGGTGGAGTCTGGCCTAGAGAAGAGCTAATAATAGTCAAACAGCAGTGCCAACCAGTGAGCAGCTCTCACAGGCGAGGAGGAAGGGCGCGTCTTATTTGGAAAAGGGCAAGTGGAAGCCAGAAGGCTGCAGAAGGGAGGAATCGACATCCTACGCAGACACTGAGGATGTCACTTCCTTCAGGGAATCTCACACTTGGTTCATTAATTCCTAAGACTGTTAGGATTTTTGCTCAGGTATAGAACACAAATTGGGCTTCCCTGGTGGCTCAGATGGTAAAGAATCTGCCTGAAATGTAGGAGATTTAGGTTTGCTCCCTGGATTGGGACGATCCCCTGGAGAAGGCCATGGCAACCCACGCCAGGATTCTTGCCTGGAAAATCCCAGGGACAGAGGAGCCTGGTGGGCTACCGTCCATGGGGCTGCAAAGAGTCAGACATCACTGAGCAACTAACTCTGAGGTTCTCTGAGAACACAAATTAGAGTGTTCGGCCAGGTCTCTGACAGCCCTGGAGGAATATTCTGATTTCTACAGCTTTTCCTTCCAGAACTGCACATGTCCAATAAGATGACCAACTAAGACTTAAAATTTAAATTTAAGTAAAGTTAAATAAAATTAAAAAGTCAGTTGTAGAGCTGGGCTAGCCACATTTCACATGTTCTATTGGACAGCGCTGATCTAAAATCTGACATCAGTGTCGAAATAAGGATATTTCAACATTCTCAAGAATGTAGAAGTAGGAAGGAGGGGGAGACAACTTAAGAGATGGTCTTTAAATTGTGAAATATTTCAAATCTACAGTGGAAAAGTATAAGAAGCAATAGAAGATACTTGTGTGCCCACACTCAGCTCGGTCATACTCCCCCACTTCCTTTCTTTAGTGAAAATAAGAAACTATAAGAGGTTCAGTGAGAGCCCCAGGGGGCCCCATCAACAAGCCCAATGAAAGCCTTACTGAAAGTTCAAAGGAGGCCCGTGATGGTGCCCGGAAACCACGTGGTGAGCACCCTGGGCTCCGGACCAGACGTGCGGGCCCTGGCTCTGTGCATCTCTGCGTGCACGCGTGGACCTGGGCCCTGGGGACGGGATGCCACATCCTGCCGTCCTGCCCTGAGTAACCCGGCCATCGCAGGGTGTCCACCCCATTCTGGACACTGAGCTGGGTGCTCCCCACGGCCATGGCCACTCACTCAGAGCCCCAGAGGACTGCGCAATCTGGCTGAGACCTCTCATCTGTACACGGCCCCGAGGGGAGTGCCCGCCGACCTCCCCAAGCCGTCCCCGGGGGTCAGGCCTGGACCAGGGATGCCTGTGAAATGCAGACTCCGCTTTGGGGAGAAAATGACCGAGCCCCCTTGCCTCCCCACCTCATTTCCGCCGCCAGCACCACCCTGGAAATAGAAGCTAATCTTCCATTATCTCGTCAGCAAAGTAAACATTTCTCCCTCTGGGTAAACAAGTCAGGCACCCTCTGAGCAGGAGAATAGGGGAGCCTGGCAGCAGGCCTTTCTCCTGGCAGCTCCGAGCAGGAGCGCCCCACTCATGGGGCCGGGGGCGCCCCAAGGCCTTCGAGTCCAGAGACCCCGGCCCTCCACCGCCAGGAGGTGCAGGGCTGCTCCGCAGGAACCTGACCTCTTTCCAGCCCTACCTCCCCTTCTCTGCCCCACCCCAGCAGTCCAGTCCAAAGCAGGAACCTAAGGGGCTGTCTCTTCCTTCGTCCACCCTGCGCCAGTCACCACCAACACCTCCTGGAGACACTTTGGCGCCACTGACTCGACCACCAGCACACACAGCTGAAGGCCCCGGGGAGCCCCAGGGGCCCTGGGGTCTCTGGAACCTTCTCCAGGTTGTGGATCACCCCCAGGGCATCCCCGTGGGCCCTGAATCATTACAGCGCCAAATACTCCTTCCTCCGCCTCCAGTTCCTCATGGCCTGGCAAACAGCCACACTTGGCATGACTTGTTTTTATCAGATTAAACTGTATCATCCCTCTTCCCACACAGGATTGCGTTTCTGTTGGCGAAGGACAGTGAATACCCGACCAGCACTTTAAACATCACTCAGTCTGGGGAGACAGCGGAGAGACGAAGACGGAGCCTTAGAGCTACGCAGAAATGAGCACAGCGCGAAAGCGGGACATTCGCGTTTTACGGGCAGTGCCCCAGACCACCTAGCATTATTAGCATGAATATTTGCTCGTTACTGCTGTCTCTCAGGCTACGACCCAGGAGACAGATGTGTGTATGCTAAGCATCCTGATTCCTGGGGTACAGGAAAGAGGGGAACCACACACCCTGGTCCCCCTTGCTTCCTGACCTCAGCGCTCCACCAAGTCAGAGTCTTTGCATCTCCTGGGGTACACAAAAGCCTGGGGGTGGGGGTGGGGAGGGCCATGCTGATATAAAATTCTGTCCAAGACTTGACGGCACCGTGACCCAGCACACACACACAGGCTCGCGACATAGTTGTCGTTTAGTCGCTGAGTCGTGTCCGACTCTGTGATCCCATGGACTATAACCTGCCCGGCTCCTCTCTCCATGGAATTCTCCAGGCAAGAATACTGGAGTGGGTTGCCACTTCCCCAGGGGATCTCTCTGAACCAGGGATCAAACCCACGCCTCCTGCCTTGGGGGGTGAATTCTTTACCACCAAACCGCCTAGGAAGCCCTCATGACATAGTACTCAAGCCATATTATGTGTTTGCACTAAATTCTATTTTTTCCCTTTTCAAATACCAAGAAGGAGTCCCCCAAGTGGACCTGGTAACCCCCTAAAGTATTACAAACTGCAGTTTCAAGGGGGAGGGTTCAGGGTAGCTGCTTCAGGGGAGGGTTCATATCGCTTTAGAAGCATGTGTACAGGGGCCTCTGAGAACTGGGACCCTGGCCTGTCCAGCCCACTGCCTGCTTTTCTACAACCTGCCACCTCCTTGTATTCGGTCCATGAACTACAGATGGTTTTTACATTTTCAAAGGGCTCCCAACAGTCACAGGAAGAATAAAGCTTCTTGTGTGGAAATTTGAATTTGAAATGTATGTGAAATTTGAATTTGAGCCAGCCAACAGCGTCCTCCTGGAGCCGGGCCACACTTGCGCACTCCCAGCCTGGCTGAGTTATTCTCACACCAGGGCACAGACCGATGGCCTGCGGACCAGAAAGACAGAACTTCTGGTCCTTCACAGAAAAGCTGTGCTGAGGGCCGCGGAGCTCTGACAGGTGCAGACTGGACCACCTGGTCAATCAGGCAAGTGGGGTGCCAGAGTTAGGAGATACGTACGTTTATGGTCTGTGCAGCACGCAGGCTCTTAGTTCCCCGGCCAGGGATCAAACCCGCCCCCTGCAGTGGGCGCGTGGAGCCCTAACCCGTGGACCGCCAGGGAAGCCCAGAGTTAGGGTACTTCCGTTTCACTTTCATTTGTAACAGAATGACCCGTAAGGGCACTTGAAGAGCGAGGTGATTTTTATTATGAGAACAGATTCCTTGGAGTTCCTCGGGTGCGGGGTAGGGAGGGTCCTCACTGTGGATTCCAAGGGCAGTGAGCTTGTCATCCATGGGCAGTTTAATTTTTAATGCTTTTCTCTCATTGGGGCATTTAATTTGTGGTGGAAGAAAAGGATGGTGTTAAAAACGATCCCTTTCGGAACTTATAATTACGAGCCTGCATTTTCTCCACATGAGGGAACACCAGGCTGATTAGACCAAATTTCTCTTAACATTCAAGCCATCGGAATGGCTGCAAACAAAGGTCTGCTGTGGCTGAGGCCGGGCGTGCAGAGGCCGGGCGTGCAGAGGCCGGGCGTACAGAGGCTGGGCATGCAGAGGCCGGGCATGCAGAGATGTGCAGAGGTTGGGTGTGCAGTGGTCAGGCGTGCAGAGGCTGGGAGTGCAGAGATGTGCAGAGGCCGGGCATGCAGAGGCCGGGCGTGCAGAGGCCGGGCATGCAGAGATGTGCAGAGGTCGGATGTGCAGTGGTCAGGCGTGCAGAGGCTGGGAGTGCAGAGATGTGCAGAGGCCGGATGTACAGAGGTCAGGCGTGCAGGGAAGGGAGAGCGTGGGCTGGGGGCGGCGTGGCTTCTGGGAGGCCCGCCCAGGAGAGGAGAGAAGGCTCCCACCAGCCCTGCTGCCTGTGGGCCTTGGTATAGTGTCATCTGGGGACACGGAGACGCCTGGGGGCCTCTGGGATGGACCAAGGAGGGGGAAGGAACAGTGGGAGGGGGAGGAATCTGACCGTGGCTGAGTTGTGGCGGGGTGCTGGCTGCGCCCCGGGCTCTGTCTGAGGGTGTGTCCGCGGGCACACTCAGCCTGTGCGCACCGTCAGAGGCGGCCCCATAAGGGGCCCTCTGGTGCTCCCCTCCCGCCCCAACCCCCAGCAGCTCCAGCACCACCCCCTCGTCCCTCCTGGCCTTGGCCTCGGCCTCGGGCCAGGCCAGGGCCACTTAGACGGCTCGCAGCCCCTCTTGGACCCCTAGCCCACCCCGCCCCACAGTGCCCATGGTACCCGGACCCAGGGAGGCTACCCTTCTGTCATTTGGAACCAAAACGGTGGCCAAGGGGATTCAGTGCTTCCTTGCAAAGTGGGCCAGAAACCCAGGCTCAAAGGACCTCGCCAGTCACGTCACACACACACACACACACACACACACACACACACACACACACACTCCCCATCCCTGCCGGCAGGGTCCAGAGCCAAGGGGCCAAGGCCCATCCACACCCCACAGATGGCAGGGCCAGAAGAAGGGCAGGGAGGACACAGCTCGAGGCTCCGGTGCCCAGTGCCCGGCTGGCAGCACGCGACTCCGAACTCGAGTCCCTGCACAGCACAGCCTCCCGGCACTGCGCAGGGCTGTGGGCCTGTGGGCGGCCAGGGCACGGGGCCCCCGGCCAGGCCTCGGGGACCATGGAGAAGGGGGCTTTGGGACGGGCAGCATGAAGTCACACACACACTCCAGCACACACCACACACGTGCACACACCAGGCACACACACGGGGAGGGAGCACCAGGCCTGGCTGCAACAATGGTCCACAGCAGCAGGGAAAGAGCAGCCCCTCTGAGGGGCTGGTTTCCGAGGCGCTGACCTTTGCCTCCGTCTCAGGCTCGTTTTTCCACCTTTAATAAGAAACCTCTATTACATTCCTCCGAGTCCCGGAAAACAGAACCCCCTGGGTCCTTCCGTCATATTCTCACATCAGGAGAAAACTTCCGAGTCTATGCCACGCAATTTTCTGTGTCCTGAGGACGATTACTGTGCTTTGCTGTTCTTGCGTGATCACTCCGTCGTGTCTGACTCTCGACACCCGCGTGGACTGTGGCCCGCCAGGCTCCTCTGTCCATGGGGTTCTCCAGGCAAGAACACTGGATGGAGTGGGTTGCCATTTCCTTCTCCAGGGGATCTTTCCGACCCAGGGATAGAACCCGTGTCTCCTGCATTGGCTGGTGGATTCTTTACCTCTGAGCCAGATTAGGAGTTTATGACTCTTTAAAAGATCATATAGTTAAACATCAGGAAAAAGGTTCAACTGAACACAGAAGATGAGGGTGACGGGACTTTTGTCGTCAATCACCAGAGCAGTCACATGCCTCCTTCCCGGGTGGGACGGGGCAGGGGGAGGCTGGACGCTGTCTCCTTCACCGACCTCTGACACGGGTGAGTCTCTGTCCTTCCCTCTCCTCCCCGGGGACTTTCCCCAGGACCCCAGCCAACCCTGACCATGACATGGGCAGGGGCTCCGAGTCTCGGCCCTGGATTTTCTCCTTCTCTTACAGTCTTGCCTTTTTGAGGGAGCTGCTGGGGGAAACCCTGTTCCTGGGCCGGGCTGACTAAGTTCTCCCTGCGTTCTCCAGGGTGACCGGTGGTGAAACCACCTTCCCACGAGGCAATCCTCCTGGGCACCCGGGGTGGCTCGTGGGGGTTTCCACGATCTCAGGCATTTCCCCTTTGAGTCGGCGCGGCCAAGAAGAGCCGTGTGAGAGTCCAGGCCAGAGACACACAGAGCGCTCAGCTGGCGGGAAGGACCGGACCCTGTCCTCAGGACCCTCCGTGGGAGGTTCAGCGGGAGACGCACGTTTGCCCGGAAACTGGTAAGGGAGGCCCTGAGCCCGCGTCTTCTCCTGCGTTCACATGAGGGTGGGTCAGGGGAGGGGAGAAGATTCCAGAGAGGCCGGGAGTCCCTCAGTCCTGCACCCCACCGCACCTGGCCTGTGCCTCATCACGTGAGTCCCCCGTGTGGCCAGACTCCTCGGTCACCCCAAGACCCTGAACCGCGGTCCTCTTGCCCTTGGAGCCGGGCGTCGGGCCGTCCCTCAGTAAGTGAGCGATGGGCCACTCGGCAGTGGAAGAAGGGAAACCCGTCTCAGTCTCTCAGTCAGGTAAGGTAAGGTGAAGTTGCTCAGCCGTGTCCGAGTTTTTGTGACCCCACGGACTGTAGCCCAGCAGGCTCCTCCGTCCATGGGATTTTCCAGGCAAGAGTACTGGAGTGGGGTGCCACTTCCTCCTCCAGAGGATCTTCCCGACCCAGGGATCGAACCCAGGCCTCCCGCATTGTAGGCAGACGCCTTACAGGCTGAGCCCCCCGGGAAGGCCTTGGGAGATGACCCCTTACGAGTGTCGGTGGGAGACGAGGAGCTGGGGGGACGGCCGCCCAGGTTTCCGTCCTCCGCACCGCCGCTGACCTCCCACCAGTCCGTCGAGCCATCAGTGGAAGGAGCCGCCCTGGGCCAAGCGGCCGAGGCCGCTGAGCGTCACAGCTCATCACCTTCGTTAGCACGTGTCCTCCCGCGGCAGGGAGCTGCGTCAGTTCCCAGGGAAGAGGGGCCCGAGGGAGAGCAGTGATCTGAGGGTCAGAGGTTACAGCTCTAGTTCTGCCCTTGAGAGCGTCTTAAGAGCGTCGCGTGTCTGGATGCCTCGGTGCCGCCTCGCTCCTTTCAAATGGGAAACGGGAAACCTGAGCCGGCAACGAGACAGGAGAACAGCGGCCCCTCTAGGCCGCGCCAGCATCCGCGCCCTTGTCTGCGGTGCCCATCCTCCCCTCTCCCTGCACAGCTGCCGCTCGCCAAAGAAAAGGAGCCTCCCTCCAAACCCGACGAGCATCTCTGCACCTTCACGCTGTGGAAATAAAAGAGGATGATCAGAGGCCCTGCTACCATCAGTTTTCCCATCTTCAGGCTGAAAATCAGAGTATCAGAGAAAAGAGATGAACTTACTGTGCCTTTGAACTTAAAAAAAAAAAATAAGAGGAAGCCCAGTTTCCCGCTCACTGATTCCTCGTGCCCTATTCTCGGCAACATGACCATCTTTCCTTCTCACTGTTTGTGCCACGGAAAGAAAGGGGGCCAGGGCCACGGCCAAGGGCAGGAAGAGCCCCAGCAAGGTTACGCCTGTGACGTGAATAATGGGGTGTGATCTGGGCCCTCACACCCCACGTCCCCATCACCACGCTCCCAGGCTGCAGGCTCAGGCTCCAGCTGCCCTGCCCACTGTCCCGTGCCTTCACGGAGGAAACAGAAGCATGTGGTTTCCTGCCTCCTCCACTGCACCCGTTTGCTATTTCTCAAGTCAAGGCCCAAGTTCAGTCCTGAGCAAACGTAACCGTCAAAGCTGACTGGGCTCTTGTTCATCCCTTCCACCTCTGTCTATGTGGAGGCGCCTCCCAAACACAGTGCTGAGTTTTCAAAAAGAAAAAGAGGAAGTCCAGGAGAGCAAATACATTCGTGGTTGTTTAGTTGCTAAGGTTTGATCCCTGGGTCAGGAAGATCCCCTGGAGGAGGGCATGGCAACCCACTCCAGTGTTCTTGCCTGGAGAATCCCATGGACAGAGGAGCCTGATGGGCTACAGTCCATGGGGTCACAAAGAGTCGGACGCAACTGAAGCAACTTGGCACGCAGCACAGTACCATGTGGTGTCCTAGAGACGGCTTAGGGACAAGGACAGACGGGCTAAGATGAAAGGAAATTCATGGGTTGACAGAGCAATGGGAGGTCCAGACAAGCAGGAGGGAAAAGCCAAGGGGCAGGAGGCCTAGGCGATCCTTTTTAAAATAATTCTATTGACGTGCGGTTGATTCTCAACGTTGTGTTAATTTCTGCTGTACAGCAGAGGGACTCGAGTTATACACACATATACTTTTTCATATCCTTTTCCATTCTGGTTTATCACAGAATATAGTTGAATATATAGTTCCCTGTGCTCTACAGAAGGACCTTGTTGTCCAAGCATCCTGTATATACTACTTTGCACGATAATTCTTTGTCTCTGAGTCTGGGGAGGGGGTGCGTAGCTGGGTGACATCAGGAATGTTTCCTAGTGACCGTGGATGAAAGAAATCAAAATCCACATGCTCCTCTGAGCGGCTCCCCTGTGCCTGCCCGTTCTCAGGAGTTGGACCAGAGGCTCCTGGCACGTTTGGAAGGAAATGGTGAGCAAGCCAACAGCTGACGGCGCTGGGCCCTAAAGCAGGGCACGAAATCCAGCTGACCCATGGCGGGGTCATGGGCCATGCCCCTGTCTTGGAGACGGCAGTGGCCGTCTCAGGAAGGGACACCTCCAAGCAGTGACCTTGGCAGCCTCTTACTTCCTCATCTGCTGCTGAAAATACAGCTGACCCTAAACTGAGCTGCCGCGCTCTGCCCTTGGTCAGCCTCTCCGTTTCACTGGGCAGATCTCAGCCAAGGGGAAGAGTGTTTATTTTAGGACCAAACCTGCTGGCCAGGACCCCATCCACGCAGGGTGTCTCTCCCCCAGTGTGGAGCTGGGTTGTGGCTGATGACTCCATCCTCTGCTGGGCAGTGAGGACTGCTGGCCTGGACTGCCGGGTGTTGGAATTGGGCCCATGATGTCAACAGAGGAGGACACACGGTTACACCCGCGCCCTTTGGAGCGTTTTTAGACTCATGACCTTGTAAGGCCTCAGTAAACCCTATAAATAAGGATATCAGGTGTCATGCCCATCTCTAAGACAAGAAACGACACCTTCAAAGGCCGGTTCATCGACACGGGGATACACCAGAGACCCAGGCTTCTAGATCACCCACTGTGGGCATCCCGGAGGCTCCTCTTTAAGCAGACACGCCAGCCTGGAGGAGAGTCACAGCAGCACGAAAACCAGACACGAGGCAGATCTGCACGAGATGCTAACACCTCGTGCGGGGCCCACACCACACTCCCCAGGTCTCAGAAGTCCAGCGGCATGCAAAGGCCAGGGGAGTATTTATCGTTGTTTTTGCCAAACAAACCCTCCCTTACCTTAAAAGCAAAGGTCGAAAGCACAGACTAACTCCCAGTGCAAACAACCGGCTGGAGAATGTGCCGCGGCCTCCGGAAAGCCTGTGCTAATGATCACCCAGACGACTTTCTTCGGTCAGGCAGGCGGGCAGCCCGGTGACAGCATGGGGACCAACCCCCTAACCAAGCAGCAAGGAGGAGGTGATGCCCACACATGGTGTGTGTGTCCCAGCTCCCCACGTCCGGCATCAGCCAGAGCTTAACTGCCTCAAAACCCGAATCCCATGCGTCCTGCTGTTTACCTCTCTCCAAGTATCAAGAAAGTGGAGCTGTTAGCCACTTAGTTGTGTCCAAGTCTTTGTGACCCCATGGCCTGTAGCCCGCCAGGCTCCTCTGTCCATGGATGCTCCAGGCAAGAATACTGGAGTGGGCTGCCACTCCCTTCTCCAGGGGAATCGTCCCGACCCAGGGATGGAACCCGGTCTTCTGCATTGCAGGCGGATTCTTTACTGTCTGAGCCTCCAGGGAATATCGAAGAGACACCCGAACATGTATCACAAGTAAAACTCCAGACTCGACCTTTCTGGTGGCCAGATTAAATGCTCCTTGAGGTGAGGGGCTGTGCTCCTATTCTAAGTTCCGCGTCCAGCTTTTGACCCAGAGGAAACTCTGAGTAACGGCGAATCACGGGAAAGAGAAGGCTGGTTGTGCGCCATGAACGCGTCCAGTCTGCTTATTCAACAGGGGCTGTGCAGAGGCACTCTGCTGGGGCAGGTGCCAGGATGAGTGAGCGGCCTGCCGGCCTCAGGGGCCCACCGTCTGATGGAGGAGGCACAGGGCTCTGAGGTCAGACCCCTGGGAGGGGGAGGAGGGAGGCGACCCTGGGGAGGACTCTGTAGAGGAAGAGGTGTCTGAAACCGCCCTGTGGGGGACAGGGAGGCGGGGCTGAAGGCAGGGCTCAGCTCACGCCCAGGAAGAGCGGCCTAGAGCCCCCGGGAGGGACTGCTTCATCACCACAGACGGCACCAGAAGGGGCCACGGGTCCGAGAGGAGGGGCTGCAGGGGGCAGGCAGGCGGGGGGGGGGGACTCTGCGGGTTCACAGGCGCTCGGGCCACGTCCTGGGCAGCCTCTGCTCTCTGTGCCCCAGCGCCTCAGAACCAGGCCTCCACCGCCTGCCTGCCTGCCTCCACGGCAGGTCCGCCCTCCCCCTGCCCCCAGCCCTTGTAGGTCTGTGATTTAATACGACCGGAAGACGGGGCGCGCCGAGGGAAAGTCTGATTCCTTCAGTGCAGCAGAGGCGGCAGACCAGACAGACGGCATCCAGAGCCACGGTCATCTCAGCGGAGGGAAGCACGGGCTCTGGGAAGGGCAGGCGGGAAGGCGCCAACTGAGGCCCGGCTGACTCGGAGACAGGGCTGGAAGGCCCACCTCCCGGAGGCCTCCCCAGCACCCGGCAGACACAGATGGTGTTGAGCCGGTGGGCAGGGGCTGGCCCTCGTCACCAAATGGCCTTCTCAGCCCCCACACAGAGATTTCCACTCGAACAAGGATCCTGAGTGCGAGTTTAAAACAAAACGGAAACCAAGGTAGATCTACAGACAGCCAATAGGCAGGTGTGTTTGATTCCACCCCTACGAGGCCCCCGGAGCCATCAAATTCACAGAGACAGAGAGCACACAGGTGGTCGCCAGAGGCTGGAGACAAGGGGGCAGGATGCTGTGCTTAGCGGGATAGACTTTCAATTTTGCAAGATGAAAAAGTTTTGGAAATGGACAGTACGACAATGCAAACGTTCGTAATGCTGCTGAATTATACACTTAAAAATAGTTAAAACGGTAAATTTTACATCATGTGTCTTTTACTACAACAGAAAATCAACAGAAAGTAGGCATAATTGCCTCTGGAGCCCTGACCTGCCTGTACCCCCCTGCCCCACACACCAGGGCCCTTATGTCCCCTTTCCCATCGCGGGACCAGATAAACTCGGTCACCACGACATGGAACGGACTCCGGAGGTGTTGTGTTCCATCCTCAGGGCAAGGATCCCATGTGGCTTAAAATAGACACTTCCATCCTGACGGTCAGACTTCAGGCACCTGCTCGGCAGCAGGGAGAGGTCACTTCAGGGCCTTCTCACCTCCTGAGGTCACCCCGGCATCTCCGTACGCACACCCATCCCCACGTTTCCACTTATTCCTGCGTCCACCGCCACCTACGCTCAGATGCTGCCCCAGTTCCCAAGGAGCGAGCTGAGGCCTTTGTGACGACGCCGGACGGAGGGGCAGACAGCCCCAGGAGGCGCGTCCACCACAGGCTTCCTGGGGGAGGAGGCGGGGAGCCTCGGGCCAGGTGTGGGCGGACACAGCGAGCAGCTCAGAGGGAGCTCAGGTAGACAGCTGAGCAGCGCGGCGGGCAGCTCAGAGGAGCTCAGGTGGACAGCTGAGCAGCGCGGGGTTGGGGGACCCTCCATCCCACGTCCCACATGTGCACAGTTCGCGGAAGGACGGGGGGCAGGAAGGCACGGGAAGGGGCAGGATCTCGGCTGCGGGCTCTGCCCTGCGTGCAGCTGGCCGCCCAGGTCTCCTGGCTGAGATGGGGCCACTGCCGCTCGGCCCCCTGACCTGGCACCGCAGGGACGCCCGCTTTACACCTCCCAGAGGACACGGGGGCCTGGGGCAGAGCCAGGGGATGGCTGGCCCCACGAGGCGGCGGCCACCTGCAGGCACAGCCCGAGGACAGGCTCAGACTCTTGGCCACAGGCCTGCTCTCGCCGGTGGCCGGGCGGCACAGCTCTCCCTGCCCTGGGCTGTCTGGCGTCCCCACGTGCACCGAGGTAGGTGCGATGCCCACCCCCCACCCCCCACCCTGGCCGCCCCGGCTCTCCCGGGGCCCCTCCCGGGGCCCCTCCCTGAGCCCTGCTGGAGGGGACACCCGTGCGCACACAGAAGGCTCTCTGTCCAGCCCCACACAAACTGCAAGAGGGGCTCGTTGGAAATGAGTGCCCGTGACCTGACTCAGAACCAACCTCCTTTCCTGCACTTGACCCCAGAGTGGAAAGAGGGCAGGGCGGGCCAATTCTGTCCACACGTCGTGTAGCTGACGGAGGGCTCACCGGAGGACCAGACTCCAGGCTCCCGGGCTGCGGATGGCGCTCCGTCCCCTTCCTTACAAGAGTGTGACAGTGCTCGGGACCTGAGCTGGCGAAGCCCTGCGGGGCGAGGTCACACCCGTCCCGGCCCTGCTCACGCCTGGGCCGAGGTCAC